>NC_037676.1:81800665-82150093 GCF_003255815.1 Theropithecus gelada
TAAGTCTCTAATCCATCTTGAATTAATTTTCGTATAAGGAGTAAGGAAAGGATCCAGTTTCAGTTTTCTACTTATGGTTAGCCAATTTTCCCAGCACCATTTATTAAATAGGGAATCCTTTCCCCATTTCTTGTTTTTGTCAGGTTTGTCAAAGATCAGATGGCTGTAGATGTGTGGTATTATTTCTGAGGGGTCTGTTCTGTTCCATTGGTCTATATCTCTGTTTTGGTACCAGTACCATGCTGTTTTGGTTATTGTAGCCTTGTAGTATAGTTTGAAGTCAGGTAGCGTGATGCCTCCCACTTTGTTCTTTTGACTTAGGATTGTCTTGGCAATGTGGGCTCTTTTTTGATTCCATATGAACTTTAAAGCAGTTTTTTCCAGTTCTGTGAAGAAACACATTGGTAGCTTGATGGGGATGGCATTAAATCTATAAATTACCTTGGGCAGTATGGCCATTTTCACTGGCCCTCAGAGAAATGCAAATCAAAACCACAATGAAATACCATCTCACACCAGTTAGAAAGGCAATCATTAAAAAGTCAGGAAACAAAAGGTGCTGGAGAGGATGTCGAGAAATAGGAACACTTTTTCACTGTTGGTGGGACTGTAAACTAGTTCAACCATTATGGAAAACAGTAAGGCGATTCCTCAAGGATCTAGAACTAGAAGTACCATATGACCCAGCCATCCCATTACTGGGTATACACCCAAAGGATTATAAATCATGCTGCTATAAAGACACATGCACACGTATGTTAATTGTGGCACTATTCACAATAACAAAGACTTGGAATCAACCCAAATGTCCATCAGTGACAGACTGGATTAAGAAAATGTGGCACATATACACCATGGAATACTATGCAGCCACAAAAAAAGGATGAGTTTGTGTCCTTTGTAGGGACATGGATGCAGCTGGAAACCATCATTCTCAGCAAACTATTGCAAGAACAGAAAACCAAACACTGCATGTTCTCACTCATAAGTGGGAACTGAACAATGAGATCACTTGGACTCGGGAAGGGGAACATCACACACCGGGGCCTATCATGGGGAGGGAGGAGGGGGAAGGGATTGCATTGGGAGTTATACCTGATATAGAGGACGAGTTGATGGGTGCTGACGAGTTGATGGGTGCAGCACACCAACATGGCACATGTATACATATGTAACAAACCTGCACGTTATGCACATCTACCTTAGAACTCAAAGTACAATAATAATAATAACAATAATAATAATAATAATAAAAGAAAAAAGAAGAAATATAAAAAGGAAAAAAAAAAGAGATTTTTTTTTTCTCTAAGCACAAATTAGACTGGTATTTCACAAGTTCTCTTGCCCAATAATGCTGTTTGGGAACAATTGCTGCCTTTTTTCCTGAAATCTGGACTCCCAATCTTTGCTTTAAGTGGTGAACTTGCTTTTAAAAATAAAACAATCCTGACAAAGGTGCCCACACAGCTGTGTGCTGCCTTGGATTGCAGGGGGCCTTCATCACCTGCTCAGTTCTCTGACTTGCATTCTTATCAGGGAGTCAATTTCTTCAAAGGTCCAAATTCATTTCCTTCTAATTCTGTGATCAATCTCTTTTGTTCTGTAGAAGGCAATGGCTTTTTTTTTCTTTTGACATGCTTTCATTAGTTTTTCAGGACATAATCAGGGAGTCATTTTCCTTCGGTGATGCTATGTATATGCCTGTAGGCTATAATACCCTATGGTGAAAGGCACAAATTGCATGTATTTGATCAAAAAAATTAGAACTACTGTCTCTTGCAGAGAGATGTGATATTTTTCCAAATGATAAAATTTTAGAACAGGATGCCTCTGGTGTCATCTACTGCAGTTTTTTTAATGACATTTCTTCTCAAGATAGTAATTACAAACTCATTTGCATGTAAGCTTGGACCTATACAATGCCAATGCTGCTAAATATTTAACAATAAGCATTTGTAAATATTTGAAGTTAAGCTATGTATAAAAAGTAAATGACTTACCTGTGAGCCTGTGGTAAATATTCAACAATCAAAATAGTCTACACAACTCCTAATGACTTAAACAATAGCTTACAAAGTTCTTTCCAATATTTCAGAGTATTTTAACCTCAAAACAGAGTAGAGTTATTGATATAGTTTGGATGTTTGTCCCTTTCAAATCTCATATTGCAATGTAATCCCCCAGTGTCAGAAGTAGGGTGTGGAGGGAGGGGTTTAGGTCATGGGAGCAGATCCCTCGTGAATGACTTGGTGTCCTCCCTGCGGTAATGAGTTCACATGAGATCTGATTGTTTAAATGAGCTGCCACCTCACCCTTCTCTTTCTTGTTCCCACTCTCACCATGTGACACACTGGCTTCCCTTCACCTTCTGCCATGATTGTAAGCTTCCTGAGGCCCTCATCAGAAGCAGATACCGGCACTATGCTTCATGTATAGCCTGCAAAATCATGAGCCAATTAAACTTCTTTTCTTTTAAATTACTCAGTCTTGGATATTTCTTTATAGAAACACAAATGGACTAACAGAGTTATGATGCCCATTTGTCAGCAACATGCTCATGTATATGCATATGGACCCTGACTATAACCCACATCTTCTAACCTCAAGTTCAATTTCCCTCTCCCCAGTGGACCGTAGTCAAAAGCTGTCATCTATTTTATTCCTCAATATGTTTCTGTCCTGTATGGAAACTATGTTATATTCTACATTTTAAATATCTTTTTCTTTTAGCTTTTCACAAAAGAAAAGCTGCTTCCAAGTGGCAGCTTAGTTATCACCTTAGTGACATGCATACCAGTGAAGATGCAATCTACAGTCCTTTGCAATCTTCTTGCTAGGCTCTTTAACATTTTCCATATGTGGACCTCCTTATTACTATAAAAGAATTTCAGAGAAATTCAGACTTACAGAGATAGGTAAGAATGTAGATTAGAATGGAAAGTTACCTACATGAAAACAGAAATAAAGCATGGCAGTGTGGTAAATTACTGTTATCCTGAGAGTGGCTGAGAAAGTTAAGGTAATTTAGGACAAAATCATGACCCAACGGACCATGAAAATATTGAATCCTTTATAAGAATACTCAGATGATTACCTCTGTTCAAAGTTGAAAATTTTTATATGAAAATAGATGCTTAAGTATACCCAAATTTTACCTGTTTAATGATATTAAGAAGTAATATCTATCAAGCACTTAAACATACCAGGTACTACTGTTCCATGAGTTTTACTCTGAATTATCCAATTTAATCCTCAAAACATCTTTAAGGCTGGGTGCATGGTGGCTCACGCCTGTAATCCAGGCACTTTGGGAGGCCAAGGCAGGGGGATCATGAAGTCAGGGGTTTGAGACCAGCCTGGCCAACATGGTGAAACCCTGTTTCTACTAAAAATACAAAAATTAGCTGGGGGTGGTGGCACATGCCTGTAGTCCCAGCTACCTGGGAGGCTAAGGCAGGAGAATCACTTGAACCCAGGAGGCGGAGGTTGCAGTGAGCCTAGACTACCTAGACTGGGCCATTGTACTCCAGTCTGGGCAACACAGAAAAACTCCATCTAAAAAAAAAAAAAAAAAAATTCCTTTAGGGTAGGTACTGTTAACCCAATTGTGTATTAGTAGATGAGGAAATTAATCCAGGGTGTTATATATTGGGTAGATAATCAGGCATTTTTAAAGAATTAAAAGTGAAATTGCCCAAGTGAATTAAAATAGAAAAGAATGTAAACTTCATAAAAAAGAAACTTGTGTACATCTGAACTCAATACCTGAATAGGAGGAATTTAAGACACTGGAAAGATAAAGACATATAGGTGGTTTCTAACAGGAGATTAAAGAATAGGCAGACAACACTGCAAAAGGTTTTGCGTAAACTACAGAGAAAATAAGTCTATAAATAGGTTCATTTCTTATGCTTTTGAGTATGAATAATTGGGAGAACAACATTGCTGAATTCCTATTAGAAATCACATATAGACAACCTAGGATGATGACGCATGACCACCAATGGGAGCCTCAGCTTTGCAATTCTGAACAGGGATTTTTAAAAAATCACTATTCTCCCCTTTCCCCATATTTTCCTCTCCCCATCCCCAACCTCTGATAATCACTTGCTTGATTGAATCTTTGTACAATTGATACATAAAGGAAAACGTCACATCGCACTCCATAAATATACACAATTATTATTTGTCAATTTAAAATAAAGAATAAATAATTTTTAAAAATTTTAAAAAGTATTATGTCTCACACACACATACATGTGCATACACACATAATGCAGTTTGCATTTTTATTCTAATTGCCAATATTCATAACTTTATCAATGGTCAAATACTTGTCCCTCCACCTCTTCTATTTTCTTTCTATTCCCTTCTCTATTCGTATCAGCATAAGCCCTTGCAGCCATGAAAATCAGGTACGTTAACTTTAGTACATTTCAACACAAATACATCGAAAAACTTCTTTTAAGCAATGCCAGTATGCCATACTCACACACACAAAAAAATATATGATGAGAAACTTTATTATGTATGATTTACCAAAGACCTCTATTTGCTGGGCCCTTTATAAGCATTATTTCAAATACTACATGTAACATACATATTTATGCACTTTAACTTGAGGAAGCCAAGAATCAAAGAAGTTAAAAGACTTGACTAAGGCCCCAGAGCTAGAACTGTCTGAGCTAGAATTTAAACCCCTTCCAACTGACCCCAAAGACCCACCTCTTGCTGTGGTATCATTCTGTCTTGTCAGTGCATGAAACTCAGCAAAACACAGCCACCATCTCTAGGGATTTTTATGACTAGAAAAAAAGTCACATAAAATGATTGAGGATACCAAGACAAATTTAGAATTGGAGAAAGAATAAAGATAAAATGTATCACAGGCTACCTAAGATATATTAATCCACAGAAAATTTTGTCAAGCATATGTCACAAACAAGTTATATGAGGATATTGTTTGAACACACATAGAAAACAAAGATTGAAATGGTTATCCAGACCCTGAGAGGCACTAAATTGTTGTGGACACCTTTTGAGACATAGATAAGCCAATGCCTTCCTACTACATGCAAATAACTTAGAACAGTGTATGGCTTATAGCAAATACTACATAAATGTTTGTTGTTGTTTAGTAACTTATTAAAATTGCCTCATTGCAGCTTTCAGTAATGGATTCTTGCAGCCATCATTCTACCTCTTCTGTGGCCACAGAGAATGGAAAACTAACTCAAACGAGGCCAACTGGATTTTCTCTACCAGATGTTTATCTGGAGATTGTTCATTGTCTCTGTTAGCATCAAACTGAGCAGACAATTAGGGGTCTGAGAAGGTCATTTTCTACTATGTGTACAAGAACGTCAAACTGCTGAGAGAGAGGAAAATGAAGGAGCAGAGAGAGGGAGAGAGAGAGAGAGAGCATGTGAGAGCCGAAACACCATATGGGCCCAGAGGGAGAAAGACAGACAGGGAGGCTGCAGTGGAGCACAATGACCTCCCACTTCTTCTTCTAGCTCTCTGTAAGGTCTGACTTCACTTCTCTCATTGGGTCATTGTACCTTTCGACATGTTTTCATTTTTGCTTAAATTCTTTGAGTGGGTTTTGGTAAGTGACAATCAAATGATTGCTGATTAGAACAAAAATATATTCCAAAAGAATGGGAATACTAAGAAAACTTGTGAGAAATTCACATACCCATGTTCTAATTTATTTACTTCAGAAGAACGCTCAAGGATAACTTTAGATTGAAGTTGTTCTTGTAATACCCTGGGTAAAAATGAATTGACTATGAGGGCCATTGAGTACGCTTCAGTAGTTTGAGATTTGGACCTGTGCACTTTCTGAAAGGCTGTCTGGAACATTTTCCTGTAAGCAGTGCTACTGTAATGCACAAGATTGTATCTTGGTCAACTGAAAGGATTAAAGAGTTTCTTTTATTAACAAGCTTTCTACTAATAAATGAATTGGTCCAAAAAGAGGATTCTAACAAAGACTGCAGTACCCGGATGCTGTTGATGCAACAGCAGAGGAATATTAATACAAATTTTAGAGAACTTAAGCCTTCAGGGAAACATATGTGAACTGAGAGGAAGAAAATATTTTCCATTTCTTCCAAAGATTTTATATATTTTAGGTCAATATTGATAATGTAAAAAGAAATCTGAGCCTACCTCTAAGCACTCTCATGCAGATAATCTGTTTCTTTGGACTTCTTTTGCCTCACAGTCATCGTTGTCTTATATGGAGCTCTTCTAAAGGAATATGCAGGAATCAAAAATAAGCTAAGAGCTATATTTTCTTCAGTTTTATGTTCAACGAATTTGCCTAACTCACAAATCCTGTTAGTCTAGTCTAGATGAATCTTCTGTCTCTTTTGAGGATTGCTTCTAATGAATGGGCTGTGCTATGAAGTTTGAGTGCACATGCTTGTGCTGTGGCTGTAAAATGGTCAGAGTGATTTCTATTATCTACAATAAAAAACAGTCTTTCCATTACACACACACACACACACACACCCCATAGTAATTTACATATAATTTTAATACGCTGAGGGCTACCTCAGCCAGGCTGCAGGAGTTCTTCTAGATTCTAGCTCATCATCAGTAAAGATTTCTTTACCTCCCTCCTTTCCATGCACTTATCTGTTCTACATTTCCACACCACACTACTGCACATTTCCAAGGTCCTCTTCCTAGAAACTCTACTCCCAAACCCCAGAATCCCCTTCTTATCCCTTCATACCAGTACAATGATTTTTGGCTTGCAGGACACCACTTCCTAAATTGTGAAAAATAAACTAGTAGCCCGATGAAGAGTCTCCACTCACTCCTTTGTGTATTTAGGCAAGCAAGGAGGAAAGGTAAGTTACTGATATCCCAAGTTAGAATTCCAAATGTAATTTTTCAATAGAAGCAATAATATAAATAAAAATAGGTATTTAATGTTATTCGTATTGTTCTGCAGTTTCTTTCACTCATTTTATTCATGTATTTATTTAACAAAACATTTTATTGTCTTCTGCATTCTAGGCACCACTCATGAATCTGGAGATATGATCATAAGCAAACAGATAAAATTATGAATGTTTTATGGATTGGTTTTAATACATAAGCATGATATATAACATTGATTCTATAGGAAATTGTGTACTGAGTTCCTGATAACCAACTTACAGCATACAAAAATCCTATCAATTAGTTGAGGAATTCATAGATATGTCTGTATCTGTGCATATATAAATGCTAATTTCTCAGTCAACAATGTAATAGTCCATTTGTTCATTCATAGACACACAGATAAATATGCATCTATCCATATAGTACGCCATAGGAACTGGTGTCCAGACCTCAAATCACTGGTCATAACCTCTTCTCATTTTTCTCCAAGACACCATATCAAATTTATAACATGTATTTTAAGTCTAAAACAAAGTTCCAAATCTAAATACTTTTTAGGTTTCTCTATGAATAATGCATGGTTACTAAAGGCATGTGCTTTAGAATCAGACAGATCTGGGTCCAAATCTTAGTATTTTTGTTACTTTGCAGAAGTTATTAGAATCTCCCAAGCCCTAAGTTTCCACCTATTAGTATTATCTAGTAATGTTTGCCTATTAATATTAAGTATTCACCTATTAATATTAAATGGGAACAACAGTACCTATCTCATAAGGTTGACATGACAATTAAATCAAACCAAATATAAGCATTACAAATATATCTTAAGCCACTAGTACAAGGTAAATATTTTTTAAAATTATACCTATTTATATGAAATGGTTATACTTCACCTATTTGTGAGCCAAACATCAGAAAAAATTAATTGATTTGGAATCCAGTTAGTAACAATAGGCTCTGCATCCTCTTCTAATGAAAGTACATAGGAACATGAAAGTAGATAAGTCCTATTTTGCAGTTAGGTAATTTTATTTTTCTTTCCATCTCTAATTCTTATGATTTTATCATGCTTCATAATATGTGTTTAAATATTCCCTTTTACAAGACTCAAAGGAGGCAAATATAGTAATTCCATGAATACATGGATATGGTTTGGCTCTGTGTCCCCACCCAAATCCCACCTTGAATTGTAATTATCCCTATGTGTCAAGGGTGGGACCAGGTGGAGGTAATTGGATCATGGGGGCAGGTTTCCTCATTCTGTTCTCATGATAAGTGAGTGAGTTCTCACAAGATGTGATGGTTTTATAAGCATCTGGCATTTTTCCTGCTTGTACTCACTCCATCCTGCTGTGCTGTGAAGACAGTGCCCCCTTCTCTTTTGCCTTCTGCCATGATTGTAATTTTCCTGAGACCTCCCCAGTAATGTGGAACTGTAAGTCAGTTAAACCTTTTTCCTTTATAAATTACCCAGTCTCAGATATTTCTTCATAGCAGTGTGAGAACAGACTATTTCAGTATGTTGGTACCAGGAGTGGGATGCTGCTATAAGGATACCAGAAAATGCAGAAGCAACTTTGGAACTGGGTAACAGGCAGAGGTTGGAAAAGTTTGGAGAGCTCAGAAGAAGACAGGAAAATATGAGAAAGTTAGAACTTCCAAAGACTTGGTGAGCTCAGGAGACAGGAAGATGTGGGAAAGCTTGGAACTTCTTGGAAACTTGTTGAATGGTTTTGACCAAAATTTATCAAAACCAATGGTTTTGATAGTTATATGGGCAATGAAGACCACAAGGCTGAGGTGGTCTCAGATGGAGATGATGAACTTCTTGGGAACTGGAGTAAAAGTGACTCTTGCTATGCTTTAGCAAAGAGACTGGCAGCATTTTGCCCCTGCCTTAGCAATCTGTGGAACTTTGTACTTGAGAGAGATGATTTACGATATCTGGCAGAAGAAATTTCTAAGCAGTAAAACATTCAAGAAGAAGCAGAACAGAAAAGTTTGAAAAAATTTGCAGCCTGACAATACAATAGAAAAGATAAATCCATTTTCTGGGGAGAAATTCAAGCCCATTGCAGAAATTTGCATAAGTAATGAGAAAACAAATGTTAATCAACAAGATGATGGAGAAAATGTCTCCAGGGCATGTCAGAGAACTTCATGGCAGCCTGGAGGCCTGGAAGGAAGGAGAGAAAAATGGAAGGATGCCTAGAAAAATGGTTTCCTAGGCCTGGTCCAGGGCCCACCTGCTCTGTGCGGCCTTGGAACATGGTGCCATGCATCCCAGCTGCTTCAGCTCCAGCTGTGGCTACAAGAGGCCAGTGTACAAATGGAGCCATCACTTCAGGGGGTGCAGACCCCAAGCCTTGGCAGCTTACATGTGGTGTTGAGCCTGGATGTCCAGGCAAATGTTTGCTGCTGGGGCGAAGTACTCATAGAGAACCTCTGCTAGGGCAGTGCAGAAGGAAAATGTGGGGTTGGAGCCCCACACAGATTCCCCACTGGGGCACTGTCTAGTGGAGCTGTGAGAATAGGGCCACCATCATCCAGATCCCAGAATGGTAGGTCCACTTACGGCTTGTATTGTGAACCTGAAAAAGCTGCAGACACTCAACTCCAGCCCATGGAAGCAGCTGGGAGGGATCCTGGACCCTGCAAAGCCACAGGGCCGGAGCTGTCCAAGGTTGTGGGAGTCCTCCTAGCATCAGCATGACCTGAATGTAAGACATGGAATCAAAGGAGATCATTCAGGAATTTTAAGGTTTAATGACGGCCCTATTGGATTCCAGACTTTCATGGGACCTGTACCCCTTCATTTTGGCCAATTTCTCAAATTTGGAATGGGTATATTTACCCAATGCCTGTACTCCCATCGTATCTAGGAAGTAACTAACTTGCTTTTGATTTTACAGGCTAAAAGGCAGAAGGGACTTGTCTTTTCTCAGATAAGACTTTGGACTTGGAGTTTGGGGTTAATGCTGGAATGTTAAGACTTTGGGGGACTGTCGGAAGGGCATGATTGTGTTTTGAAATGTGCGGACATGGATTTGGGAGGGGCCAAAAGTGGAGTGATATGATTTGGTTCTGTGTTCCCACCCAAATCTCACCTTGAATTGTAATAATCCCCACAGGGAGCAGGTGGAGATAATTGAATTATGGGCGCAGTTTCCTCTATGCTGTTCTTGTGATAATGAGTGAGTCTCAAGAGACCTAGTGGTTTTATAAGCATCTGGCATTTCCCCTGCTTGCACTCGCTTCATCCTGCTGCCCTGTGAAAAAGGTGCCTGCTTCTCCTTCCCCTTCCACCTGATTGTAAGTTTTCTGAGGCTTCCCCAGCAATGTGAAAATGTGAGTCAATTAAACCTCTTTTCTTTATAATTACTCAGTCTCTGGTATTTCTTCATAGCAGTGGGAGAACAGACTAATACATACACAGACCTGAGAATTCATATGAACACTCCATTCAAACTCCAAAAAGCAGCTAAAAGTCATATTTTTTCTTAATTAAATATTTAAATACATTTGACCAAACCTAGGGGTCAGAAATGGATCAAAATGATATGTGAATTGTCAAATAATCACTCCCACAAATGATTTCCTTACAGGACTTAGAAATTACATTGATTGAAAAATGGCATGCTATTTATCACATAAGGCTGTTAGCTAAGACATCTCCTTGTAACACAGCTTTCTATCACCTCTCTCCCCAGGATAGCATTGCAACATACACCACCGGCCTAGGATTGAGATTGTTCTGAAGGAGAAATACGTTTGCCTGCCACTCTTCCTGAAAAGCTTCTGTGGTGAGGACACAGGTTTGTATGTCTTTGTCCCAGGAATCCATCCTCTAGTTCATTTCCTCAGCCTTTGACATTTGAGGAAAAGTTCTTGTCACTCAAACACCAAGCAGGAAAGAACTAAAACTGATGTTTAATTAACCTTCTTAGTGGAAAATTAAAACCACTATTTTCCCAGTAATAAAAGTCTTTTTAAACTCTGAGAGAGGGAGCAGTGGAGTCAATTAAAATTAAAAACCTTAGGCAGAAGCAAGAATACCTGACCCCAGGGTTGAAAGTGTTCTATCTAATCTGGCATTGTCAATGCTGGAGGATGAAACCTCTTCCTAAGTGGTTAAACTTTTAGACACCAAATATAAAGAGAATTTGAAGTTTCTCTGATTTCACACAGTACCCTGGCCTTAAATGTGAAGGGCAGAATTCCTTCTTCACCAGAATTTTAAGAATTTATTATCCTCATGCCCTCCCTTCTGCACAAGTGATTTTCCCCCTCCTTATTTGTATGTTGTGCTTAATCTGCTCATCTGATTTGCTAGTCTTTTAGGTCTATCTTGAAAATAAGAATTAGGACAACACTAATAATATCAAAGAATAGACATAAAAGAAACACAATCATTTTGTTTTACCTGTATAGTTTCTTCCATCTTGTTTTTGAAGAATCCATGTCCATACATATATCTTTGCAGATTCTGTGCATAATCAATAATAACTTGTATATTGAAAAATACATTGAAATAATTTCATTGTATATCTCTTTCTCTCATTAAGCTATAAGATCCTAATTACAGAGTCTATGTCTTATACATCTTTGTAGCATGGCATATGATAGTATCTGGAAATTTTACTCCTGTTTTTAATATATTTGCACTTAAATAAGAGCTACCATGAAATATTTATAGAAAATTCAATGACGAGTTTGGGTTGACATTATTTAAAAAGAAGGCAGTTTGTGTCTGTCAAATATTGAAAACAACATCTAGTTCTGATAACAGAAATGTTTGTATGAACTTTTGAACTAGAAAAGTATATCATTTTCTATGACAAAAGTGACATTGTAAATCAGTGAGGGAAACATAGGCACAGTGGCATGCACCTGTAGTCCCAGCTACTCAGGAGCCTGAGGTAGGAGAATTCCTTCAGCCCAAGAACTTAAGGCCAGCCTGGGCAACACTGTGGAACCCCATCTCAAAACAAAACAAGACAAAAATCAGTGAGGAAAAGATAGATGCTTTAAAATGACGCTTGAGAAAAAAAAAAGATAAAACTAAATCTTCATTTCAAACTGAAAGCAAACAGATCAAAATGGAACCAAAAAAGACCCCGCATTGCCAAGACAATCCTAAGTCAAAAGAACAAAGCTGGAGGCATCACGCTACCTGACTTCAAACTATACTGCAAGGCTACAGTAACCAAAACAGCGTGGTACTGGTACCAAAACAAAGATATGGACCAATGGAACAGAACAGAGCCCTCAGAAGTAATACCACACATCTACAGCCATCTGATCTTTGACAAACCTGACAAAAACAAGAAATGGGGAAAGGATTCCCTATTTAATAAATGGTGCTGGAAATTTTGGCTAACCATAAGTAGAAAACTGAAACTGGATCTTTTCCTTACTCCTTATACGAAAATTAATTCAAGATGGATTAGAGACTTAAATGTTAGGCCTAAAACCATAAAAACCCTAGAAGAAAACCTAGGTGATACCATTCAGGACATAGGCATGGGCAAGAACTTCATGTCTAAAACACCAAAAGCAATGGCAACAAAAGCCAAAATCAACAAATGGGATCTAATTAAACTAAAGAGCTTCTGCACAGCAAAAGAAACTACCATCAGAGTGAACAGGCAACCTACAGAATGGGAGAAAATTTTTGCAATCTACTCATCTGACAAAGGGCTAATATCTAGAACCTATAAAGAACTCAATCAAATTTACAAGAAAAAAACAAACAACTGCATCAGAAAGTGGGCAAAGGATGTGAACAGACACTTCTCAAAAGAAGACATTCATACAACCAACAGACACATGAAAAAATGCTCATCATCACTCACCGTCAGACAAATGCTAATAAAAACTACATTGAGATACCATCTCACACCAGTTAGAATGGCAATCATTAAAAAATCAGGAAACAACAGGGGCTGGAGAGGATGTGGAGAAATAGGAACACTTTTACACTCTTGGTGAGACTGTAAACTAGTTCAACCATTGTGGAAAACAGTATGGCGATTCCTCAAGGATCTAGAATTAGAAATACTATTCGACCCAGCCATCCCATTACTGGGGCTATACCCAAAGGATTATAAGTCATGCTGCTATAAAGACACAGGTACAAGTATGTTTATTGCAGCACTATTCACAATAGCAAAGACTTGGAATCAACCCAAATGTCCATCAGTGACAGACTGGATTAAGAAAATGTGGCACATACACACCATGAACTAGTATACAGCCATAAAAAAGGATGAGTTCATGTCCTTTGTAGGGACATGGATGCAGCTGGAAACCATCATTCTCAGCAAACTGTTGCAAGAACAGAAAACCAAATACCACATGTTCTTACTCATAGGTGGGAACTGAACAATGAGATCACTTGGACACAGGAAGGGGAGCATCACACACCAGGTCCTATTATGTGGAGTGGGGAGTGGGGAGGGATAGCATTAGGAGATATACCTAATGTAAGTGACTAGTTAATGGGTGCAGCACACCAACATGGCACATGTATACATATGTAACAGACATGCACGTTGTGCACATGTACCCTAGAACTTAAAGTATAATTAAAAAATAAAAATAAAAAATAAAGATCAAAAATGTAAAAATTTTTAAAGCCATGTAATAGAAAAACAAATGAGGATAAATCTTTTTATAACCTGCGAGTTGGAAATGTATTCCTAGTTCAAAATTTAGAAGCAATAAAAGAAGTAAAATCTGACTACACTAAACAAGAAATTAAAAATTTGTATACAAAAAGATTAGAAACAAAGACAAAGGACAAACTAAGAAAAAAATACAAGCAATTTATGTCACAGACAAAGGGATATTTCTATGGTATGTAGAAACATGGGCAAAAGATGTGAACAAACAGAACACAGAAGAAATGAAACACATGAGAAGATAATCAACCTAAGTCACAAATTAAAATTTAATTAAGATATCACTTCACATCTATAAGACTGGCAAAAATCCAAAAATTAGACAATACATTATTTAATTGTTATGGAGCAACCACATAAGAGCTGGAAATGCAAAAAACTATAATACAGAGGGGGATTTGACAATATCTAGAAAAATTACTTATACATTCTCTTTTTGACTCAGCAATTTCAGTTCTAGGAATCTGCCCCAAAAAAAGCAAAATTATGAAATGTTTTATGCAAAAGATTATTCACTATAGAATAATTTTAATACTTAACTGGAAATAACTCAAATATCTGTTAATTGAGACTGGCTAAATAAATTATGGTAAATTAATACTATATAGCCATAAAAAGGAATAAAGAAGATTGCTATACACTGATATGAAATATTCTCTAGGATATAGTATTAAGTGAAAAAAATGCAGAATAACATATATAATATGCTATTTTTATATAAGAAAAAGAATTTGCATTTATTTAGCAAATTACATTTATAAAGGGAATTTTTTGTACTAACCAACAACTTGTTATAAAAAATGAGTAGGAGTAGCAGCCAGGTGTGGTGGCTCACGCCTGTAATCCCAACACTTTGGGAGACGGAGCAGGCGGATCACGAGGTCAGGAGATCGAGACCATCCTGGCTAACATGGTGAAACCCCGTCTCTAATAAAAATACAAAAAAAATTAGCCGGGCGTGGTGGCAGGCACCTGTAGTCCCAACTACTCGGGAGGGTGAGGCAGGAGAATGGCATGAACCCAGGAGGTGGAGCTTGTAGTAAGCCGAGATTGCACCACTGTACTCTAGCCTGGGGGACAGAAGAAGACTCTGTCTCAAAAAAAATAAATAAATAAAAGAGTAGCTACAAAAAAAGAAAGAGAATACAAGGAATTGCAATTGAACCAAAAGCCCTAAAATGTGAAAATAAAGCAAAAACAAGCTAATTGTATATCAAATTAGAGATATAAACACAAAAAAATTATTTATATAGTATTTTGATTTTTCATATTTAGTGGAATATAATTTGTTTCATAGACAGAGTCTGAAAGAAATCTTAACAGCAACCTAATCATTAATAATAACAATGTTAATTTTATTTTGCTATTCTATACGTATTAGAATAATGCAAATATATAATTAAAGTTAATGTTAAGGAAAATTCGATCTCACCTAAAATTTAATCATTGAATAATTTAATATTTGATTTCACTTAAATTTAATATTGCATTAAAATTAATATTTTAATGTTATTACATAATTTAATATTACAAGTAAAATTTAATATTATTGAGCAATAAAATACCCATGTAAGAGAAAAGCAATAAAAGTATATATTCAAAAAGTTGAATTAATCATATTACCAAACCAGCATTATCCTAATATCAAAGCCAGAGACAGACAGAAAAGAAAATTACAGACCAATATTCCTGATGAGTATAGATGCAAACATCCTCAACAAAATACTAGCAAACCAAATTCAACAGCCCATAAAAGGATTATACACTTTGACCAAGTGGGACTTATTTCTGGGGTACAAGAATGGTACAATGCACGCAAATCAATATATGTGATACACTACATTAATAGGATAAAGGACAAAAATCATATGATTATCTCAACAGATGCAGGAAAAGCATTTGACAAAATTCAGCATCCTTTCATAATGTAAACTGTCAACAAATTAGATATAGAAGGAGTGTTCCTGAATATATTAAAGCTACATATGACAAGCTCATAACTATCATCAGAATCAGTGGCACAAAGCGGAAAGATTTTCCTCTAATATCAGGAACAAGACAAAGATACTCACTCTCACCACTTCTATTTAACATAGTAGTGGAAGTCTTGGCCAGAATAAGCAAGCAAGAAAAAGATAAAATGCATCTAAATTGAAAGGAAATAAATAAAATTGTCTCTGTTTGGAAATGACACTATTTTATATATAGAAAATCCTAAAGACTTCACTGAAAAATTATTGGAACTAATAAACTAATTCTGTAAAGTTGTAATATACAAAATCAACACACAAAAATTAGTAACACTTCTGTATATTAACAAGTATCCAAAAAAGAAATCAATAAAACAATTCAGTTTACAATAGCATCAAAAATAAAACAAAATACTTACAAATGAATTTAACCATGTAGATGAAAGAGCTATACACTGAAAACTGTAAAACATTGATGAGAGAAATTGAAGATGTAATAAATAAAGGGAAAGTTATTTTATGTTCATGGATTAGAAGATTTAATATTGTTAAAATTTCTATACTGTAATTTTGATGTACAGATTCAATGCACTCCCTATCAAAAATTTTAATGACATTTTTCACAGAAATAGAAAAAAAATTCTAATATTCATAGGGAGCCACAAAAGACTCTAAATAGTCAAAACAAACTTCAGCAAAAATAACAAAGCCAAAGACATCACATTACCTGATTTCAAAGTATACTTCAAAGCTGTAGTAATCAAAACAGCATGATACTGGCCTAAAAACAGACATACAGACCAATGGAACAACTGAAACAAATAGAGACCCCAAAAATAAACCCAGGCATTAATGTTCAATTGATCTTGAACCAAGCTGCCACATACCAAAGCTTTATGGGAAAGGGACACACAATGGGGAAAGGATACTCTCTTCCAAAAGATGTTGGGAAAAGTTAATATTCACATGCAGAAGAATGAACTTGGACCTTTATCTCACATCCTCCACAAAAGTCAACTCAAAATGGATTAAAGATCTAAATATAAGACCCAAAACGGTAAAACTACTGAAAGAAAACACAGGGGAAAAATTCCTTGACACCAGCCTAGTCAATGATTTTTATAATATGACTGCAAAAACAAAGGCAACAAAACAAAAATAGGCAAATAAGATTGCATCAAACTAAAATCCTGCAAAGCAAAGGAAATAATCAAGAGTAAAGCCAATGGAAGAAAATATTGGCTTTCCTATGGAATGAGAGAAAATATTACACACTATATATCTGGTAACAGGTAAATACACAGAATACATAAATAACTCAACCAACTCAATAGTGAAAAAACAAATAACATGATTTTTAAATGGGCAAGGAACCTTAAAAGGCATTTCTCAAAAAAAAAGACATACAAATGAACAGGAATACGGAAAAATTGTCAATATCTCTAAATACCAGGCAAATTATATCGAAAAACTATGAGATATCATTTCACACCTGTTAGAATAGCTGTTATAAAAAAGATAAAAGATAACAAATATTGGCGAGCATGTGGAGAAAAGAGACCCCTTTTACACAGTTAGTGGAAATGTAAAATAGTACAGTCACTAAGGAAAATAATGATCCAGCAATCCCACTACTGGGTATATATTCAAAGGAAATGGAATTAGTATATCAAACAAGTATCTGCACCCTCATGTTCATTATAACATTATTCACGATAGCCAAAATATTGAATCAACCCAAGGGTACATAGATAAATGGATATGGAAAATATATTGTATATATACAATGGAATATTATTCAGCCTTGTCATTTGTGACAACATGGAGGAACCTAGACACCTTATGTCACCTGATATAAGCCAGGTACAGAAAAACAAATACTGCATGATCTCAGTTATATGTGGAATGTAAAAAAGTTGAATTCGCAGAATCAGAAAGTATTGGTGACTTTATCAAAATTGTTGCCGGGGCAGGAGGTGGAGGGTTGGAATAGAGAGATGGTCAGATGGTACCAAGTTTCAGTTAGAATGAATAAGTTCTGGAGACCTATTGTACAGCATGGTGATGATAGTTAATAATACTATATTATACACTTGAAAATTTCTAAGAGAGTAGATATTAAGTGTTCTCACCACAAAAAAAAAGATAAGTATGTTAGGTGATGGATACGTTAAGTCATTTGATTTAATAATTTTCTAATATTCTTGGAATCTTCAAAAATTTCATGGAAATGTGTATTACAGAAAAAGCTAAGCATGAATTTCAAAATGTTTATGTACCAAAATAAATTCATACAAACTTGTTATAACTTGTCTGAATAAGCTCTAGTTCGAGGCAGTAAGAATAATTCATCAGTCTGAAAAGAGCCCCTATCACAGCAGTATGGATCCTGCTAAAATTAAAGTAAGAACAAACACCAAATTTGTGGTGTAGGTTGGGTGGGAGAATGATGAAATCACTGATGCTTTACAAAAAGTTTATGGAGACAATGCCTCAAAGAAATCAGCAGTTTACAAATGAATAACTTGTTTTAAGAAGAGACAAGATGATGAGGATGAAATCCGCAGTCGCAGAACATCCACATCCATTTGTGAGGAAAAACTTAATCTTGCTCATGCCCTAATTGAAAAGAACTGATGATTAATGGCCAACACCATAGACATACCAATTGGTTCAGCTTACACAATTCTGACCGAAAAATTAAAGTTGAGCAACATTTTCTTCACTGGATGCCAAAACTGTTGCACCCAGACAGTTGCAGACAAGAACAGAACTTTCTATGGAAATTTTAAACAAGTGGGATTAAGATCCTGAAGCATTTCGTTGAAAAATTGTAGCAGGAGATTAAACACTGCTTTACCAGTATGATCCTGAAGACAAAGCACAATCAAAGCAATGGCTACTAACTGGTGGAAGTGGTCTAGTCAAAGCCAAAGTGGACCAGTCAAAAGCAAAGGCCATGGCAACAGTTTTTTGGAATGCTCAAGGCATTTTGCTTGCAGACTTTCTGGAGAGCTAAAGAATGATAACATCTGCTTATTATGAAAGTGTTTTGAGAAAGTTAGCCAAAGCTTTAGCTGAAAAATGCCTAGGAAATCTCCACCAGAGAGTTCTCCACCATGACAGTGCTCCTGCTCATTTTTCTCATCAAATGAGGGGGCTATGTTGCAAGAGTTTCGTTGGGAAATTATTAGGCCTCCACTTCACAGTCCTGATTTGGCTCCTTCTAAATTATTTTTGTTTCCTAATCTTAAAAAAATCTTCAACTGGCATCCATTTTCTGCAGTAAATAATGTAAAAAGACTGCATTGATAATGCCAACTTCCCAGGACTCTCAATTCTGTAGGAATGGACTACATAGCTGGTATCATTGCTTACAAAAGTGTGTTGAATTTGATAGAGCTTATGTTGAGGAGTAAGGTTTGCACTTTTTATATTTATCTTTTAATTTCATTTTCCACAAACTTTTAAAGTCCCCTCATACATATATCAAAACATCACATTGTATACCATAAATATATACAATGTTTATTTATCAATTATAATTTAATAAAGCTGAGAATTTTTTAATTTTAGTTAAAATATTTTAATATTAATTCTGAATTTTAATTAATATTGAATTAATATTTGAATTTGAAATATCATTATAAACCCATGATTTTTTTCTTTTTTTAGAAAATACAAATTTCCTAGCTCTGTCCACTGAAGAGGTCTAGAAGCCTCTTGAATGACAACCAAATAGCACTAATACTTTAAATGCCATTCCCTACTAAAAGAATTCAGGGCCTTCAAAAAAATAGTAGATTCTAAGTGTGTATCTGGAAATATACAAGATGAACATTTTGCTATCCCAAAAATCAAGTAAGTTATGAAGGTCAAAGTGTCATTTTCAAAGGGCACACAAGTCAACATGAAAGAATGCCCCCTGGCCAAATTTGAAATGATTTGAATATCAGAAATAATAATGAATGTAATAGTTTAAAACACATCGAATATAGATATGTTAAATGAGTAAATAATAATAAAGAGAGAAAGTAAAAAAACCAAAACCTATTTACTAAACAGCATTTTTAAATTTCTACTTAAAAAATATCAATCAGAAGGATGAAATTAAGGGTCCATTCTTACTCTATTAACTATATTTCAGAGTAACAAAATAACTCTGCTTCATGAAGGAAAATTCTTCTTTACAGAATGATGTGGGTGAAATTATAGAATTCTTAAAACCACATTTTATTACTCCAAATAAAGTAACCAATTCAATCATCATCAATAGATGAATCATTAGATTGTGGGGAACTTTACAACGGAGGGATCGGGACATCACCACCCATAACCCGCTGATCATTCTTAGCATCACAAAAATATGGACAATTCATGATTCTTAATTTGTTAATTTTGCCAAGATTTATGAAGGAATTATAATTAAGGGTATGATATATTCCTGGCTTAACTAGAATGGAGACACCAAAAGCCACACTCCAGTAGCCACTATCTAGAAATTCATATACCACACACATTCTACAGGATTATGAAGATCCCATAAATAACTGAAAATGCCTTCTCTGGTAATTCCCAGTCAACTCCCAGACAGATAGCTCTCCCTGAGATTTTCAGCTAAGAAGAAGAAGGGAAATTTTTTCACCAAAGAGTCTATACTGCCCAAAGCAATCTATAGATTCAACACAATTCTTATCAAAATACCATCATCATTCTTCACAGAACTAGAAAACAACAATACTAAAATTCATACAGAATCAAAAAAGAGCACACACAGCCAAACCAAACCTAAGCAAAAAGAACAAATCTGGAGGCATCACATTACCCAACTTCAAATTATACTACCAGGTGGCCGGGCGCAGTGGTTCATGCCTGTAATCTCAGCACTTTGGGAGGTCGAGGCGGGCGGATCACGAGGTCAGGAGATCGATACCATCCTGGCTAACACGGTGAAACCCTGTCTCTACTAAAAATACAAAAAATTAGCCGGGCGTGGTGGCGGGTGCCTGTAGTCCCAGCTACTCGGGAGGCTGAGTCAGGAGAATGGCGTGAACCTGGGAGGCAGAGCTGGCAGTGAGCCGAGATCGCGCCACTGCACTCCAGCCTGGGCCACAGAGCGAGACTCCATCTCAAAAAAAATAAAATAAAATCAATCAGTCAATAAATCAATAAATCTACCAGGCTATTGTTACCAAAACAACATGGTACTGGCATAAAAATAGGCACACAGACTAATGGAACAAGATAAAGAACCCAGTAAAGTCAAACACATCCAACTGATCTTCGACAAAGCAAACAAAAACATAAGGTTACCCTATTCAGAAAACGGTCCTGGGCAAACTGGCAAGCCATATGTAAAAGAATGAAACTGGATCCTCATCTCCTTATACAAAAATCAGCTCAAGATGGATCAAAGACTTAAATCTAACACCTGAAACCAAAAAAGTATAGAAGATAACATTGGAAAAACTCTTCTAGACATTGTCTTAGGCAAAGAATTCATGACTAAGACGCCAAAAGCAAATGCAACAAAAGCAAAAATGAATAAGTGGGGCCTAATTAAACTGAAAAGCTTCTGCACAGCAAAAGAAATAATCAGCAGAGTAAATAGACATCCCACAGAGTGGGAGAAAATATTTGCAAGCTATGCATTCAATAAAGGACTAATATCCAGAATCTACAAGGAACTCAAGCAAATCATCAAGTAAAAAACAAATAACTGCATCAAAAAGTGGTCAAAGGGCATGAATAGACAATTCTCAAAAGAAGATATACAGACAGCCAACAAACATATGAAAAAATGCTCAGCATCACTAATTATCAGGGAAATCTAAATTAAAACCACAATGAGTTACTACCTTATTCCTGCAAGAATAGTCATAATTAAAAAGTTAAAAAACAATAGATGTTGGCATGAATGTGGTGGAAAGGGTACACTTCTACACTGTTGGAATATAAATTAGTACAACTACTATGGAAAACAGTATGGAAATTCCTTAAAGAACTAAAATGGTCTACTATTCGATCCAGCAATCCCACTATCGGGTATCTACCCAAAGGAAAGAAGTCATTATATTAAAAACACACAGACACATGCATGTTTATAGCAGCACAATTTGCAATTGCAAAGTTATTGAACCAACCTAAGTGCCTATCAACCAATGAGTAGATAAAGAAAATGTGGTATATATACACCATGGAATACTACAAAGCTAAAAAAAGGAACAAAATAATGTCTTTTGCAGCAGCTTGGATGGAGCTGGAGGCCATTATTCTAAGTGAAGTAACTAGGGAATGGAAAACTAAATATCGTATATCCTCACTTATAAGCGGGAGCTAAGCTATGAGAATGCAAAGACATAGGAATGATATAATAGACTTTGGGGACTCAAGGGGGAAGGTTAGGAGTGGAGAGAGGGATTCAAGACTACATATTGGGTACAGTGTACACTACTTGGGTGACAGGTGCACTACAATCTCAGGAATCACTACTAAAGAACTTATACCCCAAAAACTATTGAAATAAAAGTAAAATTTTCTAAAATAAAAAGATAATTAAAAATAAAAAAGAGCAAAAAGCAATAAAATGTGATACAGAAATGCAAGAGAGAAAACCAACAAAACCAAAAGCAAGAACTGTCAAGAAAAAGAGAACAGACAAAAGGTACCAATGTCAAGAATGAAAGAGGAAACCCAAATAGAAATCCTCTTACAGATATTACAAGGATAATAAGGAAGTAATATAAACATTTGCATCCTTGAAAAACAAATAACTCTGTTTGTATGATAATTGTATGATTATGCTGGAAAGGGAATGCAGATGGAATATAACTAATTGGTTCTGGCTTGTCTGAAGCTTCATGATCTCTCATGAAATTTGCACATTTTTACTGCATGATTTTTCTCCTGTTTTCAGGAAAGAAATAGGGAGTTCCATAGAAATAACAAAATAAGCCAAATTAAGGCATAAGGAAAGCTTTTAGTGTCAACAAAAATTTAAAGTTGAGCCCCTAGCTTGACTTAGGGAAGGAAGTCTACTGGAAAATTACTAGAAAACAGCATATAATGAAAGAGGGGGAAATCTCAATGTTTCTGCAGTGTGATAAGGTTCTTCAACAGAGTGAGCAATGAGATATGTTTCAACAAACATATTGCCATACCTTTGTCTATTCCAGAGAATATTAATAAATTATAAATTATCTCAAGTTGAGAGGAGCTCCTATTATATGATTGGCTTCTAAAGCCCTTATGTAAACTAGCCTAGAGAAACAAAAACTCCAAGAAAGCAAAGTAGAAAATACTTTTTAAATCCTGGTTATTTAAGAACCACACGAACTAAAATTCATAGGAAGAAAAAGAAGGAGTTTGAGTTTAACTGTGAATCACACTAATGGGAATTTAGTTGCTAAGTCGCAATATAAAAAGAAAATAAATACCAGTTTATGTCAGGCTAACAAATAGTTTATCCTTTTTTCTAAGTAGAATTTTAGTTCTTTTAAACAAAATTTAAATAACTTTTATTTTTGGACATATAAATACAGAAAATTCCATTAGGATATATTTGGGTAATATTCAAGCAAAATAAGTCCCACTAAAGTAATAAATAGTGTATAGTAGTTCTCAATTATCTATTTTCCAGTTTTCTTTGTAAGTGGAAAGGATCAAAATTTACTTTTTAAAAAAGTAGATATTAATATAGGTGATACAGTAGTTGCAAAGAATACCATAGTTGCATACTGTTACGTTAAATGGTGGATGGGTTTTATCATTTTATCAAGGGAATAGATGCAAGTTTATTAGGATGGCAAACTCAGTGAGGGTATCAGTTGCCCTGGACATAACGATAAGGCTGCCATTTTTTTAAAGTTCAAGTTAAATGCATAAGCAACTTTATGTAAATTTGTATATGCTTAATTTACTACAGAAATCCACATATAATTGAAGAGGGAGAAATCCTACATTTTACATGTTGTTTATGCTTAAATGCATACATAAAAGCTTAACTTAATTATTAAAGAAAGCTTTATATGTTAGTTCAGAAAAAGGTTGATCTTAAGTATAACTTTCGTTATAATTCCAAATTGCTTTTTAAATTTTTCTCTTATTTTCAATTGCCGGCAAAATACACATAACAAATCAATTTTATTTTAAAATATTTAATTGACAAATAAAATTATATATATTCAAAGTATACAATATGATATATTGATATAGATATACATTGTATAATGATTACCACAAACTAATGAATACATCCATCACTTCCCATAGTTACCACTTTGTGTGTGTGTGAGGTGAGGACACTTAACATCTTTCCTCTTATCATCTTTCAAGTAAACAATATAGTATTATTAACTATAGTCACCATTAGATCCTCAGAACACATTCATTTTATAACTGAAAGTTTGTACCTTCTGACTGACATTCCCCCCTTCCCCCACATGTCTTCCCCTGAAAACAGCCATTCTACTCCCTGATTCTACGAATTCAATATTTTTGATTCCACATATAAGTAAGATCATACAGTATTTGTCTTTCTATGTCTGCTTTATTTCACTTACCATAATGTCCTCCAGGTTCATAGATATTTTCACAAATGGCAGGATTTCATTTTTTATGGCTAATTAATACATTCTAGTGTGCGTGTGTGTATATAGAGAAAGAGAGAGACAGAGAGAGATTTTTCAAAAGAAGAAATACAAATGGTCAACAGGTATATGAAAATGTGCTCAATATCACTAATCATCAGTGAAATAAAAATCAAAACCACAATGAGATATCACCTTACACCTGTTAAGATGGTTATTATCAAAAAGATGAGAGACAAATTCTCAAAAAGGCAAGGATGTGGAGAAAAGGGAACCGTTGTGCACTGTTAATGGGAGTGTAGGTTGGTACAGTCATTGTGGAAAACAGTATGAAGTTTCCTCCAAAATTGAAAAATAGAAGTATCATGTAAAAAATATATGCACGTATATCACTTCTGTGTATATATCCAAAGGAAATAAAATCAGCATCTCAAATAGATATCTGCACCCCCATGTTCACTGCAGCATTATTCACAATAGGCAAGGTATAGAAACAACCTGTGTCCACCAACGGATGAATGGATACCTTAAGTAATTTTTAATGAAAACTCTCTTTGTTTCTGAAAATGCTATTATTTCTAATATATGTTTGTACTTGTTATTGTGTTCGTTTTTAAATTTTTGCCTTTCCAAAACAAGGTAATAATTTCCTAGCTTCAGGCACCTCTGGCCTGTGCTAATATAATGATCTAATGATCAGTTCTCTCTGAGAGATTTTTCTGATACTGTCTTTCCTAAATGTAGTCTCCAAACTCTGAACAATAAAACTCTTAAGATATAGTTTTCACTCAAGTAATCCTTGGTGCTTCTCAAATGGCCCACTCAGTTTACTTTTATACATTATAAGGGATGCATGCTGGAAATAATTAATATATTATATTCTTCATATATTAGTTATCTCACCATGAAGGGTACTAAAATAAATAATCCAGAGACACCTGTTGGGCTCTAGTACCAAAAGAGTCCTCTCCTTTCTTAAGCAGGAATTACAATTCCTGAATTCCCTAACTGTGTAAAACCCTTCTCATTATAGGTAAAAGAAAAAGCTATGATTTGTGGTGCTTATCCCCTAAAATGGAACCCTGTCATAAGCCCATTGCTTTTCTTAGCATGTCTCTTGACTCTGTTAATTCATGTTTGTTTGCACGTGATAGTGGCAGCAGCTTAACTACTTGAAGCCTCAGTAGAAAGTGTTCTGGCCTCACCTCTCATACCATGACTCCCTAAGAGAGTGCAAGCCTCATTACTTTAAAATAACATCCAACACCTCCTAGCCAAACTTATTCCCACTTATAAATTTTTACTTTGCTGATTCCCATATAATAGTCAACTGTTGCTCCAATCTAAGAGCAGCTACCTTACTTTCTCTTCCTGGTAAAGATAAACTTCATGACTATTTAACTGTTTTTTGATAATGCCCTATCCTGACTTGACTAATGTTTTCCTAAAAATTTCAGTATGTTTTTGTTGATGACTCATCTCTTTACAATGGTCTCTGTATATTTTGTGCTAGGCACTCTGTTACAGAAGCTCCCTTATTTAAAATTTTAAGTTAACATGCCTTAGAAGTTGTTCATGATTTCAGCTTTGTTGCAGGTTGGGTTCCTGAGAAACAAAATCTAAGACAGAGATTAGTTTGTGTAAGACAGTTATCAGAGTGTACACTTGGGTTCAGCACCTCTGGAAGGGAAATGGAAAAAAAGGCAAGATTGGGCAGAGGATAAGATTGGGCTGTGATGCATTCTTAACCAAGACCTCAGGCAACCCTATGGAAAGCTCTGAAGCTGGGATGACCTTTCAGAATTATTCCCCATTACAACAAGAAAATCAGGCATTTTACACAAAATCAATCAGTCACTGGAGGTAGGCTTCCCCTGAAAAGAGAGCATGACCTTGGACAAAACAAGTGGGGAGAGCAATTTCTAGGAAAAGATGATGGCTGAGGGCCTAGGTCCTTCCGTCCTAATGAGGAATGCAGCTGCCACATTGCAGTTTCTCCTATAGGCATGACATAAAAACAGAGGTTTTCTAACTTCTTGAGATACCCCAATCAAACATAAGGAAAGAAATGACTTATTAGAGGCAGTTCTACATACAAAGGAAGTCTTAAATATGAATTAAAGCCCACACTTCTGATACTAAAAGGATTACTTTATCCATAACAAACTGCAATGCACAAAGCACTTCTGTGAGGGTCAATTTTATGTGTCAACTTGACTGGGATACAGGGTCCCCAGATGCTTGGCTAAACATTATTCTGGATGTGTCTGTGAGGGTGTTTCTGGATAAGTATAACATTTTAATCTGTGGATTCCCACCAAAGAGGGTGGGAATCATCCAATCACTTGAAGGCCTAAATAGAACAAAAGGCTGAGCCCTCTCTGCCTTATGGTCTTCAAGCTGGGATGTCAGCCTTCTGTCTTCAAACTTGAACTAGAACTTATACCATCAGCTCTCTTGGTTTTCAGGCTTTTGGATTCAGACTGAAACTTATACCACTGACTCTCCTGCTTCTTAGGTCTTTGAACTGCAGAGCTGGGGTCCTCAGTCTCCATCATCATGTGAGCCAATTTCTTTTCATAAATGAATGAATTAATTAATTAATCATATTTTTAGATATGGAAATATATGTATAATATATATGTGGTATTGGTTCTATTTCTCTAGAGAACTCTAACATAACTCCCTATTGATTTTTATATTCTTGGTGTTAAAAGAAAGCTTCTCCCCTAATTTCATGACTCCAAAAGTACTTATTCAAAAATAACACTCTTTCCATCCAGAAAAGAAATCTCAGCATTGTCTAATGAACAGTGATGTATTTGGACATTCCCAAGACATTTACTCAATGGCACCCAAGTATATGTCCAGTCCTTCGGTGCACATGCTACATGAAATACCCACAATGGCAAAGGCAAATTGGTTCAAACTTTTCAAAAATATGTATAAAGACATTTCCCTTGAAACATTCACAGGTGACCAAATCTTGCCTTTTCTGTAATTATAACACAGGAAAAATTGTAAAGGTAGAACAAAACTCACAACTCCACTTCAAGGAAAATTTGAGTACTTACAAATGGATTTATTTACTTACCCAAATCACAAAGCCTTTAAGCAGGCTTTAAGTTTTATGGTTAGATTGAAGCTTTCCCTTGCTGAAAGTCTAACATTTAAACTTTGCAGAGAGAGAAAGGGAGTTGTGTACAGCTGTGTATTTTATTTCCGTCTTTACAGGTGAAATGCTTAAGGGGCTACATAAAGCTTTTCCTTTAAAACAGAACCTTCATTGATTTCACTCTCAAAGTCCTTAAAGTGTAAAATGATATTTTATTTTTTATATAAACATTAAATAAATTTTAATGATTTCTATATTTCTATTTTGAAAAAATCCAAATTTATAGGAAATTTGTATGAGCAGTTTAATGAATTCCTATATGCCCTTCACCTACATCACATTTGCACATTACTTTATATTTCTCCTTCTTTCTCTCTCTCTTTTATATACACTCATATATTCATATAAATAATAAAGTTATTATTGCTAATGTTCATTGCTATTACCAATGGTTGCAAACGTCCCAGCCTTTATTCCTAAGTACTTCAGTGTTTATTCTTCTGTAAGAATAGCAACATTTTCTTACATAAACCAACATGCAGTTATCAAGTTCAGAAAATCTAATATTGATACAATATCATAATATAATATACAGTTAGCATCCCAATTTCACCAATTATCCCCAATCTTTATGTGGTTTCTTTTTCTTGATCCAGAATCCAATCCAGGATCATCTATTGCAATTAGTTATCATCTCTCTTTAGTTTCCTTTAATCTGTAATAGTTCCTCACCTTTCTTTGCTTTTACAACACTGATATATTTGAAGAGTATGGGCTAGTTGTTTTGTGGACCTTCTCTCAATGTGAACTTCTGTGATGTTCTGTAACAATTTGTTTTTGCAAGTTTGGCAGGAATACCACACAACTAATATTGCTTCCTACCTGGTGCACCTTAATGCCGAGAGGCACATGATGTTAGTTTATCACATTACTAGTGATGCTAACTTCAATCACCTGGCTCAGATGGCATCCACAAGGTTTCTCCATGTAGAATCATCAATATTTTCTTTGTGATTGATAAGTGATCTCTGGGGAAGTCCTCTGAGACAATGTAATTATCTGTTTCCCATCAAACTTTCACACAGTAGTTTTAGCATTTGTTAATGATTCTTTCCTGAGTCAATTATAACTATAATAGTTGCATAATTTTTTAACTATCTTTTCTTCTATGTTTATTACATAACATTATATCATAATGAAGAATTTTTCTTTCTCTCCCATTTATTTATTTAGCTTCAGCATAAAGCCATAGATTCTTATTTTATTCAGTGGGTTACCAGACATTAGTTATATTTCTGTTGATGGTTAGATTGTCCTATAGTAGATTTAGCCATCAAGAGACCTTCAAGCTGGTTCTTGCGACCTTTAAACAATCTCCATTGTTCTAGAAATTCCATACTTTTGGGCACAGTAAAATGCTTCAGACTCAGGTTGAGTTTTCTGTCTCAGCTCTGGATTTGGCTATGGCTTCAAACTATTCAGAAACCATTATGTGCTTTATTTAAGTCTACCCAGAGTGTTTGTTCTCTACAGTTATATCAATAACTTTTGTTCCTTCAATATGCTCCCTTAGGAACTCTTTTTCCTATGTAATTAGATGGCCTTCCCATGTTGATCACATGAAAATGTGACCTATACTTTGACAAGATCATGCTGCCTTTCCAACATTCATCTTGCCCTAGTTTCTTTTAGTGGAGAATGGTATTTCAAAACCAAAATCTGGATGCCAGTTGTGCTCATTGTACCAAGGTGTAATTGTTTCTAAGCTCATTCAGTGAATAGAGCTAAGAAATATAGACTTTTATTATAAATGGGATATCCTTCAAATCGTGAATTAAGAAATATATTTATTATTAAGAAATATATGTGTGTGTATGATTCTATCTCTAACTCCAATCTAATGCCACAAGATTCTTTCCTGCTTTCCCCAATTCCATATATGTACCTTCTTCTTCCCCAGTGAGAACACTGGCTCCCAACAATGAGATTATGTTTACCCACTTTCTTAATCCCACTAGATATATAAAATAGTTCTAGAATTTTCACAGCCATACTATACACACAAGAAACTATTAAAGAGTGTTCAAGATTTTTTTGCAGGTTTTTTTTGTCTTTAAGGATATGTAGCAAAGCACTGTTTAAAAGTATAAACTAATAATATTTAAAATCATAACAATTAATATTTACAGAAGAATTCAATATATCTTATCTAAAATTTCCACCCTGGCCTTAATGATAATGTAATCTACATCACAAAATTTCCATAAATTCTCACTTTCCTTCTGACCACATTACCTTATTACATTCTGATCTTGTCAGGTGTTTTCAAAATCTAATGTCACACACAAGAGTCATACCTAAGAGTTACAAACTGAATTTCCTAAAGAGACACCAATGAATACACCCCTACAAAACACACAACCAGTAGACATTATATAGGGAAAGACACCAGTGAAAGTCAGCCTTAGAACTATATTGAAAAGGGCCATTTCAAGTGTTTCAAGCCACTACTGCTGCTTGTAAACTCCAGAACACAGGACCCATGGACTTACACTTCTTAAAGCAAACATATTAAGGATCTTACAACATGAATATTCAGCCCCACTGGAGATCTAACCCTGAGCTCACTAAAAGGCCTCCAAAAGTAAGAAACTTACAGAGGTAGATCATTCAAACAGACAGTTTCCACCGCTGCCAACACTGCCAATTGCACAATTTTTTATATGGCTCAGGCACTTCTAAAAAGTGTTAACTCAAACACATCTATTCCACATGCCTAAACTCTAGGTCCCTCACAGTTGCTGTTACTTATATATCCAGAGCCTCAAAGTCACCTATGGGATGTCAGGATAGCAAGGAACAGGTGACTAATAATGCAACTTATCATCGAACTGTTTTGTCATGAATTAATTCAGAAACTTCACGACTTGTTCAAATTTACCTAGAATGTTTGTTCTTTGCAATTAGACCAAATGCATTAAGGTGGCAACTGATACCAACTGATTATTTTTATGTCCCTTCTATATGCACCCAAAAGATTATTTTTCCTATTTAATTAGATAGGCCTCTCATGCTAATGACATCGAAATGTGACCTATTCTTTGTCAAGATCATCTTTGAAAGGACCAAAAAATATTCTAGTATTTCTCATATTTTGTGGGGAGCCTGACATGGTAACTTACCAGAAAATATGCAAGACACCAAATATCACTAGCATTTTTTCCTTAGACTGAAATGTGTGATCCGCATTTATAACTAGGACCAAAAAACAAATAACGCAGCTCAAGTTTGAGAAGTTCAACCAACCAGCATAAATGTATTGGCTAGACTAATCTAGCTAATAAAATTCTTCCTGACTATTTACAGGTCAACCATCTATTGAGTCAATACAGTAACCAATACTTGGATAAACACTTCAGGAAAAGTGGAGGCATTAATTTGATTTTTAAAAAAAGAAACACAAATAAGGTTGCCCAAGCTAATCCATGGGACTTGTTCTCCTAGTTGGTTGTAGGCCATTTTAAAACTAAATACAAGACAGGATTTCGAATGTTTCTCTTGGCGTTTATGATGGTCCTCATACCTTTTGCATTTTCTTCTGAATGAGATGCAATTACTTAAAAATTACTATACTGCCATTATGCTAGGCTGACACTCAGCTATATCTGAATCTATGTAGGCTGCTATGACAAAAATACCATAAACTTTATAGCTTTTAGACAACAGAAATATACTTCTCATAGTTCCCGAAGGCTAAGAATTCCAAGATCAAGGTGCTGGCAGATTTGATTGCTGGCAAGGGCTTGTCTTCTGGCTCATACATGGCATCTTCTAGCTGTATCCTCACTTGTGAAAGGAGCCAAGGAAGCTTTCTGGGGTCTTTTGTATAAGGTTATTAATCCCACTCATGGGGCACCCCTGCTCATGACCTTATCACCTACCAAAGGTGCCACCTCCTAGTACCATCACCTTGGAGGTTAGGATTTCAACATATGAATTTGAGGGGGGACATAAATATTCAGTTCATTGCAATTCTGCATCAAAAAGACTGAAGCTATCACAGCTCACTCAGCAGACTTTAACTAAAAGAGGAACAACGTTACTATAGTAGAGAAATGGTACACTCCTAGCTTAACTAAGGTGAAGGGCTCAGCAGAAGTCCAGCAGAGTTCAACAGCAGCCACACCTAGAAATAAAACATCACTTCCTGTCACTTTTAGTGACAAGATTTCTCCAAAAACTCATATAAATAAAGTTCCCTTCTCTGATAAATGCCAGTCTGCTTTGGGAAAATGCTCTCCTTGATAGGTTTTAATTAATCAGCTTGCCCATGGACAAAAAAACAATATTTCACTGTTCCTCAGGCTGCTGTAGGTTTTGTTTTTATAACTCCCCCCTTGCCTTGGTTTTATGACTGATCTCCAGCACATGTGAATAAATAGCAGCCGTGCTTTTAATTAAACTGAGTTATTCTTTGGTGAGATTATCCTGAATTTAATCAAGCTTCAAAATTGGCTTTCGTTTGCAGAGGGCAGGAATAAGTGACTACATCAGAAGTAGAGAGTCACATCCAAAATGTAAGAAAGTTTATAGGACAATTGACCCAGTTTCTACAAAAAGCCAATGATGGGAATTTTAAAAATGAAGGGAGGATTGTACCAGATTAAAAGAGATTTGAGAAACACAAAAGTGAATAGAATATGTGGACCATATTTGGGTCCTGTTTTAAACAAAGCAACTGTATTCTTGAGACAATCATGAAAATGCAGTTATAATTGTTAAGTATTTTAATAGAATTGTATTTATGTAAGAAAGGTTCATGCTTTTAGAGATACATGCTTAACTACAAAGGGTGAATTTAAATGATGATTGTCACTTCCTTTTAAAGATTTCAGCAAAGATGAAAAAGGAAAAAGAAACAAAAGCAATAAAGTTTTGGTAATTTCTTAACTTGACTAATACAAGTTCATTATTTGCTCTCTTCTATCCATTTGAAATAGTTTATGACAGAAATATAAGTACAATACTTCTATATTTTGATGTAAATGTTCAAGTTATTGAAATCCTCTTTCCAAAAGAGGACATTTCCTGTACATTCTAAATAAACCCAAATAACACATCTGCAAATCTCTGGGAAATTTCTTTTCTGCCGCAATAGGCAGCATTTGCCACCTAACTGCACATTGCTCTGTTTTTGCTGAACTGAACTAAAAAGATAGGTGTCGTTCAAGGAGTAATCAAATCAAAAACAGAAAAAGCCATTAAAAATGTGACAAGAGAAAAAAAAGGAGTGGAATGGGGTTCTGTTGTCTACAGTTGAGTTCAAGTCTAATGTGTCTTTTTCTTCTTTTTCTTTTTTTTTTTTTTTTTTTTTGAGACGGAGTCTGTCTCTCTCGCCCAGCCTGGAGTGTAGTGGCACGAACTCGGCTCACTGCAAACTCTGCCTCCTGGGTTCACACCATTCTCCTGCCTCAGCCTCCTGAGTAGCTGGGACTACAGGCGCCAGCCACCACAACAGGCTAATTTTTTTTTTTTTTTTTTTTTTTTTTTTTTTGTATTTTCAGTAGAGACAGGGTTTCACCGTGTTAGCTAGGATGGTCTTGACCTCCTGACCTCATGATCCTCCCGCCTCGGCCTCCCAAAGTGCTGGGATTACAGGCGTGAGCCACCAAGCCTGGCCAAGTTCAGGTCTAAAGTTACTGTCAAATTAAATTTTTGATGAAATTTTTTTTTAAAATACTACCTACATCCATTAATTCAATTCCACTTGATAAAACAGCAGGATGGGGGTGGTGGAAGTTCAGAGGGTCAGAAAATTAGTTAATAAATGACTAATGGGAGAATCTCCCAGGAAGGCAGTATAATAAAATGCTTTTGCTTTTCTCTTCCCTACATCATCGTCCTCCTCTTTTTAGCTTGATTTAGAAAAATAAGGTTCTTAGGCAACTAATGTTATTGTACATATAATACAATCCTCACAGTAGGGGAACTGTTTAAAAAGTAAAATAAATTGAGGCTTGTGGGATAAACAGAGTGAGTCACCCTTCTCCTAGATTTCTCTTCCAGGCACTTCAGCGTTGTCTCCACTGTTTTCTCATTTGAGAGTTGTAAACTAAGATGCTGAGTGAAATCTCAAGGGGAACCAACTTCCCAGCTTCAATGGTGTCTAACTAATGTTCTCCCTGGATTCAAGCTGTAAATCAACTCATGGAGAGAAGGAAAAAGTTAGTAACAGTAATTGCTGCCAAGATAGTGAGTAGTTTTCAACATTATCAATGTAATGTAAAGATTCAGCTCATTAAATTTATATCAAGCCTTCTTATGATTAGAACAAGTTTATTTCCAGAAAAGTTCAATTATAAAACTATCAATAGGATTTACTAATTTCAGTAAGTCATTTTGCTTCAGGGTGAATTATACCAATTATTAATACATACAAGTCCCATTTGGACATAAAGAAGACCCTAGGTAGATCAAAGAAAACAATAATTAACTAATAATTCTTCTTTTTTAAATAACCAATTTAAGAAGAAAACAATAAAGTATGTTTGTTCTGTACTTCAGAAATAACTCTAACACACTGGCAAAATCCTGAGCAATACAGAGCACACTGCTAATAAAGAACACTAGCTCTCCCTCCTTGGAATGACTTTCCTTTTGAATAAACCGTATTAGACAGTTCTATTAAAGGACATATGATCCTTTTTTTATTAATCCTTTTTTTATTAATTTATAAGAATTTAAACATGGCAAAATAATCAAAATGTTAATAAGTCAACCATTTTTTCATGTGTGATTTTTTTTTTTTTTTTTTTTTTGAGACGGAGTCTGGCTCTGCCGCCCAGGCTGGAGTGCAGTGGCCGGATCTCAGCTCACTGCAAGCTCCGCCTCCCGGGTTTACGCCATTCTCCTGCCTCAGCCTCCCGAGTAGCTGGGACTACAGGCGCCCGCCACGTCGCCCGGCTAGTTTTTTTGTATTTTTTTTAGTAGAGACGGGGTTTCACCGTGTTAGCCAGGATGGTCTCGATCTCCTGACCTCGTGATCCACCCATCTCGGCCTCCCAAAGTGCTGGGATAACAGGCTTGAGCCACCGCGCCCGGCCATGTGTGATTATTTTAGATGCATCTCTAAATATCTTCAGCTGTAACTATTTTATATCCTAAATTTCTAAACATCTAAAAAAAATTCAGTGGATTTTATCTCTCATACTTACTTTGTAATCAACCGAGGTCAGATCAAAACAATTAATTTGACCTTAACAATGTTTCTCTTATCGCACTAACTTTTAATAATCACTTTAGGATTCTTTCCCAGGCACTTGATTATAAATAGCAGAAAATCATATGACTGTGTTAGATGGCATCAGCTAATCCTCCAAAGCAACTGTTACTCTCTGGTTTGGAAAGAAATCAACACCTCAGGCCTCCTCACAGAGATAATACACAATAGGCTGTAACCCACAATAATTAAAATTTCTGTTAGCAAGTCTTTGATTTCCACAGCTCCAGCTTACTGCTGTTAGAGAAAACAAAATTAACAAAATTAACAACGGCTATCTACTATTGTGAGCTCCACTCATTTAGGTTCTTTGGGAATAGGGCAGGATATAAATAAATAAACACTGGTAAACAGCCTAATACCTGCTCCCAATACAAGCTAAGCAAAGGAGGTTAGAAGTATCAATATGGTTTCACTGGATTCAGCCATCTTGAATCATTTTCAACAGTGTATTATTTATTATTTCACAAAGTGTTTTTAACTATCTACCATGTGAATCATGAAACCAACCACTAGGAAGGGTATAAAGATATACACTACTCATTCTCTACCCTTCAAAGGTTTAAATGTATTGAAAACACTAAATATAGTCATAGTACTTAAAATTACTAAATATCCATGATGGCTTAGACAGTTCATACAGGATAACCCTTCAGTCTACCCAAATCCCTGCAAGACAGATACTGGTTGTCCTTAGTTTACATTGTGCAAATGTAGTACCTATTCTTTGAGTGTCCACCCATTCCCATCAAAACCATTTGCTTCAGGAAAAGCCGATCTCATCTCCAGACCTCTGGTGCCAACTGTATCTCTATGGTTAGATAAAACAGCAAATGCACTTTTATTATTAGAGCCAGTTTGGGTTATTTTTTCAAATTTTTTCAACAAAGCATGATCCAAAATACACAAGATCATATTCACTGCCCCAAATTAATATTTTCTTAAAGAGATACGTGTTATATTTTCCTTCACCTTCTATTTTTTAGACGTTAAGGAGAAGCTTGGCTAGCATCACAAAAGTCTGAAACTTCATCAAATAAATATTTGTTGAATAAATTAGCTGAACAAATGAATGAATAAGTGAATAACATATTGAATATGAAATAATTTTTCTATTCATATTTTGCCCTTACTTTCCCATGTGAATATGCATGATAGCATATTGTAATGATAAAAGAAAACAAAAAACAATTTGATAATGGCACAGCCATTTGAATTTATTTGGTTTTTCTTAGCTGATTGACAATTTTGCCTAATATCTTTTTATTCTATGGTAAACCGTATTAACCTACTCTCTTCTCTGTTTGACATTATTTAAAAATAATTCATAACTGATGTTAGGTGGCTAACACCTAGAAAATCAGAAATAGAAAAGAGTCACACATATGACACTTAGGGCAGTAGAATGAAGGTTCTGTTTTCCTCATAGTGATCAAAAGTGCAATCAATTTCATTCAGCAGCCAACTACAGTTGTTAAAGACATTAATGTTATGACTTAGGGCCCTTATTCTCCAAAGAAGCTGAGGAATGTATAGAGATGACACACAGCCTGAGGGGAAAGGGTGTGGTGGGGAGAAGAGAAATACTTTGAAGATATTAGTCACACAAACATGCTGAAGATCCTTCACCTCATGAGTGATAACTACTCCAGTGAGAGGTGATTAACTCTTACATTTAAAGTGGGAAATGCCTATATATACAGAGAAAAAGGTTATTTATTTCCGAACCCTGTCAACTTCCATATCACTCTCTTGCTGTGTCATAGTCACAGACCTGTTCAAAGACAGGAACTGTAATTTCTAATCTTCCTGTTCAAGAAATAATTTTATTGATCTCCACTTCATCTTTTATTTTCCCCATGATTCAGCAGGTCAAAATCGTTCCAGTTCCAGTAGCATCCTATCATTCAGCAAAATGTCTATGAGGTTAAAATGTCTTACAAGTAAGTAGGAGGTGAAGAAATTTATTTCAGCACCAAGGAGAGTGCCCTGCTATTTTCAAATGGTTTTATGTGTTTGTCCAGAGGACAGAAAAAAAAAAATTGAAATGTGATTGGACAGAAAGCTGCTAAAAGCTTATTTTAATAAAAAGAAAAAAAAATCTATTCATTTTTCTGAAATTAAAAACTTGCCAGGGTTTCATACCTGTTCATGATTGCAACAATGTGCTCTTCTTTCAGCTTTCAAGTATGTCAGAATTAGCGATTCTTTGCCTATTTTTCTAATATTAAAATCAGTTTCTGAATGGAATTAGACTGGATCAATAAAGTCACAGAAGTGTTAAATTAGCAGTAATTAAAAGCTTCATGCAGCAACTGCTAAACTTTTTCTCACCATTTTCAGAGCTGTGCACATGGTAACTGCCTCAGTATATATTTAAGTCAAGTGAAAGAGAACAAATGAATGACTGGCATCCATTAAGTGAGAAGGAGGGACTAATGAATGCCTTGTTTGTAATGAAAGTCATTTTTTGCAACTAGTCTCAAAGATCCTCACATATGACATTGCTCAATCCAAAACTTGAACACATCTTTCCTGGGCCTACATAAATGTAGTGTCTCTGGATCTCAGAAAAATAATGCCCCGGACCACACCTTTCATCTCTTATAAGTTTTCCATGTAAAGCATTCTCCTTAGAGCCCTGGAAAGGTTACTAAAATTTTGACCCACTTAATCCTACACCTTCAGGGCAACATGGCATTCACCTATGGTTTCCTTAATGCCCGAACCAGTCAGCCAACCTGGTTCTGCCCTGTTAACAAATGGACAGGACGCAGGCCCCAGAGGTTAAACTTTCCTCCTCTTCCCCCATGTCCCCAGGTGGACCATAATTACCATCCCTATTCTCAAGCAACCAGGCAGCCCCTTCCTCTGTGCCAAGGAAAGAAAACACCATGCTTCCCTCTCCTGAGAGACCTTCAAGAGTTTAGAGATGCCTAGGTCCAGGTGTGCTAAAAGATGAAGGACAATAATGCAAGTCTGCTCTGAGCTGCCACCATAGCCAGACATAGGGTAGCTCTGAAAGACTAGAACCAAGGACAGAGCCAAAGGTGAAAGAAAATATGAAAAAGTGAAAACACAGTGTTTAAACAGAATTTTCCAAAAGCCTGCATATAGTGAGGACTTCTCAAGCCTCTGAATCCTTTTCCATTGAATTGTGCAGTGGCACATGTATGAGCAAAGTCAAGACTCCTGGCTCCTAGGTAGGCACAGCCCAGTTCTTAGCTCCTAGGAAGCTTCAGGGCTTAAAGCGCCACTCTACTTGGACTGTACTATCAGGCCCCCAAAATGGGGGGAGCCGCCAGGGAAGGACTGATTTCCATTTCAAACTGCATTCTGGTACTTTGTACTCCAGCACCATTGGCCGATCAATATTTAATGCTTGGAGATTCTGACTCTGCGGGAGTCATGTCAGGGGACCTTGGGAGCCAATCTGCTTGAGCTTCTGAGTGATAATTATTCATGGGCTCCTGCCTCTTGCTCTTTCTCTAGCACGGTCCCACTCTGCAGACTCAGTGCCTTATTCAGTCTTCTCTCTCGCTCTCTCCGCTGCTGTAGCCGGACCCTTTGCCTTCGCCACTGCTCAGCGTCTGCACATCCCTACAATGGCTAAAACAGCAATGGGTAAGGCACTGCGCCTCGTTCTCCGTCGGCTCTACCTGGAGCCCACCTTTCTTGAGCTCTAGAAGCATTCAGAGATATTTTATAAAGAAAAAGACGTTAATGGTAACACAGGACCAGGAAGGACAGGGCAGTTCTGGGGGAGGTGGGAGGGCAGAGAAGAGGTCTATGGAAATCTAAAGCGAAGAATTTCTTTTAAAAGGTAGAAGCAGGTAAGTTGCTCTCCTGTGGGTAGAGAATTTATTCTGTTTCCATATTTAAAAATTAGTACTCAGTCCTGAGGGGAGGAAGCTACCTTAACTGTTTGCTTTAAATGGGCTTAAGAGACGTTTTGGAAAGTGCTTTATAACGACCTTTTTTTTTTTTTTTTTTTCTTTTTTTTTTTTTTCTTCTCTAGTTTAAGAAGAAAATAGGGAAGGGGAGAAGGGAAGGTGGGAGAAAGGAAAAAGAAAATTGCAAAGTCAAAGCGGTCCCATCCCGCTGTTTGAAAGATGGGTGGAGACGGGGGGAGGGGATGGAAAGAACGGGGCACATTTTACGGTATTGTCTGGTCAGAGAAACCGCTAGTCCTGGGGTGCGGTGCAGGGAGGTAAGACGGCGGGGGACAAGGGTGGGGGCAGGACCTCCGCTCCTTTGTTTTAGGGCAAGGGAGGGGAAGGAGAGAGGAAGTCGCGGAGGGCGTGGAGGGCGCGGGTGGGCAGCTGCAGGGGCGGGGAAGCGCGCGGTGGGTAGGGGTGGAGGGACAGCGGCTTCGAAGGCGCTGGGGTGGGGTTTCTTTGTGTGCGGACCAGCGGTCCCGGGGGGAGGCACCTGCAGCGCGGGGCGCACAATGCGGACAGCCCCACCCAGTGCGGAACAGCGCAGCCCCGCCCCCCGCCCGGTGCTGCATCTTCATTCGAAAGGGGGTCGGGTGGGGAGCGCAGCGTGACACCCAGAAGCCCAGCCCTGCGGGGACAGCGGCGCCACGCCCCGCGCTCCGCGCTCCCTACTCCCCGCCGCGGCTTCCAAGAGAGACCTGACCACTGACCCCGCCCTCCCCACTCTGGCCTCATTGTTCTGCTTTTGAGAGAGATGGGAAAAGTGGGTTAACATTTTTCTTTTCGGAAGCACATTACATAGAGTGTTTAGACATAGACACAGATAAAGGGTTCTTTGAAGACCTTTGATCGTTTGCGGGAAAAGCTTCTGGAACCTAGACATGTGTGTTTATAATAATAGAGATGACATGAAACCGTAATATAAAGCAAAAGAGGTCAAAGTCTTAAGTTGAGCCACGCGAAATTTCCGTTTTGTGGGTCAGACAGTGCCAAATATTGGCAATTTCATAAGCTCAGAGAGACAGACAGTAGAGACACAGGATGACCGGAAAAGATTCCGGATTCAGGGCCTTCATCCGCAATTGGCCTTGTGCCTTGAGTGCCCATGGTTCTGGCGCTCAGTGGCCCCGGGGTGGACAGGCAGGGTGGGGCCTGGGGTCCTGTGGCAGCTGGAAGCACGTGTCCCCCGGGACTCGGTTGCAAGATGCGGAGACAGGGAAAGCTGCCGAAAGAGCTCCATCTGCGCGGCTCCGCCCTGCCCCACCCTCCGCACCGAGCTAGGGAGACCTCAGGCTCCGAGACTGGCGGGGAAGAGGAATATGGGAGGGGCAGTTGAGCTGTATGCAGTCCCGGAACCTCTTTTTTCAGTCCCGCAGTCCACAACGGTCCAAGCACCCCCTGATGTGCACAGACCCCCGGCGTGGCTCTCAGCCCCAGTACCGAGCTCCTCCCAGCTGAGCGAGTGGCTCTGCAGAAAAGCTGGCTCGAGCCCCGCCCGGCCACACAAAGGCGCGGCCCCACCCAGCCCCGGCGCGAGACCGCAGAGGTGACCCCTTCCCAGGGATTCAGGGAGGGCTCTCTCTTCTTGCCCACCCACGGTCCGCGGAGCTGGGGGCTTTTTTTCCCCCAGCCCGAGCCCACTGCCCACCTCTGTTCTCTATGATTTTCCAGAATGGAGACCCCCCGAGGGGCTTCTGTAAGGAAGACCCTCGCTCCTCCAGCGGGGCGCGGCTCGGCCCTACCCCTCCCAGCTGAGGCCCAGAGCCGCCTACCGCTGGCCGGGTGGGGGCGCACGTGGGGATTGGGTGCGTGGAGCGCAGCCAGCCCTGCAGAGTCCCGCGCCGCGCCCTGCGCTCCCCTCCCCGGAGCTGGGCGCTCGCCCCCGCGGTGCAGCCGGGGAGACCGGTTTCTGCGCAGTGTCCTGAGCTACCCCAGCTTTCCACAATTCGCAGTTCACCCGCACGTCCAGAAAGGTTCCGAGAATGGGTGGTGGGGGCGATCTCGCTTCGCTTTCTGCACCCCTCAGAAAGGTTTCCGCTGCGGGCTAGCGGCTGCAAACTCATCGTCATCATCAGTATTATTATCATTTAAAATCATTATTATTATTTGATGATTCAGTAGCCTTATTTGTTCTCATTTGTTCAAAAGGGACGTGGATTGCTCTTGGTTAAGGATTAACCCTTGTTGCGTTCACTTTGCTTCCTCCTAATTGCCCTCATCCCTTTCCCCCACGAAAAGGAAATTTTGTCTCCAGATGTTCATTTTAAGTTATAAAGCAAATATATTTTTGCTTCCTGCCAGCATTATGTATGTTCATCTGGCTAAGATACATGTGCAGGTGCTTGCTAAGAGCAGGGTTTGTGTGCCAACGATTGCTGGAAAATTCTCTGCAGAGAATTGTTTGTGGCTGCAATGGATGAGAATATACATATATAATTGAGATGTTGTGATCTTCAACATAAGGTTATATCTATAAATATATAAATATAGTTTATGCACAAAATTTTAAGTTTTTTCCCCGCGAAACTATTCTTCCAACTGCTGATTCTTGATACAGCCTCAATCCTACACAGATACATGGATCGTGAAATGGTAGCCTCCATCCCAATAAAAATCCCACCCCAAATACGACAAACGCAAGGATCCTTTCTGGCCATAATTTAACTGCATTTGCAAATCATGAAAAGAACACTACTTCTGCAGTATTAAAATAATAGATTTTGAAATTAATTCCAATTTCAAAGACAATCAATTAATTATCAAGGCGAGTGCTTTTTTCCTGATTCATTAAACAATTACGTATTCAGCATGATTGTAAGAGGTGCATATAATACTCCCCATTATCTTTTCTAATGAAGTGGGCACCTTCTGAATGGATATATAAGTAACTAGAAATGAAAAGCTGAGGATTTGGTCAGGATTTTAGGATAAAGCTGAAAGAAATGGCAGTAGTTTATCAATTAATCTCATGTATTTAGTTTATACCAGGTGAGTAAGCTGAGCCTCTGACCCAGTGTAACACGTTGCAGGTAGCTAGAATGATAGGATAAATTAATAGACCTGGTGGTGTTTGTCTATGCATGTTAACATTCTCTGAAAGAAAGTATCTTTTAAAATGATAATTAAGATTAAGATTGGACAATTTGATAATTAAGATTGGACAATTTGTGCTATTAAAATCTAGAACTTTAGTCATAATTCACAATGTTTTTACAATAATGTGACTTACAAATTTATAGTAAATTTTTCTATTCTAAAACAGAAATGAGTGTTTTTATTGTTAGAGCTATTACCTCGTTAATATTTTTAGCAAACTTTTATTTGTCGCATTGAAAGCAGTTTTAATTACTTTGGGTTTTTATTTTTCAAATTACTAATGGATAGACTGTGGAATAAGCATTTGATCATTTGGCACAATGTGACTTCCCATCAAATAGCTCATGCTCAGTGATTAAAAAATGCTACAAGAGGCTACATTTTACTCAGATTCAGGAAATATCCTTTCAGAGTGCCACAAGGCTGATTCATATAATAAAGTAGTTTTCTTCCCTATAATTTAAGATCAAGTACTTAGGTCTGTAAATACCTAGCAGTAGCTATCAAACAGAATTTTAAAGTTAAATCTGTACAACTAACAATGAAGTGGAAGATTACACTGTTATCTGTACAACTAACAATGAAGTGGAAGAATCAATTACATATTGAATGGAAGATTTTCTCATTGATAAATTCAGACCATCTTTAGGAAAATTCCGGATTTATCAATCACCATTATTTTTTACTTCCACTGAGTGTGACTGATCATATGCTCAGGCTACCTTGCTAGCTCATTGCTCACAAGAGCCAGAAAAAAGCTGGCCTCCGAGCCCGAGGAAGCTCACAGCACAAACCTAGGCCTGGGCGTGGCCACCGGGAGCTGCTGATAGCGAACCCCAGCTCACACCAGTTTCTTTTTTGGTCGTGGGAAGAAAAACACATATTATCCTGTTGTCACAAGATCTGTGACCTTATATGAAAAATTCTAGAATTTTTTCACTAAAAAAAGAAAATACTGAATTAGCCAGTGACCTAGATGTTTTCAGAACCTAGACTGGTTCTGTCAGTTGGAAAACCTCGGTGTCTGCATTAACTTTTCACCACACTAGAGGGCAATCATGTTCTCTAAAAAAGTAGATGATTGATGTAAACCTAGTTCCAAATATTAATTGTTTCATAAAATCTTTTCTTTTACCAGGAACATTCAAGTGTTTATTCAATAAGCTGATGCCATGCTTTACCCTAGTGGATGAACAGAGCTTGTGCAATTTTCAAGGAGACAGGATGAAATGAGTGGTCATAATCTGAAAGTAGATACACATCCTGGTTAATAATTCCCTGATGGTTTTACTTCTCAGTTTTATTACATTGTTCCTATAATACCATTTATGTTACTTCTGAGATTTTGTAGTGGATAAATAGTAGAAAAATGTCAGTAGTAATAGCAAAATTATTTAGCAGCCAAATATTTTAATGCTTAAAAATAAAGGAATAAATTAAAGAAAATCATTGTTTACTTCTTCATCGATCTGAAATGTGCCCCCTGTTCAGAGCACATCTGAATATCAGAGTCTCCACCTGCAGAGAACATGCAGGTTAGTGAGTAAAACAGGCAGGTATGTGATACTGAGGAGGTGTACCAAAAACTGACTGCTATTATTTTTCCCATCTTCTAAGTCTGTCTTTCTTTTCCGTTTAAAGATACTTTTTAAAATCAAATCCAACGTGATTTCAATCTAATTTTATCAGATTTCAACGATTATTGAGCATCTCCTTGTAGTGGTGTTCTGTTTATTAGAAAGTCGATGTTAATTTTAATGAAGTAAGAAGAAATATAAAGCATAAAGTAATTTGTGGTATCATCAAAAATGGATTTTTTAAATGTATGCATTGATAGAATTATTTTTCTATTATATTTTATGTAACTCTAATCCATCTGTAAAATATTTAATAGTGTCATATTACTGTGTTCCTCAAACTTTGATGTGCATATGAATTACCTTTGATTTTCATTAAAATGCAAATTCTGATTCAATACATCTGACTTGAGGCAGACATTCTGTCTTCCGAACAAGCTCCCAGATGATGCTGATTCTGACCACCAAACACATCAGTTTTAGGGATATTAACTTGTAATATACAGGTACCCCTCGTAGTAAGCTCTGGTATTATGCCTTAACGTTTTTAAATCCATGGCAATCTTTACAAAATATTTTACTTCTGAACTCATATACCTAGGGATTTTATTACTCTGGGAATTATGTGTTCTGCACCATCACTCTCTCTTAATTGGATTTTTAAAATTATATTCATATTGCAGGACTCAGCAGAAGACCTTCGAGAGAAAGGTAGAAAATAAGAATTTGGCTCTCTGTGTGAGCATGTGAGAGAGAGAGAGAGAGAGAGAAAGAGAGAGAGAGAGAGAGAGAGAGAGAAAGTCTGCCTAAGAAGAAATGAATGTGAATGCGCCTTGTGGGACAGTTGACAAGAATGATAAATCAATAATGCAAGTTTACTATTATTTATGAATAGCAATACTGAAGAAATTAAAACAAAAGATTACTGTCTCAATATATCTTATATTTATTATTTACCAAATTATTCTAAGAGTATTTCTTCCTGAATGCTATGTGAGAAAATTCTTAAGAATTTATTGAGTATGACTGTATATTTGAAAAGAGTGTGAGTGTTTTCTTCTGCTTATCTAAGTCAATAAAGGATCTTCATTATTCAATTCTAACTTTCTAAGAAAGTCAACTTACAGATAAAAAAGAGGATCTTCAAGGAATAGCATCAAAGACATAGTCAGGTCTCCCATGCAGTGACTGGCTGACCATGCAGCCATCACCACCTTTCTGGAAATGTTATGCTACAAAAATAATACAATACCTGAAATATCTCAAATTAAAAATATAGCATTTCCCAAATAGGACACTAAAAACATGATCCCAAATAAAACTAGCTTCAGGGTTTGCAGAATATACTGTTACTCAACACAAAGTTGGACTAAGTCTCCAAGTTAGCCATTCAGTTGTTGTTAACAGTTCATTTCAGGGTCTCTCAGAAGCTGGGAAACTTTCCATTTTTGCAATTTCTTGTACATTGAAGGAAAGCAAGACACACTAAGACAGCATTACAAAAGTAATTCATGTTTTAAATGTTAAATTCTGGCAGTCGGGCGTGGCTATCTGTATAACCTCATTTGGAGATGACAAAAATCTAAACTTGAGGACCTCGAGCCAGTAAGTCTTCCTATTTCTTTACTTGAAAATTTTCCTGCAATGGTGCTTTCTTTCAACAGTTTTTCTGGTGTATTCATATATTCCAGATTCTCTATGGGAAGTAACTTTTATCGATTGATTTAACCCTTGTATAGCACATATAACATGCAAGGCAGTGTTCAAGAACTTTCCACATATTAACTGTGTTAATCACCTAACAATCCTAAGAAGTAGGTTCTATTACAGATACGGAAACTGAGGCACAGAAAGTTGAAGTATCTTACTCAAGATCACACAGTTAGTCAGATCCAGAATTTGGGCCCAGGCCATCTGGCTTCGGAATTCATGTTTCACCAAATCCTGCTAGTCTCGTATCTGTTCCATGTTAGAGGTGCTCCCACTGCAGAGGTCACACCTGTGATACCACCATTTTATTTAAACAGACCTGAGATGGTCTTCTCCTTTCTGATCACAGACTCACCTTGAAGAGAAAATACTTCCAAATTGATGATTAGTTTTAACAGCTTACCTGGAGCTTATTCAAATAATTGTCATGATTTAGGTTTTGGGAGAAAGAGCTATGAGTCCGTGTGGGTTGTAATGTATGAGACACGTGGCATTCTGCAGGCTCAGCACAGCATCGATTTCTGGCATGAACACACTCTGATGACCAGTTCCAGAAATAACGTTGACTTAATCCCCTCAGTCCCCATCACAGTTAGCACATTTCAGAATGGCTCCTTAACTACTTCCATAGGCCACAGATATTTAGTTTTAACATTTTGTTGAATAAAATTAATTTACACATGCACATTTAATATAACAGATATTATTTCAAGATTCTCTTCATATTATTACCACCAAAGCAGGCAGGCAGGCAGGAGAAAACCGTAGGAAGGTTCTGAATCCCTTGTGAAACATTTTTAATTATCTTTTAATAAAGGAATCAGGCCCTGTCATTTGTCAAGGAGACATTTGCAGTAGTAAAACTTGTGTTTATAATAACCATTTTTATTAGTCATGATTAAAGATAACATTTTGTGTACATTTGTTCTCACAAAACACTTTTATGTGAATGTAAAGGTTAATTAATGCATTTCAGCAAGCATTTTGCTAGTCATCTGGAAATATAGCTTCTCTAGGAATTGTACTTAGAGAAGGAGTCACATATTATACTATAAAACGGTAACAAAAATAGTTTAAGTTTTTCCTCACTTGTTGTTGACCTCCAGAGTAAAATATTTAATACTCTGGAAAATTATAGGTTTCAAAATTTATTTATGGCAAGAAATAGATAATTACAGTTCTCATAGAGCACATTTAAAATAATTTATTTTTATAGAGCAAGAATATTGCCTAGGACTGAATTTTTTTTTACAAAGATTGTAAAACAAGGCCTGCAAGAGTGCCTATTTAGCAGTTATTCTTCTGGAATAATTATATTTTGGATGTTGGAGTTTGTACATTATCCATTAGGACAAGTACCCAATATAACAATAGATCATCAGGATAATAAATCTGTCTATCTTTTAGTTGTAAGTCTTTATATCAGGATAAAGAGAATTGAGTAAAATTTATCTAAACCTAGTCCCACAAATACTTTTACAAGAGAGCGTGTTAAAGTGTAAATTAAATTTTTATTAGCATTCTACTCTGTCTTTTGGAAGATTTTTTTTTTCCCTGTGAAATGCAGCCATAAAGTTTAACTTCCATTAACAAAGCTGCTCACGGTAAACCTATTATAATAATAGTTTTCCAGTTTGGGCTTCCTAGTGAGGAGCAACCTAACTCACATGAAACAACCCCAATTTATAATATGTTGACTGTTACAAAACTGAGACCAGAAAATCCCGTCATGATGGTACTGTTATCATTTCCAGACTCTCAGGGGAAGAACATCAATCATCTCAGACACTGTTAGGATAGACTTATTGCAGCCTCCCTGGTAACTCTGCTTCAGAACATAATTATTTTTATTACTGCAGAGTTATTTTTATTTCCAACAAATATATCTACTGTTATTATTTCAGTCTTACAGCTTTATCTGAGAATTTCCAATTAGCACCCTTCTCATAATAATTCTTCAAACACATGAAAAATTACCAAAGTTGTTCTAGTCTTTTGATGACATATTACAATGCTCCTGCACTTTTGTCACTTTAAAAATTATCTTTTTATTCTACTTCTGATGATTTTTTTCTTATGTAGTTTTTAAAAAGGAGCAGGTAAGCACAGAAGACTAAAAAATGTTCGAAAGAAAAATTAAACCGCATGATCTATCTATATGGGACCTTGCCTTTTTTAGAAAACATTCACCTGCTTCATTCTTTTTAATCTTCATATAATCCTCTGAGATGGGCATAGTACACAAGTTGTCTTATTTAAAGATTGGTGAATTTAAGCTCAAATAATTTATTCAGTGGCAAGCCTCAGAGGCAGACTCGGGACACAGGTCTAATGTATATTATATATATAGTAATATATATGTATTACATATAATAAAGTTGTGTATACTATTTACCTATTATAAAATATTTATATGTAATATATAAATATGTTATATATCATGTATGTGCCTATTTCATACATATATACACATTCATACAAAATAAGGTTTAGCACTCCCTCCACTGTCCTGTCATAAAACATGCACAGTGAGAAAAGCCACACACTAGGCATATTTGTCTTCAGTTTAAAGTCATTGATAGTCAGTGTCACTAACTAAAGTAAAATGGATTGGAGCACCAGCTTTGTTCTGAAGCCTGTGCTAGGTATTACGAGAACAAAAATAAAAATGTTCCTCACTCTTAGTGGATTTAGTCTTTTGCAGAAAAAAAAAAAAAGATCCTGTACATGTCAAATGTATAACTATAAATGGAAGTCACCATCTCACAATTTCACCATCTTAACAGTTTTATTATACTGCCCTACAATATTACAAGATAGTACATAATGATACACTAGCAATATCAACTAGGAAGTACTAAGATCCACCAAAAGGCTGAAAATTTTAAATATTTAATGAGTCCATCAACCAATCTGGCCAGATAATTCTTTAATTAAAATGCCTCCCAAATTTTACTGAGAATCAGCAGTGTTTGAGGAGCTAGCTTCCACCCCCAGAGGTTCTCACTGCATGGGTCTGAAGCAGGTCCCATGGATTTGCATTTCTAACAAGCTCTCAGGTGGTGCTGATGAGGCTGATTCCAAACCACACTTGGAGTAAACCTAAAATAGCAGTGACCTGTAAGGTCCCCAAGCAGCAGGCCAGGACAGCATGTGAGTTACCTCTTCTCTGGAACTCTGCAACAAGGCATCAAGAGGTCAGAGCCTAAGTTCCCATCAGCTCTGCCTTTCTCCACCAGTGCTGCTGGTGCTGCATGGAAGGAAGAGCCCAGAAGGGATTCTGAGTTTTAGTCTTTACTCCCGCTGACTCACCTTGGTCAGGTCAATTTTTCTCTCTGTTCCTCTAATTCAGCATCTGTAAAATAGCCATGTGAACTGCCTTGTCCATATCAGAAGGTCTTTTTCAGACTCAGGGAAACAAACGTGAAAGTGATTACTGTCTGTCAAGAATATATATAATATATTTTTGTGTATATATAAATATAAATGCAACAAGTTGAGTTTTTAAATTGTCATTAGATATAATATAAATACCCATGTGCATGCATTTAGAATGAGTAAAGAGGAAATAAGGAGCACAATCAAAAACTGAGTCATTTGCTTTTTGAAAAATACTTTCTAAGTAATGAAAAGTGAAATAAAATGTTACTTGAGTCCCTCTGACAACAGCATCAGACATTTTGCAGTTCTTGTGATTAGAACCCACCTGGCCAGCCCTTCTTCCTCCTAAAGAAGAGCCTTCTTCTTCTTAAATGAACGTTGGCTCAGAAGAAGCAATTAACTCATCCATCGTTTTATTATAGTCAGTCCACACCCAACTTTTCCTCAACTCAATCTGCTTTAAGGGAAGGGTGGTAAGTGGTGGCCCAAGATGGCAGCCATCAAGCTTAGAGAATCTCTGGAAGCAGGGGTGCCCCCAGCAAGTAGACACTGAAAATAGGAGAGGGATGATAAGCCAGAGATAAAACTCAGTACTTACTTTGCTTCTGGTCCATGTCTACCCCTTCCTGGCACAACCTTGACACTCTACCCTCTGGGTCCACCTTCCTGAGATGGTACAAACTCTGCTTAGACAAAGCAGCCCATGTCCAAATGTGTTAAAGTTTAGTTTAAAGCTGCCTTCAAAAGTTAAAACAGAAGTGTAAAGCTCTGTGCAATTAAAAGTAATCAGCTTGTCTTGGAACTCAAAAGAATGTAAAATCCTATGAAAATTAAAAAGCAGTACCACAAGTTCCCCCCAAAAGTCCTTAGGTCAGTAACTGTTCCTGTTACAGGTAAGAGAGAGCTGTAGTGGATTAGAGGCGTGTGTGGGTATCCAATGGGCATGGTTTTGAACCATGCTCCGCTACTCACTATCTGAGAATTCTTAAGCAAATTTATGAATCATTTCTATATTACAATTTTCTCAGTTATGAATAGGAAAACAACACCTAAATCACATGGTTGTTAAGTAAGCAATTGATTGTTGAGCATTTGGTAATCAAAAATATTAATCCCCTTCCCTGATTCCCTAGATAAATGATGAAAATACTAAATAAAAATAATAAAAATTTAAAGTAAACATCTCAATTCTTATACTTCGTTAATTTCTACATGTATTACAAACCTAGAAATTACTTGGAATTGAGGAAATGATTACTGCTCAATAATTCTCCATGGTAGAGGGAGAGTTGGTATCAATCTATCAGACAGCAGCCAATATAGTATATCTCCAAGGAAAAATCCATTCTACGCAGTGCCAGAATTTAATAGTTAAGCATTTTATCTTGGTCACAGCACAATAAGTAAGATGGGTATTTAAAATAAAAGTATATTTTTCTTGCATATATTTCTTATTTCATGTTTCCCTGTCATATTTTATATCTCACCCTACTTCAAATACCTATATGCCTTCAATAAAACTGAGCCTTCTTGCTTACCCAGGAAGGTTCATCATTCAGTAGAAATAAAAAATGACTTTAGAAATATTAAAATATAAAAGTCTACACTGAGGTCTTTTGAATGCAGGAAAAAGAATTATATCTCACACACACACACACACACACACATGCACGCATGCATACACACGCACAGAACCTCTCGTTCTTTCTTAACATCAATCCATAAGGTTTCACTCCCACCCCATATCACCTGACTGTGCACAATATCTCATTGCCACCTCCCAGTCTCCTCCATGCCTGGCACCCTCCTGGCTCTCCTGCTTCCACTTTAAACACCCTTCCTTCAGCTAGATCTTTTCTTTCAGGGATCCTCCAGTTACTTTCTTATCTGGATCAATTTAGCCTTCCTCTTCTTCACCCATTAGAGGATGAGCACGACAAAGACACTTGAGTCAAATAATACAAACAGAATATACCTTAGAGGAGTGTGGTGACGAAAAGGATATGGATACTTAAGAGTTTAGGACTATTATCTCAACCACGCATGAAAGCAATGCCTTTACAATCAATAGTGTTTCAGGTACCAATCAATAATCTGTTACTGCTATTTTTAAAATCTATAAGGTATCAGTAAAATGTAATTACTAGAGCAACAAAGATATCTTTGTTATTAGTATTCATCTAGCATCTGAGTACAAAGGTTTAAGGGAGGATAACTACCAATAACAAAGCATTTTAAGCATTTTGTTTTGCCTCCAAAATATCAAATCATGTAAATGTATGGTACGTAAACCAGGAATTATATTTATGACATAGCTGCAGACATATTAAGAGAAATATGTGCTTATACTTACTAGTATAGTACAGTTCTTTTTCATATTAGATACTGTTGATGATAATCTGCATATAAAAATCCTCAGTATTTTTTCACATTTATAAGCCATAAAATACAGGTAATAAAATATGTTCTACTCTCTCATAAACATGGAATAGTGACAAAGGAGGAGCTTTATATGAAAGCACCATTACAATTTAAACTCTCACAAGGTCATAATATATTGCACTAAGCAGGAGAGTTCAGCTTTGAAAAAAATGTAGGCATTTCCTTTACTTATTTAAAAAAAAAAAAAAAAATTCTAATGAGGTTGTGGAATGCAGAGCCAAAGCATGAAGGTGGAAATAAAAGAATTGCAAGTGTTATGAACCAAAGACTTGGTTGATGATGTTTTTCATAAAAGGTTTTGTGATAAAACAAATAAGGTAAATGAAATTCAGTATTTAGGATGAAAAGTTTTTCTAACTTCAGAAACAACATTGAAGAAATATTGAACTAAGCGGCTTTGAAAGGATCAGATTCCATTTGTTGAAATTTTTCTGAGAATGAATTTTTTTAAGACAGTGTACACAGTTACAGTGTGTATTCGTTATGGATTGTGGCAAGCTGTATTACAACTTACCCAAGGTAAGAAATAAGGAGGCCGGGCACGGTGACTCATGCCTGTAATCCCAGCACATTGGGAGGCTGAAGCGGGCAGATCACGAGGTCAGGAGATCGAGACCATCTTGGCTAACACGGTGAAACCCCATCCCTACTAAAAATACAAAAAAATTAGCCGGGCATGTTGGCGGGTGCTTGTAGTCCCAGCTACTCGGGAGGCTGAGGCAGGAGAATGGCGTGAATCCGGGAGGCGGAGCTTGCAGTGAGCCGAGATCCGGCCACTGCACTCCAGCTTGGGTGACAGAGCAAGGCTCCGTCTCAAAAAAAAAAAAAAAAAAAAAAAAACTGGACTTTGTGTCCAGCTTGCATAGCTGAAAAGAATAAAAACCTGTCCACTTAAACTCATTGCAAAAAGAAGATGTCACTCCTACAAATAACAAAGAGCCATGAAATTATTCTATCCAGAAAACTATATGTTTCATCCCTTTGGATAAATTTTAGAAGTGAACTACGAATACATACGGTGAGGATAGCCAGCTAAAAAGTCAAGGAGGATTTCTCAAATTTGCTGCTCAGAAAGATCATGCTCTCCACAAAACAAATAATAGCAGGCTTTCCAAGTCAACCTTGAATCCAGCTTTCCTTGATCTTTCCTTCTTGTGAACTCTCACAAGTTTACTATCTAACAATGAATTTGACTACTAGCCGTATACCATCTTGTAGCAATATTTGTTATCATGTCCCTTGTTATTTATCATTCACCTACTCTGTTTCAGCCAGCTACAAGTCACATGTCCCATGCACTTTTTCCTATTTGATTTTTATAGCACTTTGAGACATGTCTCATTATTCCTGATTGACAGGAAAGAAATACAGAAGCCATGGAAAGTTGAGTGACTTGCTCCTGATCATAAACGTGGGCCAGGGGGCCAGGGAAGAGCCAAGTTTCAAATCTAATGCTCTTTCCACTGCACTCTAGATTCCTCATTTTGAACTTTTTTTTTTTTTTTTTTTTTTTTTGCACTATAGACTGTTTTCCACATTTTGAACTATTTTTTTATTTTTTTGCACTGTAAACTTTTTTTTTCCTCTTATACCCAACTATACTAATGACTTCTTTTAGGCTAGAAACTTGTTTCACTTACTTTGTCTTTCTTCGCATTGCTGCATTATTGACCAACATGTATTGGGTACTTACTGGGTCAAGTACTGTGATTGTGCCAAGTATCTTATAGGAGGATTATCATCCTCATTTTTACAGGTGAGAAAGGAAAGGAGGTAAAGTCACAGCCAACAAAAATGGTAGCACCAGGATTTGAAACAAATCAGTCTGACCCAAGCTGACTTCGTTAAACACTGTACGCCCAGTCTTCTTAGACATAGTAAGAGCTCTAACTGTGTTTGGTGATTTGATTATTATGACAAAGTAAGTAAGAGAAGCAGGGAGAATTATAAGAAATAAGGCTCCACAACACTTGGCTATAGCAAAGCCCCTTAAAACTTCAAAAGGTCACCCAAAGACTAAAGAACAGGCAGGGCTCGGTGTCTTATGCCTGTAATCCCAGCACTTGGGAGGCCAAGGTGGGTGGACCACCTGAGTTCAGGAGTTCGAGACCAGCCTGGACAACATGGTGAAACCCAGTCTACTACTAAAAATACAAAAATTAGCTGGGCGTGGTGGTTGCCACCTGTAATCCCAGCTACTTGGGAGACTGAGGCAGGGAGAATCACTTGAACCCAGGAGGTGGAGGTTGCAGTGAGCCGAGATTACGCCACTGTACTCCAGCCTGGGCGACAAGAGCAAAAAACTCTGTCTCAAAAAAAAAAAAGAATAAAGATCAATTTGGAGAAATTAATGCTTATTAGCAATGTCTTGTACAGCACTTCAGTTTCTCAATACATTATCTAACTCAATCCTTACAACAATACCCTATCCTCATTTTGTGGATAAATATACTCATGTTCAGAAGGTTGAATAAATTATCTAAGGTTGAATAGTTCCTGACCTAGAGCTCAAATCTTCAGTTTCTATCATATTCTTGCCCTTACCCTGGGGTAACTAACATTCACTCACTAGTATAGGAGCTCAAATAAGTGAGAGAACATATAAATGAAGACAAAGGAGACATTCACCTGCCTTCTCTTTTCCTTACATAGAGAAGGTTGATTATCTGCTATTGTGAAGTTTGCCTTTTGAAGGATAGAAATGAGAATACTTTCTTAAATTTTGCCTCTACGCCAAGAAATTAGAGTGGTACCACCAAGTAGTTCCATTTTCAAACTATCACTGTAGCTAAAGCTATGTGGTGAGGGCCAAGGAAGAGAAGAAGTATTCTTGCACTTCAAAATGCACAGAAATACCAGTCAGTAGCATAATATAAAGGAATTTAGTGGACAGAAGAGTTGACGTCAATCTGGCTCCAGGTAGGCTCTTAACCCCTACCCTACACTTCTTCTTCATGGGGAAGCCAACTGGGCCACTGGAAGATTCAGCAGCTACCATTTGCAGCTAAGGGACAGCCCCTCCCTGCTTAGCAACCAATGAATATGCATTTATGGAACACCAGCTAACTGCAACACACACTCGTCGGTACGAGGGAAAATACAGCAAATGTTAAAGGAGATGCCTTCCCTTGCCCTCAAGAAACTTAAGTATAGTTGCAAGGAAATGATTAGCAGCAAACAAAGCCATAGAGAAGTAAGGGCTAAGGTCTGTGAAACAAGCCTGGAAAATAACCTTGTCCTTGAAAAAAAACAAAAAGAAAGAAAGAAAGAAAAGAAACTCCAAGCCCCTTGTGATGGAAACCATTAAGTTTGCTTCACTTCTGTTTTTAGGAAAATACAAACCCAGTCTTAATGAACCTCAAGGCCACAACTACTGGAGACATTTAGGAATTGTCACCACATTCTAATCTGTATATCCTCTGTCTGGCCCTTCCTGTTATTATTTTGTAAAATTTTGAAGATCTGAGCAATGTTTAAAACCATGAATCCCACTTTTTTTTATAAGTAATATTTAGGCTGAATAAACAAGAGAAAATAGGACATAAAGGGGAGCTAACATTGTGCCTTCGTTTATAATGTATTCCCAAGTTGTGAGTTTGGTTTATCAGTAATTTATCATGCCAAATTCCAAGTCATATTTATCTATGCAGATCAAACACTTGATTCTATTTTTGCCTTAATTTTTGGAGGGGTATGTTTATGACCAAGTCATATGGTATTTTCTGTGACAGATAAAATGCACAGGTTATTCTAATCTGACTCAGCCAGTCATAGCAACATGTAGTCCTTCTCATGTCTTAAGAATGAGTATCAAGGATTCAAATGGAGTTCCAGATGGTATCCAAAAAGCTTATATTTTATGCATCACTTATTCTGTCTAACAGTAGAAAAAGAATATTTGAAGCCAAAAATAGACCTTGCATGTAGTATGTGGAAGAGTAGAAATTGCCCTGATGGTTTAACAATTTGAAATTTGAGACATTAATGGCTTTATGAAGCATTCGTCACGTCATATATAATATTTTATGCCTATCATATATATACTTATTATGAAATATAAAGAAATTATGCATTCTATCTAACTAAGACTTTGTATCCTTGACCAATATCTTTCCATTCTACCACCTCCACCCTAGCCCCTGGAAACCACCCTTCTACTCTCTGCTTCTACAAGTTCTACTTTTTTACTGAGATCACGCAGTATTTGTCTTTCTGTTCCTGGCTTATTTCACTTGACATAATGTCCTTCAGGCCCATCCGTGTTGTCACAAATGACAGAATTTCCTTCTTAAGGCTGAATAGTATTCCATTCTGTATATGTAGCACATTTTCTTAATTAATTCATCTGTTGATGGACACTCAGATTGATTCCATATCTTGGCTCTTGTGAATAATGATGCAGTGAACATAGGAGTGCAGATAATCTTTTTGACATACTGATTCCACTTTTTTGGGATATATACCCAGTAGTGGGACTGCTTAATCATCTAGTAGTTTTTTTTATTTTTTATTTTTATTTATTTATTTATTTTTTTTGAGACAGAGCCTTGCTCTGTCGCCCAGGCTGGAGTGTAGTGGTGTCATCTAGGCTCACTGCAACCTCTGCCTCCTGGGTTCAAGTGATTTTTCCTGCCTCAGCCTCCCGAGTAGTTGGGATTACAGGCACATGCCACCATGCCCAGCTAATTTTTGTAATTTTAGTAGAGACGGGGTTTCACCATGTTCACCAGGCTGGTCTCGAACTCCTGACCTCAGGTGATCCATCCACCTCAGACTCCCAAAGTGCTGCAATTACAGGCGTGAGCCACGGCACCTGGCCTAGTAGTTCTGTTTTTAATTTTTTGAGGAACCTGCATACTGCTTTGCATAATGGCTCTAGGAATTTACATTCCACCAGCAGTGCCCAAGGATTCCGTTTCTCCACATTCTGGCTAACCAATCTCCTGTCTTTTTGAGAACAGACATTTCAACAGGTGTGAGATGATATCTCACTGTGGTTTTGATTTGCATTTCCCTGATGATTAGTGATCTTGTGCCTTTTTTCATATAACTGCTGGACATTAATATGTCTTCCTTTGAGAACTGTGTATTCAGGAGAAAATAACCACTTCTCAAAGGAGTTTTATTTCAAAGTATCCAGGAAAAAAAAATTTAATGGAAAATTTATCCTAGAGTAAGTTGTCTTTTATATTTTGACCCTATTTGTAACATAAACTGGATGACAAAAAACTGGAATGCAAAGGCTTCAGGAGGATTACTTACTTGCATTGTATATTGCCTTAGGTTCTTTGCAGAAAATTATACTCATTAAAGTTCAAGGCTATGATGTGATAAAACCTGTTTCAGGAAATGAGTCTACATCGCAAATCTTGAGGAAGTAACATTTGAGTTTCAAAACAAAAAAGCAATTTTCAATGTCATATCTAGGTTAACCCAAAAGATTTATTTCACCCTATTTAGCTGCCTCTGAGATGGATGCTGAAGATAATTACACTGTGGAACAAACAGTACGATGCTTCACACTCACCTCACAGGCTCTGTTATTCCCACATACTGCCAGAGATACTCCAAAATAAAATCACTGCAACCTTTTGTGTAACATCAGGCAGTTATAAACCTTGACAGTATTATTTTCTATTTATATATAGTATATGTTATATTTTACAAGTATAAAATATAACATATTTTATAAATATAAAATAGAATATATTTATTCTATTCTCTTTGACACAAAGTGACCATAAGACATATTACTTAAGTATGACTAGCAAAATCTTGGAGCTTGTCGTTCAGGTGGAAACTCTTACCTAACTGTTCAGTTTTTGTTCACTGCACCATTTACATAAGGCAAACTAATGCCACAAACTGTGCAAAACAATGCACAGTGTTTGAATGAGTGGCTAAAATAAAACTCTAATGAATGGGGTTTGCAAAATGCAACTTTGAGGACACTGTTGAGTAAATGCTACACACTGCACATTTTACAAAATTTCGTTGAAGAACACGTGGATATTCTTTTTTTTTTTTTTTTTTTTTTTTTTGAGGCGGAGTCTCGCTCTGTCACCCAGGCTGGAGTGCAGTGGCGCGATCTCGGCTCACTGCAAGCTCCGCCTCCCGGGTTCCCGCCATTCTCCTGCCTCAGCCTCCCGAGTAGCTGGGACTACAGGCGCCGCCACCACGCCCGGCTAATTTTTTTTGTATTTTTAGTAGAGACGGGGTTTCACTGTGTTAGCCAGGATAGTCTCGATCTCCTGACCTCGTGATCCGCCCGTCTCGGCCTCCCAAAGTGCTGGGATTACAGGCTTGAGCCACCGCGCCCGGCCAGAACACGTGGATATTCTTTTTCGGATTATGGAGGAAAGCAAAATTTCAGCTCCTACATGCAGCTTTTGTGGCCTTTGTCTGAAATAGTTATCTTCCATTAATTATTCAGATATCATTCATTTCCTAAGACAATATTTAGGGAGACTGCCTTAAGTACAATTTGTCCACTACCCAGATAAGAATTCTTTTTGGTGGAACGTTGATAAATATTACTTGGCAGTAACACCAAGTTAAAATATTTGTTTCACAGTTGATGTTAATAACTATTATACATAAAGTGAATTTTACAAGGCATACTCAGATCTAAAACAGCAATATGGAGGCTCTTCAAATCCACTGAAACCTTATACCAGCCTACGGAAGTAAGGTTTTTATGCAAATTCTTCAAGAAATATGCTCTGAACTTTTAATTCCTTAGATTGATAAAGGAATTAAATCATGATATAACTAATAGGTTTGTGGCACATATTGCTGCTGCTTAATCTGACTCCGTGTCTTCCCACTGTTCTATATAAATTAGATATTTCATTATCTGAAAACAGTCAACCCCATCCCATGGTGATAGCTCTAGGACTCCTTTTCAGTTCATTAAATCTGTATTCTCAGTCTCCCAACTTCTGGTTAATTCAAGCAGAAAAGTCAACTAGCCCATGAACTGAAATAGTGTCATCTGAATATTTTTTTATTTTGCAGTGTGATAAAAGTCTCACACTTTTTATTTCTAAAAGTTTCTGCTTTCATTGAGAGCATAATAGGCAATCCACCCTTATGTAGTCTTATATACAAAGTCATAGTCAGGCTAAATTCAAACACCCATGTGAGATAGAAGCCAAGGTTTATTTTCTGGAGAAAAGCCACACATTACAACAAAGTGAACAATGAAGCCAGCATCCTTATCACTGGTGACCAAAACATTTGTGACTCTGGGCATTGGCCCCACAAATGCAATAATCATTCTGCATAGGAAGTAAGTTTTGCTAATTAAAAATGGATCTAATGTATTTTCTACTGTTCAGCCAAGAATTAAAAAGTAATAGTGAGAAATTTAAATCACTTGGGGGCTACATTGAGCCATTTTGGAGAAACAGTTCAGAGAATGTCATGGCAGCCTCAAATTGCTGCTCAGGAGCAGCCCAGCTCAGAAGATTGCAGGAAGGGAAGAGCATAGTCATTCTTACGTGAGAACTGTCCTTAACCAGATGAACAGACTCTCCATTTTTCACCCTGGCTTTGTCTCATTTAAGTCCCAACCAATCTACCTATTATTTTAGGTTTTACTATCTGGTAGTATTTAGGGGCTTGGCGGGGGGAGGAAACCCTCAATACTCAGAATTACACTTGGTGATAAAAATCTTGACACATAAACAGAATAAAGGGCTTTCATTACTCCTTTAAACCACAATGTCATTCGGTCTCCAAAAAGGACTGTAAGAATTTCTTTCATCAGGGGAAAGAAAAAAAGGACAAGAGCCTGCATGATGTAGCGGAACTCTCATTAAACACAGCAGGAGCTTTAACTGGAATCCAGGGTAAGGTGAGGTACCAGGTTAGAACAATTTACTGCTTCTATTACAATTTTGATCACAAGGACTGAGTCATGTCATCTAGTTTCTTTTCCTTGTCACTATCACTGGTGCCAAGAATACATGAAATTGAAATTTAAGAGCCTCATATGTTTCTGTATAACCCAGTGATGGGTTGTACTGCTTTGACCTTCTTAAATGTCCCTTTATTTGATTTGATATCTATTCCCATAGAAAAACTATAATGCTTTGCTCGGTCAAAATATTAATATTTCAAAACCTCCCTGGCTTAGAAAACCATAATTTCTGTAGAGAGAGACGGGTAGAATGTGGACTGAATCTAATTTTATTCTAAAGCAATTAGCATTACATCATCATAGCAGAAATATCTAGAATATTACCTCATGTCAGTGATCTTCTGAGATGTTAAAAAGGAGTATTTAAAAATCTGAGTTATTTCTTTTTCTTTTTAAATGTTACATCATTAATTACATATTCATCAGCCAAAATATTTTATGCTCCGAATTTGAGCCGATATAATATGTAAGAAGTGTTCAAAATGAAATTATTGGCTGGGCGCGATAGCTCATGCCTGTAATCCCAGCACTTGGGGAGGCCGAGGCAGGCGGATCATGAGGTCAGGAGATCGAGACCATCCTGGCTAACACGGTGAAACCCCGTCTCTACTAAAAAATACAAAAAATTATCTGTGCATGGTGGTGGGCGACTGTAGTCCCAGCTACTCAGGAGGCTGAGGCAGGAGAATGGTGTGAACCCGGCAGGCGGAGTTTGCAGTGAGCCGAGATCGTGCCACTGCACTCCAGCCTGGGCATCTCAAAAAAAAAAAAAAGAAAAAGAAAAGAAATTATTTTAGTCTATTTTGTCTTTTAAAAAGAATATCACAGGGATGGACCTCCCAAAAGGATTTTTAAAAGGGATTACATATCTGACTTTTAAAAAAAAAATCTGACCTTGAGTTATAGTGCCCCAAAGTAAGCAAACTTCCAAACACACACAATATGATCAGAATTGAGTTAAAATTATCATTAGGGGCTTAATTTCTGAAATTAAAAGGAAATGTTATTTCCTTATGGAAAAAAAAAGGAACCAGAAATGAACTGCAAGGTAGCTGATTTCTGTCTATGTTAAGACTTAGGTAATGGGAGAAAGAGAAAAGGGAGGACAGAGTTAGGAGAAGAGCAGGGTTTAACAATTGCAGGTGCAAGACTCAGGTGTTTTTAGAACCCATTTGCAGAGAACCCTGTTCCTCCCATTAACTGCTGCCGTTTTAAATCCTGGCACCAGCTCTGAGGACTGCAGGGTCCATAGCCAGTGCCCCACTCTACCCAGTTTAAAGACACCACTGCCTGGAAATGACAGGGGTTTTTTTTTTCCTAAGGAAAGAAGTGCTTTCTGCCACTGTATATATAAGCTGGCAAGCTTCAAATAAAGTGCTTTTGTCCTTTCTGTCTATCAGAAACCGTGCAAATCGAATTGCCGTAAAACCAAGGGCAAGAGACATCTATCCTGCATTCTTTAGCATCTGATTTTATCCTTTACTTTATCCCCAGGCACTTTTCAAAAGGAAAAAATGAGGTTGCATTTAAATTGAGTATTTAGGACTTGCCGAGAAAACCTCCCACTAGGCTAATATGATTGCAGGGAAAACAAGAGAAAGGAAAAGTGGAAAGGGAATGTGCTAACAGATCTGGGCCTCATCAGCAGAACCGTCCTGAACACAAGGCCATAGTCAGCCATCTGGTCCTGCAAACGACGTTTTCTTTATGGTCATTAAGAACACCAATGTGTCGGGACACGAACAAGTATTCCTTTCAGAGATTATGACACATTTTCTCCCAAAGTAGTATATTAATGACATTTCCAGAGCATTCTTTACTATCTTTTATATGTGATCAGGAAGTCTAATACATATCGCTACTTCTTTAACAAAACACAGCCTTAGCCAAAACTAAGGTGTCAAATAAAATTTTGCCTAGGATGAATAAACGGAAGAAATTCTGATACTGCACTATCAATTCCAAATTAAATAACAACAAAATGATAAGTGTTAAAATTCATGTTAATGGTTGTTCCCACACAAGCCGGAAAAAAAAAAATCTTTCTGAGAAGAGTCTTTCACGAGTTAATCCTACCTTTCAAAGTGTTCAGTGGCTCCAAATTCAGTTAGTTTCCTATCAGTTCTTTTTTCATTAAGTCTCTTCCCTTTTTTTTTCTCTTTGCACTATTTCCCTTAGCCAGGTACATAACCTGATGTGCCTTATTCATTTGTGTCTTAAGTTTGTTTCCTGATGACATACCTTTCCAGCAATGCCATCTGGGGAGTTTGGGCAACTGTACCACGTTAGGAGGAAACCCTTCTTCACAGAGAGTGTGCCTTTGCTTCAGGGAAGCAGTCAGGATTTGCTTGGACTGTGGTTGCAGCTCGCTTTTAAGGATCTCCCTAGAATGCAAGCAACTCATCAATGAGAATCTGTGCCGTGGCTGTCACTGGGTAGCGTCATGCTATGTGGAGTCATAGCCTTTGATACAAATAACAGTAAAGATAAGAATGCTATTAAAGGAATCACCCACAGAGGTTAACTGGGTTTTGTCTCCAGACCACCTTGAACAAGAAAGAACATTTTTATCAGTCATTTTCTTAGTTTTAGCTGCTAAAACAAAGTACCATAGACTAGGTGGCTTATAAACAACAGAAATTTATTTTTCACAGCTTTGGAGACTGGAAGTCTGCAATCAGGCTACCAGAATGATCAGATTCTAGTTAGGGCCCACTTTGGGTTTGCAGACTGCCAATTTCTAGTTGCATTTTCATGTGGCAAAAAGAGATTGAGCTAGCTCTCTGGTCTTCTTATAAGGACACTAATCCCATTCATGAAAGCTTCACCTTCATAACCTAATTACTCTCCAAAGACCCCACCTCCAAATACCATCTCATTGGGAATTAGATTTCAAATACAAATTTTGGGGGGACACAAATATTCAGTCCATAATAGTAATGGTTATTCATTACACATAGGGCTCTAAATGTGCTGGCTCCTGACAATTTTTACTCTAAACTCTCTTTATTAGCTTGTCAAGCATAATTAGGGCAGTGGCCTTAGTGAAAATTATTGAATTTCATTTCCTAAGGACAGATATTGAGGAGTTTTTCTTCACTAAAAATTCATGTTCTGCTACAGCTTTCATCTGTTCCTATTTTGTGAGATGGAAAATCTTTTATTTTATTTTTATGTTTGGATTGACCCTTCTTAATAAAGTCAGCATGTAATATGCTTCATATGCTTCTAATATGTGCTTAATTTTGCAAAATGTTTTGGATACCAGATTGCATTTCTCTTCCAAAAAAGGTACCAGCCTACAAAACCTTGCTGTTATTGTTTTGAATTAGTTCATGGAATTAAATGTATTAAATCACCAAATGTTTTATCCTCTGGCAGAAATTATGATTCTCACTGAACATCCATATGAATCTGGATCTGGCTGGGCCTTTATTAAGTGACACAATTTCACTAACTGAATAAACAAATGATACAAAGAAATTTGGTTTAGCCTTCTAAAATTCCAATGGTGTTCAATAAAGTATCTCAGAATGGGTGTTCCAGGACTTTTATGGCACAAGACAAAATGTATTGCTTATTTTAAGAAAATAAGCTAAATAATGAGGAGATTCTTTTAGCAGATCCTCAGGATGTGTTAGGTTGAATCATAGGCAAATGATATTTGATCTTTGCACCTGTTAACACATTGAACCTCACCCTAGAAATGTAGAGCTAGAAGAAAGCCTTCTGGCAGTTTTAAAATAGATTGATTTACTGCAATTTATCCAGAAGCTTCACCGTTTTCACTGGTTACATGTGACTTTGGCCTCTGTGGAGCTATATCCTCATTTGTAAAATTGGTGGTGAGGTAGGTGGACAGTTGACTAAATAATCTCTTAGAATAATTCTAATATCTGTGGATCTAAAGCATCCAGGGGTTGAATATGTTTCTTTCTGGCCAAGGAAAGATGGACCTGTCAATAATACCCAAACTCATCTTCCGAAAATCCTCTTTCCCAAGATACCCACTCTCCCTTGGGTTATATTATCGTAATGACCAGAAGCCCCTGCCAAGAGGCAACTGTTAACCTGGGAGGTCTATATTTTAGGTCACAGCCATCTGCTTATACTTTCTCACAAGTTAGTGCACAGTATACCCATCATTTTCTTCCCTTTTCCTTAATTTATTAATTTTACTAATTGCATAATTAATAAAGATAAGAAGATTTTACCTCCTTGCCCCCACCTGGTAGTTTGCAGATACCTGGCCTGATGACAACAGACAGTGATGAGATACTCACCAAGTTTACCGGGGCAGGAGGCCTCCTAGAGGGAAAATGAGAAAATGAAATAGGGAAGGGGAGTGAAGGACTAAGGAGGTGACAATCTGGACTCTCGCAACTGCATGGCAAGATTGGCACCCAAGTTGGATTGCAAGGGAGGGAAGGAGATCCTTATCAGACGTAATCAGAGCTCAGATCCAGGGCTTTGGTGTGTGTAGAAAGAGGGAAAGACAAAGAACTTAAAACAGAGCTGCCATTTGACCCTGCAATCCTATTACTTGGTATATACCCAAAGGAAAATAAATCCTTCTACTAAAAAGACACGTGCGCTGGTATGTTCATGGCAGCACTATTCACAATAGCTAAGACACGGAATCAGCCTAGGTGCCCATCTATTTAGGTTGGATAAAGAAAATATGGTAAATATACAGCATGCAATACAACATGGCCATGAGAAAAAATAAAATCCTGTCCTTTGCTGCAACATGGATGCAGCTGGGATCCATAATCCTGAGTGAACTAACGCAGGAACAGAAAACCAAATACAGCATGTTCTCACTTATAAGTGGGAGCTAAACACTGAGCACACATGGACATAAATACGAGAACAATAAATTCTGTGGACTACTAGAGGGGAGAAGGAGAGAGGTTTGTAAAACTACCTATCAGATACTATGCTCAATACCTGACTGATGGGATCTGCACCCCAAACATCAGCATCAGTAATATTCCCATGTAAAAAGACTTCACATATACCCCTTGTATCTAACATAAAACTTGAAATAAAAAAAAAAAAAAAAGAGGCTGGGCATAGAGGCTCACACCTGTAATCCCAGTACTTTGGGTGGCCAAGGTGGGCGGATTGCTTGAGCCCAGGAATTCGAGACCAGCCTGAGAAATCTGGTAAAACTCTGTCTGTACGAAAAATACAAAAATTATCCAGGCATGGTGGAGCGCACCTGTAGTCCCAGCTACTGGGGAGACTGAGGGGGGAAGATCACTTGAGCCCAGGAAATGGAGGTTGCAGTGAGCTGAGATCACACCACTGCACTGCAGCCTGGGTGACAGAGCAACTCTGTCTCAAAGAGAAAGAGAGAGGAAAGAAAAAAGAAAAGATGGACAGATAAGAAAATGCCCTTGGAGATTAAGAGAAAGCAGCAACATAGGACCCTGGATAATGTGTTTGTTTAATAACTATCCTGATGAGTTCTCTGACTATTCCCAAATGAGTACGAGGCAATTCAGGCTGAACCAGCAGATGAGCCCTCCAGAATCTTATTTATGTACAACAGACCTGCATGCACATTTACTAGAATGAGCCCCTCTCTCTGGTAGTCATGTCTGTTTCCACTGATTCCATCTGTTTCCTCTCTCTCCCTCCTATCCTGCTAGATCTTAATTCCTTCGACCTTCCCTGTTTTTCTAAGTCCCTTTCTTTCCCTTGTTATTTAACCTGCTGTACTATGCAATTCATGTCCTCTGCAATAAGGAACATGCACTTCAGAGTTCTGTTGACATCTTGTATTCATTTATATTTAGTGAAAGAATGCAAAGGAGTCTACCTGGCAATATTCACTCTGCAGGAAGCAATAATTATTATTCAAATTAAAAGAAGCAGTAAAGGGAAATTCAGAAAAAGTGAAATATACTAATCTTCAGCTTTTCATTTCAGCCTACAAGGAAAAAATGAAGGAGCTGTCCATGCTGTCACTGATCTGCTCTTGCTTTTACCCGGAACCTCGCAACATCAACATCTATACTTACGATGGTGAGTTACCTATGATAGACATGCCCCTGCTAGCTAGATCATTAAGAAAGGTTGATATATATTTGTTTCTCACAACTCCTGATATAATCACATCAATATTTTGTAGATCTCACTATTGACTTGCTGTGTCTAGCTATTATGTCCAATTGATTACCTATTGCTCAAAACAGTTTGAATTTGGTGCTAATAACAACACATCAGTGTCGGTTAAGAAATGTGGATGGATTCTTATTAACAGCCACATACAGCATATCAGCATCCACAATATGTCTAAGGCCTTTCTTTGCAAATAATATAATAGGCTAAGACATAATTGGAGTAGATCATAATTTATAAGAAAATGCTTTATACTTAGAAAACTCAAGAGAAAGAATCAACAACCATCACTGTTTTTGCTTTATTGTTGTCTTTATATAGTTTCTATATTTGGTGTATACATGTCAACAAGCTAATGATAATAATAATAACTGACTCAATAAATAAAACTGACTTACAACTGAGGCCCTAGATAAAGAGGGTCTGAAAAGAAAAGCCTAAAGAATTAGCATGGCAATTAACATTATTGAGGTGCAACTCTTTAGGTTTGATTTATCCTGATTCATTTTGCTTACTTCGGCTCTGCCACAATCCACATGACATTGGACAAATGGATACTTGGATTATCTGAGTCTCATTTAACTCTAGCATCTTCCTCTTGAGGTTGTTGTGAGATTTAAATGGTTTAATGTAAGTCAAACACTCAAAGCCAAGCCTAGCTCATTGTATCACTCTACAATGATAGCTATCATTATCAACATCATCCTTACCTAATTGAGTCAATTTAACTAAAATATTTTATACAGTTCTATGTATCCTAGATATCCCTAAGGCATATTTTGCTAACTCTCAGGCTCACAATTATTTTTCTTTTCCACATATGTAAAGAAAGACATTAACGACAAGACAAACTGACCTTGTGGCAGTTAACCCCTTCTGTGCCTTTAAAGCCTATTCGAGGACTCAAAGGCAGTTTCCTTCCAAAGTTATTCTATCATGGCACAAAAATCATAAATGCTAGTTAACTGTTCCATAAGGAAGTGTCCTCCATGTGAAAGGAATTCTGTCTCCAAACAAAACATTCATTAGAATGCAGGGCCAATGCCTACTTTGTACAAATTCATTCGGTCAGCAAATAAATTAGACAGATCTTTATTATTTGCTAGATGTAGCTGTGACGAAGGATCCAGCTATGTTTCTTACAAGACTCTAATGTCTAACTATGGATTGTCACTGAGGATCCAGAGTTCAATATGGCGTAGTCCTCACCTTCAAAGAATTCAGGGCTTAGTAGAAGAGTCTTACATGAACGACCAGAACGTAGAACACAGAGTGGTTAGGACAAAGGAGCCAGGGCTGGTTTTTGCTCGGTTAGGGATTGAAAAACGGGGAAGAAAAAATGTGAAGTTATGTGTGAGCTGATTCTTGAAATAAGCTGTTTTTATTTGACTGTGTTCTCTCATAATCCTTTTCCACAGGCTTCTATAATTTTTATTGAGCTGTATTTAAAGTTGAAGTTGAATAGATAATTCAACAGTGCTTGTAAACTGTGCTTCCTAAAAGAGTCTGTAGAGAATTTGAAATTTCTGCAGTCTTAAACTTGACCTGATATTTCTACATTGGATAATAATGTGACTTGTTTATTACAGGCAAACATTATAACAAGAAATTATTATTATTGTTTACATTTGTAAGCACTAAGTATTTGGCTTGTGCTTTGCATTCAGCATCCTTTATCTTTTAATCTTCACAACCACTTTAGAAAGAAGGTACTCTTTTTACTTCCATCTTTTAAATGAGGAAACAAAAGCATAAAGAAGTTAATTAACTTACCTAGTGTCAAACAGCTATTAAGAGGGGCTTACTATTTGGATGCAAATATAGGCAGTTCTAATTCCAGAGCCTCTAACCTAAGCCATTTAAAACACTATCACCTTATCAAATAAGCTGTTTTTATTTGCCCATGTTATCTTATAATCCTTATCCATAGGCTTACATATTTTTTATAAAATTGTATTTAAAATTTAACTATAATCTTGGATGCCATCAGGAAAATGAAAAACATTTTTACATTTGTGAAGGAAAAAGCCCACATCATTTCCAATATACTTATTGAGTTAGTTTTATCTAGACTATCTATTAGCAGCTAAGGATCTGAGGTCAAGTCCTGCCAGTCTGGCATTTTACTTGGCCACAGCCTCTACGTGCACTAACCAGGCTGCTAAAAGAACATTAATGGGGACATAACCTGCTGGCTTGGTTGCCACAACTTTAAAAAGATATTAATAAATTAGAGAGCACTTAGAGGTTAGGAAATAATACGGTGGTAAAGATCTAGAAACAGTGTCATTCTGGGGCACTTGAAGATGTTTAGCCTGGAGGAACAACTTGAAATGGAACATAACTGTTTTCAAATACTTGAAAACTGGTGGTGCACCACAAAGAACGGCCTAATCATGGGTAGCTTCACACCTCAAACAAGGATCAGTGGGCTAAAACCAGAGAGATGGAGTTTGGTACTCAAAGAATGCTCATCTGAAATTGAGGGCTGACCAACGAGCTTCTTTTAAAAATCATTATATTTTACTAAATTGTGAGTTCTGTAATTATAAATGTCCTAGCAGGTGCTAGTTATCATCTTTTCTATTATAAATTATACTATTTTATATTATAATTTCTATTATGCAGGCTTAAAACATGAGTCTGATAATCTGCTTATCTTTAATACATAAGCCACTGATAGAAAAAAAAATGGCTAACCATTCTTCAGTTCTTTTTCTTAATTGACAAATAAAAATTGTATATATTTGTGGTGTATGGCATATTTGGAATTATGTATATATACATTAGAGAATGGCTAAGTCAAGCAAATTCATGTATGAATTACCTTACACACCTATCATTTATTTGCGATGAGAACAAAAAATCTACTCTTTCAGTGATTTTCAAGAATACAGTACATTGTTATTAACAATAGTTAGCAGGTTGTACAATAAATCTCTTGTGGCCAGGCACGGTGGCTCATGCCTATAATCCCAGCACTTTGGGAGGCCAAGGCAGGCAGATCACGAGGTCAGGAGTTCAAGACCAGCCTGATCAACATGGTGAAACCCTATCTCTACTAAAAATACAAAAATTAGCCAGGCGTGTTGGTGAGCGCCTGTAATCCCAGCTACTCAAGAGGCTTAGGCAGGAGAATTGCTTGAACCTGGGAGGCGGAGGTTGCAGTGAGCCGAGATAGCACCACTGCACTCCAGTCTGGCAACAGAGTGAGACTCTGTCTCAAAAAAAAAAAAAAAGAAGAAGAAGAAGAAGAAAAAAAAAGTATCTTGCATTTGTTCTTCCTGTTTAACTGAAATTATGTATTCTTTGACCAACATCTTCCCAGTGTCCACCCCTATCCCCTGGTAACCACAATCCTCCTCTGCTTCTCTGAGTTCAATTTTATGAACAGTCCACATGTAAGTGAGATCATATGGGATTCGTCTTTCTGTGCCTAGCTTATTTCACCTAGCATAGTGTTCTCCAGGTTCACCCATGTTATCAAAAATGACAGGATTTCCCCCAACTTTTTAAAGGCTGAATGGTATTCCATGTGTATGTGTACAAATTAGATTAGTCAATGTTGCCCCTCCCTCCTCCACCACAGTGGCTCTTTCCCTGGCTCCTAGCTCCAGCCGAGGTACACTAGAGGAGGATATTCTAAGCAACAACAACACAGGAGCAAAGACATTACAATGGGGTGTTGGCTTATTGCCCCCGTTAGACTGTAAGCATCTTGAAGACAAGGACCCCATCACAGAGTGATGCTGTCATCCCTGGAGTGGACACTGTGCATGATTGATGACTGGAAGCAATGAATATACAGAAGGGCAAGACAGAAATCAGCAGGATGCTTTGCATATCAGCAGTGACTTTGCCAAATATGCCCAACTGTTCAGGGAGTTATATTGGTTCTAACGTAGCTCCTGTGATTCCTAAGCACAGGAATGGTGATAATATATATAATGATGTATGCATATATATTCATATCTATATAATGATATCTCATTATATGTGAGAACTGGAGGACTCCGTTATTTTTCTCGTCTAACCAAAAAGTGCCTACAGCTATGATAATTTCCAAAAAAATAAATCTGTGCTGCTTGATTTTCATGCAAAGCTCATATTTATTCAAAAGGGAAATAAAGCTTAATTTAAAATCAATTTAGGCTAGGTTTTTCTAAGTATGCTTACCATTATTCAACTCCCTATAGGTATTGTCAAATTTCCCAATATTGTAAATATTCTGTTAAAATATGTCCATAGTTATACTAAAGACAGAGAGGTCTTATATGTTCTAAACAACACAGAGTAAATGCTCATAAACAGCATTTTATTCCTATCTCCCGGAATAACAACACTACTTCCAATTGCTGGAATCTCAATTATTAAAATAAACCCACGCTGCAAGCTTTATCTGCTTAACATTTCTCAAATGTTCATTTTTCAGATATGGAAGTGAAGCAAATCAACAAACGTGCCTCTGGCCAGGCTTTTGAGCTGATCTTGAAGCCACCATCTCCTATCTCAGAAGCCCCACGAACTTTAGCTTCTCCAAAGAAGAAAGACCTGTCTCTGGAGGAGATCCAGAAGAAACTGGAGGCTGCAGAGGAAAGAAGAAAGGTAACTTTTTCCCACAGATTTTCCTTCACTCTCTTCCTCCCCTGCTCCTCCCTCTCACACATGCGGGCACACACATACAGAGAACAATGACAGCTGAACCTGCGCCATCCCAACATGTATAGGTTTTCAGTAAACACAGAGCCAGGCTAGTTGGGGTAAAAACTGTAGATAATATGCTAATTTTAGGCTAGCCAAACCAGAGCTCTCAGAAACCCAAAGAGCTTCAGTGCCCTAGTGCCCCTTCCCCTATATTGAATCCCCTTATTATAAAAGCCTCCCTTCCCTAGACCATCAGGCAGACGCACTGTAGAGAAAACACAGCCCTGTCAAACTCCAGTGGTGGGGAGGGGGAGGAGTGCTGCTTCCTCCTTCTCAGGATCTGTGTCGCCCCCTGTGTCAGGCGTGGTTTTCCTTGGAATTACAAATTACCAGATCTTCCCTCCAAGATCTTTCCTGCCCGGATGCTGTTCTCTTGTTCTCTTGGCCACAGGGTGAGGGCCAAGAGCTTGCCCCTTTCCTCCTCAGAGTCCCACTGCCTGCCCTGGAAGTTGGTCCTTCCAAGATCAGGACCTTCTCTGAGAGCTTTGAATATGTTCTTTATCTTTTTCTAAGCCTTGATGATTTTTTTTTCTCTTTTTGCCATTGGTCCCTGCTTGTATTAAAGAGCTTTCCTTTTGCCAAATTTTTCATTTTCCATAATCACATGGCTAAGAAGAGCCAAGGGTATTAATATTTGAGAACATTCAGGTATCCTAGGGACTCTGTACACAGACAGAAGTTGTCTGAATGTGCCCGTTCCAACCATGTGGTTATGGTAGTTAATCCCATCAAGGTACTCTTGATCATCCAAAAATGGAATTATTTTAGGTAATTTATCTCCTACGTTGTATTTCCCATTACTTTTTATGATACAATTTTAGAATCAGGTAATCACTAAGAACATGTTCCCTGCTTTTATGATTTTTTTTTATGTTTTCTGTGATTTTATATACATTTTATATACTATGCATCTGTATAGTTTTCTGTAATAGAACACTATGCTAGGTGAAATAAGCTAGGCACAGAAAGAGGAATCCCATATGATCTCTCTCACATGTGGACTGTTCACAAAATTGAACTCAGAGAAGCAGAGTAGGATTGTGGTTACCAGGGGTTAGGGGTGGACACTGGGAAGATGTTGGTCGAAGAATACATAATTTCAGTTAAATAGGAAGAACAGTTAAATAGGAAGTTTTATGATGTTGTCTGTAAAAAGTCAGCCAACACTTTGGACACTTCTATGTTGGATAATTAAAAAGAGAATGAAGATAGTCCTTCTCCTAAAGATTGAATTCTCCAAGAGAGAATGCAGGACAAACACAGATGTGCTGTGTATAGTATATGTGCATATATACACACATATATGTACACAAATATGTGTATTATCAAATAATAAAGCTCAAACGTTAGAAATCCTTAGATTAAATTTTCTAAACAAGAAAACACTAATATTTGTAGTTGAAAAAAAAATCCTCCTATGATGTGTAACATGCTGATCTCAATTTTCACCTAAGAGTGATGTTCTCCAAATGTCTGATGAGTATTTCATATATATATATAATTACAATGATAATTGATAGAGATATCTATATTATAGATATATTATATATAGCTATCTCTATATATTATATATACCAATTATAGATATAGATATAACAATGGTAACTGGTATATATGTGATGTGTATATGTGTATATGTATACTGTAATTATATATTAATATTGTATACATATACCATAATTATATATTAATATTGGTGTGTGTATGTGTGCATGTGTATATATATATAAAATACTAGTTATCGTTGTTCTAGATTTAAAAAGCAGGAACCTGAGCTACTAACTCAACTATATATATACAGGAAGTTGCTTTAAAACATATCAGTTTTTTGTTGTTATTTATAGTTTATTCTCATAGTAAGGCTAAAATAAATTATTCAAAGTTATCAAAACTTTGCTGCCAACAGATATAAGCAATGCCTAAAACAGTGGAGAGCATGTTGCACCCAAAGTAGTTTAAGTTCTGACCCAAGCACTGGCATCTTATAGGCAATAGGTAGAGATATGAGTCATAGGTTGACATATATTGAGATGCTGTGACTTGATTAGAATACAGAGCCAGTGACCGAGGTGAAATTAAAACTCAAACCAAAATTCAACATCCTGATTTAGGATGTTGCTGGTGTTTCTAGGTAATATACTTAATTTGAAAGAAATAATTGAGGATAAAAAAAGAACTGGGATCATCAAAATTAACTAGGTGTTCTTATAAAAGTCCCTGAGGTTACTAATTAATGAATCTGATAAAGCTCCTGCACCCTGACAGCAAGAAATTATCAATGATTATACATTTAAATAATTGAATTGAACTAGAAACCAGCCACATGGTTAAAAGACATTTACAAATGTAATCATCCAGTGTTATGATGCCCAGAAAAAAAGTATTCCTTGGAACACTTTAAAAGCCATATTCCATCACCTTTCCAGTTATTTGTTAAAAATTTTGTAATGCAAAAATCACCATACAGATTATGTCCTAGTGGTCGAGTTTTATTTTTATCTTTTTATTTTTTGTTGTTAATGGTAGAGTTTTAATTAAAAGAAAATACAACTAATTAGCAGAAAGTGCCAACTTTAAAAAATCACTTATTGATTTTACTCTTTTGGGTTATACTGACTTAATTAGCACTAATTTAAAGAGCTATTAATTCTCTTTTAAGAGTCTTTAGCAAGTGCATATATCTCCGTAATTATGCTAGTAAGGACATGCCTATAACCAAAACCCAACTCAACTAGTTAAAACAAAAAGCAAATATGGAACCAAAAAGTCTAGGAGTGGCAACAGCATTAGGAACAGCTGGATCCAGGGATCACAGTATTATCAGAAAATTTTCTTTTAATGCCTGTCATCTCTTCCTGCATTTAATTGGTTTCATTACCAAGAAAGTTAAATTTCAATAATCAGTTCCAAATTATTTTTCTCGCAACTTAGTGACTCTGGCAGAAACAGAACTTCTTTTTCCCAATATTTAACGAAAGTCCTGAAATTGAGTTTCAATGGCCTGACCTGGATCACATGTCCAACCTAGAATCAATCATTGTGGCCAAGAGGATGTAGTAGTTTGATTTGCTGGCCTGAATCACATGCCCACCACTGACCTGCAAAGGAGTTTAACTAAGATCTCTGGGGTAAGAATTGTGGAGGGTAGTTCCCCAGAAGAAAATCGAGGTGTTCTCCCAAGAGGAAGGGGTAATGGATCTTAAGTAAATAAAACTATAGATGTCTACATTTTCTATCTATAAATGTTTAGTGTTCCTATAACAAGTAGAATAATTATTTAGTTCATACACTATTCAATTTACAACACTCTTCTGTTGCCCTGCTACAGTTATTTTCTTATAGATGGAATGAAAACTATCAATCTAGGCAGCTCTGTGAAACAGTACTGTCCAAGGAATATAATGTGAGCCAGGCCGGGTGTGGTGGCTCATGGCTATAATCCCAGCACTTTGGGACGCCGAGGCAGGTGGATCATCTGAGGTCAGGAGTTCAAGACCAACCTGGCCAAAATGGCGAAACCCCACCTGTACTAAAAATACAAAAATTCACTGAGCATGGTGGCGGGCACGTGTAATCCCAGCTACTGGGGAGGCTGAGGCAGAAGAATTGCTTGAACCCAGGAGGTGGAGGTTGCAGTGAGCAGAGATAGTGCCATTGCACTCCAGCCTGGATGACAGAGCAAGACTCCATCTCAAAAAAAAAGGAAAGAAAGAAATATAATGTAAGCCATATGTGTATTTTTAAATTTTCTGCAAGCCACATTTTTAAAATAAATGTGAAATGAATTTTAATAAAATATTCTTCACCCAATATGTTCAAAACATTATTTCAATATGCATATAATCAATATAGAAGTATTAATGAGCTGTTTCACATTCTTTTATCATACTAAGTATTTGAAACCCAGTGTGTATTTTACATTTACAACTCTTTTCACTTCATGTTAGATATATTCCCAGTGTCTAGTAGCCAAAGGCAGCCAGTAGCAAATACAGATATTAAAACAGAAAACATCTAGGGAATAATGGGGAAACTTTAGGCCTAAGTTTTTAAAACCAATACCAGATAATTATTCAGATTCAACTTTACTTTTACATATATATATATATTCTTTAAAAATTACATTGATACGGGAACTCAGAAAGTTCAAAATACATTTCCATTCTATGGCTTTAATCTTTACATTGTCAGAGCTAATGCAAGTGTGAAGTTTAGGATGCACTGTAAGTAATAGGATCTTCTAAATCTCACGCCCTCTTGTTCAGCTACCTACTCTATTTCTATTTCAGTTCCTCACTGTGGGGAGGGGACTTCTCTGAACCTGGGTTTCATCTCTTACTCTCTTTCATGGTAACCAAGTTTTCCTTTGTAGCACCTAGCACAATTAGTAAGTAATTAGTATTTATTGGCATATTAGTATTTATATGCATACGTATTTATTTAACACTATGTCTCCCACTAGATTATAAACTCCATGAAGATAGAACTTGTCTTTTGTTTAATAGTGCTTGGCAATAGTTAGTACTACAAAAAATATTTTTCTTTCTTATTCAACTCCTGTTAGCCATTGCCTGAGTACTACAAATGTTTTTAAGTGAATAAATAAATAATAACTTACAGGGCCAAATGTGAAAGTGGCAATATATAGCTTGTTTTGATTTTTTATTCCATCCTCCCATCCTAAAACAATTACAGGCACTAAGTTTCCAAATGACATCTGAAACAGTACTAAGGAATTCCCAGTCTGGGCAAAATCACTCAGTCAACAAATATTTATCAAGCACTTACTATTTGGTAGGCCCCGTTCTAGGCACAGGGGATACTCATCAACCTTACATTCGAGTGGGGGAGAAAGAGCTAATAAATACATACGCAGCATATTAGATGACACAAAATTAGCAGGACAAAGAGAACTGGGGGTGTGGGGGTGAAAGAAGCTATAATATATAATTATTACTATATATAATAATATAATTATTGGATAGTCAGAAAAAACCTCTTAAGTAAGAGAACATTTGAAAAGAAGCACAAAGGTAGCAAGGGAGTAAGGCAGGCAGCTCTTCTCTGGGACCTGAACATTCCAAGTAATGAGAGTAACAAGTACGAAGGCCCTGAGATAGCAATGTACAAGGTGCGTTCGAGAAATAGCACACAGGCCAGCGTGGCTGAAGCTGAGAGAGCCGGGGGAGAGTGGTAGCAACTGAAGTCAGAGGTAGCAATTAAGGACTTTGACTTCGCATGAAATGGGAGATTATTAAGGATAATAAAACCATTTCACTACTTTATGTGAGTCACAGCATCTTTTTAAAGAAGTATCTGTTTTTTAAAAGGGGGAGATGACTAGAAAAATAAATAGTATTAGATAAATAGAGAAAACACGAAAACGTTCTAGACTAAGACAGTGATTCCAGAACTAAGGATCCACAGAGGCAAGAATGCAGAAAGTGTGTGTTTCAGAGAAGTGGGTAGACCAGTGGTTTGGACTAGTGGATTTGGCTAGGGAGTTTGAGAGTAGTGAGGTGAGCTTAGGGAGGGCTATGAATGCCAGGTGAGTGCGCAAATTCCATTATATAAGCAGTAAGGAGTCACTACAGACTTTCCAAAAATACATACACGTTCCACCTGGCCCACAGGTTAGCAACATTCCATTGCCCTGGACCTATTTCCTTTCCTGTAAGTTACAGGTTTCTGAAGATTCTACCTAGCGAACATACTACTTTTAAATAAGTATTAATAAATTATCTTACCATGATTATAATCAAAGGAATCTGTAATTGCTAATTATTTCTGATTAAAAGATAAAAAGTTTTGCACTGAATTGACATAATTCTAACTCAAAGTAAATATACAGATAGACATGGATATAGATGTGAAATGTGATTTCTGTTAGGGCGTTTTAAACATAAAAAACCTTATGAGTTCTCCTCCCTCCCCCTACCCTTAATGCCTTGAAGGCCTCTTTCTGGGACTTCAGGGATCCCTTCAGGGAACTAATGACCTAGGCTGTGTTTGGGGGGCTTTCTGGATTTATAGCTGGAAGGGTGCCACAGAGGCGTCTCCACTTGGGCTCAGATTCACTTTGTGTTCAATGTTTTGGCAATTTCCTCACCTCCCCACTCCATCTGTTGACATTACTGCAGCACTGACCATCTGGTTACTAGGTTGGAGGATACTCCCTCAGGCTTCTTTGAGGCAGAATTAATGCCCCAGTGATTAGCTAGTAGAAGAAGCTTGTCATAAAAAGAATAAGCCCTTTCCCTGCTTTTTCTCCATTCTTTGATTATCGCTGGTAGCCGGTGATAATCACTTCTGTGAGTCTGTATCAATCTCATCTGGGCAGCTTCAAGCTCATCTCCTGAAATCAAAGTTTCCATAATGCAACTGACCCACAAGGGTGAAATGACATGAACACTTTAACCATCCATTTATCATTTATTCATTCATTCAACCAACATGTATTTGGCAAGAGGCAGCAGAGCTAGCCTAACTATACATCCCAGTTGGCCCAGGACAACTCCAGCTAACTCTTGTTGTTTTGATACCATTATTAATTATTTCTCTTTTATTCTCATAAGTGTTCCAGTTTGGACAATCAATTACATGGGCATCCTTAGCAGGGCACAGTGTTTAAGAGCATCTTTAAAACATTGTCTTTAAGAACCTGTGGTTAAGAGAATATCTGTGTTCAAATCCTGGTTCCACCACTTACAAGCTGTGTGACCTCAAGCAAGTGACTTAATCTCCCTATGTCTTCTTTCATCAATCTGTAAAATGAGACTAGTAATAGAACTTATGTCATGTAGTTAGTGTGAGAATTGGAAGGTTACTCTACATAAAGACATATAACCGGCATGGTAAAAGGGTTAACAATTACTATGTGAAGATGCATCCAGTTTCTGACCTCACAGAGATTATCTAGCAAACTCATGACTTTATAAAGAAAAGAAGTTTCTCATTAACAGAGACTGAAATGCTACCATACAATACATTGCTTTTTTTTTTTTTTTTTTTTTTTTTTTTTTTTTTTTTTTTTTTTTTGAGACAGAATCTGGCTCTGTTGCTCAGGCTGGAGCACAGTGGTGCCACCTTAGCTAATTGCAACCTCCACCTCCCAGGTTCAAGCAATTCTCCTGCCTCAGTCTCCCAAGTAGCTGGGATTATAGGCACCCACCACCACACCCGGCTAATTTTTATATTTTTAGTAGAGACAAGGTTTTGTCATATTGGCCAGACTGGTCTCTAACTCCTGACCTCAGGTAATCCACCCACCTCAGACTTCTGAAGTGCTGGGATTACAGGCATGAGCCAGAATGCCCAGACAATATTTTTAAATATTATAAAATATTCTTTATCAAATTGCATAGAAGAAAAGAAAGTTTGATAGGTAATAGATATATAAATAGATCAGGCCAATTAAAAGTGTCTTGAAAAAATTAATATTGTGAAAACGAAAGGATCTTAATGACATTGATAAAATCTCACCCTAAAAGAGATTAAATTAAAAAGCACCCTACTCGAACCAGTCCAGCGAGATTTCATTAGCATGCTCTCATTACTGGCATAATCAGCTTCAAAGTCACTAAGCCTCTGAAAGGAAGATGTGTTGCTTATTCTTAATAAAATGGCATAAAAGTGGATCATTAGTCACCAAACATGATAGACTTACCTTTTCCATTTGTTGGTATCTCACATTGTAGATGGCAATTAAAATGGAATCCAGGGAAAGAGGGGGTGGTTTGTATAGCAATGGATTATGAAACAAAGTACTGGATTATCCACAGCTTGACATTCAGGAAACATTCTGCTCCTTACAGAATATGGCACGTGGGCCACAGAGTCTTCCTGTGTGCTACCTTCTCGGTGAAGAAGAGCACCCCCACGTTTCTTTTCCTAGGAGCTAACCACAGTAAACCCATTACACGCTTTAGCAGAAGGGCTCATTCTAAAGGTCTTTGGATTTTAATCATTTTAAATTTCCTGTTATGCTTCGGGCTCTTCAACGCAAAGTGAATATTATACTCTTTGGTTTTACATAATTATATTCAATTGTCATATTTCAACAGGACATTATTTGTGACTTTAGATGGGTCGATAATGGTTTTTCATTGTCAGCAGTAAAGTCAATAATTACAGACACATCACCTAACCTACTTGTGTAAAGGCATTTTTGGTACTAGGAGATTTAGTGTCTGATCAATGGTCCTGGATAGCAAGTAATGTATCCCCCAAATAATGAAAAGTGACAAGAAAATAAATATGTTTACTTCAGAAATAAATGGAAAATTAGTGCTATCTAAAATGTAGTCTTAAGTCTCATCTGTGTACATAAAACAAAATGAGTTTTATGTACCAGTTACTCAAATTTATCTTCCACTCCATTTGTACAGTAATTAAACTTTTATACTCAGTAATATAAAAATTGGTAATTAACCTCTTTGCAAAATGTTAAAGTGTTCCTAAATGTACAATAAGTCTCCTTCCCTGCCTCACTGTTTTTCCCTTCATGTACCTCTCATGTGATTATTTCAATGATTGAGTTCAGTGTGAGGAGGTTTATGCCTAGGAAAGGTGCTCACCAGTAATGTGCCTCAGTTCCCATAATAGCAAGATCGAGAAGGTTCCTTAGTCTCCCGGAATGTCACGTTGAACATCTCAGTTCTATATTTTGCCCTGACATTTTCATTATATCAGCTGATCATTGTCTTGCCCTAATTTTCCATTTTAATATTTTAGTGACCTTCTATGTTAGGTACAGGTTATTTAGAAGTGTTCCTCCAAGGCCAGATACTTTTTCCTTGGACAATTTATTTTTAACAACTTTTAGTGATTCTCTCACTTCACCACCCTCCCTGTCATAAGTCCATGCAATCCCAATTCCTTTCTGCTAATCTGCACTGTCTGCACAGTCAAGATATAAAGTAAGAATACCTATTTGAACATGTAGTGAGAACTTTACTTCTTTGCCAAAAATGAAGGAAAATGCTGCCACTTTTGTATATCGCATGTTTTTTATTCTACAGCCTCACTCATTTCATGTCATGTTTTAGTGCAGTTTTCTGGACTAACCTTTTATTTTCTCATTGATTAAACTGCCTATTTGCTCATTGGAGGAATCAGAACGAATTTTCTTCCTTGAGGGTCTGACTAGAAGATTAAACTATGTTCATGTGAGAATCAAGTTTTACCTAAGAAATGAGTTAGAGGAGTCATGGGCAGCAATATCTATCTGGATGCTACACTGTGAAAAAGGAAGGGAGGTTATGCCTTTCTGCCCCGATGGGGTAGCAGAGACCTTAGGAACTGAGGTAGATGTCCCCATGGTTATTAGCTCCACTGAATATTTTGTTCAAAAATTGGCTGCCAGACAGGTGTCGTGGTACATGCCTGTAGTCCCAGCTACCCGGGAGGCTGAGGCAAGAGAATCTCTTGAGCCCAGGAATTTGAGGCTATACTAAACTAAGATCACACCACTGCACTCCAACAAAGCAAGACCCTGTCTCTAAATTTTAAAAAAATTCAGTGCTTATGAATAGAGACTAATATAGGAAGTTATAAGTATTTCCTCAGGATAGAATGCTTTCCACCATAATTCACATCCTGTATTTTTGTGTGTGTGGACTTAAGCTTTAAATATTTGAAACACAGACAATTATTAGGTCCTGCAAATGTGGGAGTCGAGATAATAGTGGATATAACATTCCCTTCCAGAGTGTAAGAAAAGGCACCACAGAAGTGAGCAGCCCTGAAGCACAGCTTGGCCCAGTTTGGCAGGTCTCTGTGAGTTAGCAGCAAACTCACGTGACCACACTCTGTACTGCCTTCTGTTTCTGTTTCACCCCATTAATTGTGCTAAAGAAATGCACTTGACACCTATGCTGTGTAATCTCATTTAGCCCCAATAGCTACAAAAGTACTAACCCCATTAAATTGAGGCATTTCAAACTGAGCCAAACGTTGCACTCCAGTAAATGCAGTAGGCATTGGTTATAATGGGAATTCTCCATTATTCATAATGGGAACTGCAGGAGTTTGTTCATGCAGATCAAATGTGTCCCACCAAGGCAAGAAATATGGAAAAGTGTGTGTTGCTGTATTACCTTGTAATTTCAAAGCCTTCCCGTCTGAATCTTATTTCCATGCTGTTTCCTCTTGACTTTGGTTCTTTCACAAAGGAAAATTAAGAACGCAAATGTAAACATTAAGTTAAAACACAACTGAACAAAGTGCCAAAGTTAATTGGAGCATCTGAAAATGAAACATTTGGCAGTTGCAGTGGCCTCTTGATAATAATGCGCAGTAACTCTCTGTAAGCTGATCCTGTCTGAAGAGCAGCAGGCGCATGGCCCCTGGCCATGAAGTCTATCTCAACGCGCCAGGGTCAGCAAAGCAGAAGACAAACCCAGGCTTTCTGAATACCAGGTTAGGGCTCATGTCACTGTGCCACAGGAGTTTCTGTGGAAAGGCTACTTTTAAAAAGTGGCCATTAAAAATCCAGGTGGATCCTATCTAGGGCAGTAATGGAAACACTGATCTATGAGGAGCAGGAAAGAATTGTTAAACCACTGAGTAGAAATGTTACATTGCGCCCGGCGCGGTGACTCACGCCTCTAATCCCAGCACTTTGGGAGGTTAATGCGGGCGGATCACGAGGTCAGGAGATCGAGACCATCCTGGCTAACACGGTGAAACCCGGTCTCTACTAAAAATTCAAAAAATCAGCCGGGCCTAGTGGCGGGCGCCTGTAGTCTCAGCTACTAGGGAGGCTGAGCCAGGAGAATGGTGTGAATCCGGGAGGCGGAGCTTGCAGTGAGCCGAGACCGCGCCACTGCGGGATTTACACACACACCTCTCTCCCTGTAACAATTCGGTAGTCCTGATAACAGCAAATAAGCAAAGTCTAAGTAGGATGCTTTACCGACAGTCCCACCTAGAGGCAGGAGAGTGAACCAGCTAGAAAATATTTTATTCATACTTCTTCCAGAAAGGCTCCATTGGAGTTTGAACTCAATTTATGTTATACTTTTCTTATTATTTTTGTATTAGTTTTCCTGAAACTAATACAAGGTAAGAAAGTGTTGGTTCCACTAAAAATGTCCTGAAATCTGCCAAGCACAGTGGCTCACACCTATAATCCCAGCACTTTGGGAAGCCAAGGCAGGCAGATCACTTGAGCCAGGAGTTCAAGACTAGCCTGGCCAACATGACAAAACCCCATCTCTACTAAAAATACAAAAATTAGCAGGACATGGTAGCACACACCTGTAATCCCAGCTACTCAGGAAGCTGAGACATGAGAATCGCTTGAACCTGGGAGACAGAGGTTACAGTGATCAGAGATCACGCCACTGCACTCCTGCCTGGGTGACAGAGCAAGACTCTATCTAAAATAAAAACAAAAACAAATAAATAATAAACTGTCCTGGAACCATTATGGGGTTAAAGCAAGAGGCAGGGCTGGTTTCCAGGATTTTCTGTCTAATCTCCAGTGAGCCACAGACCTATTCCTGATCAACTTCAGAATAAACACATCAGTAAAGAAGTGTAAGGCTGTCCGACCTTACCATTTCTGTAGAATTTTATTTGAAGAGAAGTTTCTCCTTTCTCCAGGCCCCATATTGTTTATACAACAAGACCTTTCCAGTAAATGCCCACAACCACTACCATCAACTAAAATGTTTTCCCATTAATGCTTTCAATGGTAATCAGTATTTAACAGGGCACTTAGGAATATTTTTTGATCAACCATTGTTTAGATATTCCCATTTATAATTACTCTTGTGAAGGATCGCCTCAGGGTATCAGCTGATCCTAAGAAATTATCCAGGAGCCATGAGTGTGTAATAATTTAGTCTTAAACCTGGATAGGTCAGTATTGGGTAGGACTTTTCTCAGCTGCATAATGGGGAGAATAAAAAGAATATGGAAAGAAGTTCCATAACACATCCTGGGTCACAAACAGAGGTAAGACTTGAACACAGACCTAACATCAAAACCCATGCCAGTAGGACTTACAAAAGGTAGACTGGACTACCTGCGTTTGAATCATTAGTGATGCTTATCACTGGGCCTCACGGAAGAACCTTGGAATCAGAATCTCTGGAGGTAGATGCCAGGCACTTGCATTGTTATCAAGTGCTCCAGTGATTACCATCCACTGTACAGAGCCATACAGCCTCCTGATGCTGGAAGAAAATTACAGTGCTCAAAGTGCGGGGCAGGGTGTACATCTGGATCTAAATCACTGAGCAACCACAGGGTTTCAAGAGAGGGTCAAAACAAAGACTTTCTGCTCTCTGTGGCCAAGTGAACACTAAGTTTGCACTGTTCTCAGATCTCCAAAGAGACTTTGGTGTATGGGGGATGGGGGTGGGGGAAAGGGAGTGTGAAATAAAAGGAGAAAGTGAATTTGATGATTTGATTGATGAAAGTTGAAAAGTTCATTGTAAGGCCTAGCCTACAGTTGATTAAAAAACAATGGATCAGGAAGATTAGAACTTGCCTCAGTCCTCAACCATTTTCCTCAGGCTTTAATGGGATATTGCCATCCAGTAATTCATTATAAATGAATTTCTGTTGCATAAATGCTTAGCAACAACTTCTTTTTAAAAAAAAATTTGTAACTCCTCAATGAGGATTCAATGCTGCTTCTTCTAAGACAGTCTGAAATGTATTCACAGCTGAAAATTCAGCTAACCGCATTTCCCAACTAGCCACATTCTATAGAAAACTCTAAGCCATGCAGATGAGTACAGACTTGACAATAGTGCTCAAGGCTGGAAATACTATTCATCGGAAAAGAACGCTCCCTCCAATTGGTGGGCTATTATTCTGCTAGGTTTGTGTTTGGATAATTATAAGATGGCTATGTTTTTTCTTCCCCAGTCTCAGGAGGCCCAGGTGCTGAAACAATTGGCAGAGAAGAGGGAACACGAGCGAGAAGTCCTTCAGAAGGCTTTGGAGGAGAACAACAACTTCAGCAAGATGGCGGAGGAAAAGCTGATCCTGAAAATGGAACAAATTAAGGAAAACCGTGAGGCTAATCTAGCTGCTATTATTGAACGTCTGCAGGAAAAGGTAATCTCAGCAGAGTCCTGAGCAGATGGATATATTCATGTGCAACACAGCTGGGTGAACTTCCATATGCCTGAGCACCAGAGACTAAGTCAAAATTTGTTGCAGGTGTGAGGACAACTAACTCCCATGGGCAGGGTCTCACAGTGCAGCAATGACTTAGCAGGGGGTGCAACATGGTAGAGGAATGGGAATCCAACATTAAGGCTGGAATTTTTTCAATTTTTCCCATGATGAGTGGATTTAGGGAGGCTGATTCATGCTTTTGAAATGTGTAAGACTTCTACAGAAGCCTCACGAGGCAATCTATAAGAAAAATGTGACGTTGGAAATATTAATGTCAGTATATTATATTGATATAAAATATAAGTAACATTTGATTTAATATTTAGTATATGGCTTTAAATAGATATATTTAATTAAAATATTAAATTAGAAAAATATATTTGCCAGGAAAGGCCAGGGTATTTATGAACACTGGTAAGCCCGTTCTAGGGTATAACAGCATCACATGGGACCATAGCAAAGATTAGCTCATAGGGGATGTTTCATCCAGTTCTGGTATCCTGGTGCCCTTCTCCTCAACAACCTAAATGTATACTCATTCCCATGAGTCAGGAGGAGCTGTGCTGGAGTTGCTCTGAAAAATGCTCTCTTTCACTTTTGTACTCTCTATGCTGTTTCCCACCTATCCCCTCAAAAAAACCTTTCTTTTGAAAATATACAGTATAGCTATGAGTAGTTTAGCTGTGTCCGTTTCCAGAAATTGGATTAAGCATTGAGAAACAGGATGTTTGAGAGAGATGCCTCAATCCTTTTCTGAGCAGTCAGTCATGCTTCCCGCCAGTAGCGAGTGCCTTTGTGTGATAAGCATTGGAGATGCAGAGCAAAACAGGAGTGTGCCTGTCATCAGAGCCCTAAGAGTTTAGTCAGATGAGCCTCCTGTTTTCTGACTATTTCTCAGAGTTTCATGTCTTCTATTAGAGATGTCCCGTCTCATCTAAGGTTCAAACAACCTTATCCTAGGGTTCTGATGATTCTGTTTTCATTCTCAGTCTCTGACTGCAAATACCCAGCTAGAAACAAAGGAAATCAGGCATGAAACCTTTTAAGGATACAATTGCATGGAAATCTTCATTTGTGCTCTTGAGGAATTTTTGAAAGCATTGCTGGGGAAGGGCGTGTGGGCTCTGATGCAGCAGTAAGACACTGAGGCTCTCAGAGGTACATGGACGAGGATTGCTGACTTGGGCAAGAGCTGGAATAGTTATCTGGTGCCTGATCCAAAACATGAAAGTTTGGATTAAATTTTTATTTATAAGCTGGTATTTTTATACTCTCAGAACAGTGTTATTGCTTTTCACCCAAATGAGTCAAGTCACAATTTGGAAGAGGCAACAGAATTTGGCTCTCTCCAGGTGATTTATGGTGGTATAGGAACATATGTTTTACTCAGATACAGGAGAGCAAAGTTCCATTTGCTGAAGTTTACTCTCATGACCATAAACCAGTCAGTCTTCTGCCATCTGCCCGCATTTTGCACTTCTCTAGAGAACTAAGGATGTTCCTGCTTGACCAGTGCTCGTAACATGGACAGCAGAGGGCCACCGTGTGATCTCTTTGAGATCACTGTGACTCAACCTTCATCTCACATCCTAGGCCCTAAAAAAATTAAGTGACGTTGCTAGGAACGGTACCTGCTGATCTCATTGCAGCATTCTCAATTAGGCCTCAATGCAAGAGTTTTATCACTGGAAGTCCCAGAACATTTTTATTTTTCAAATTGCACATATCCAAACACAGGGCATAGCCTCCTTTTTTTGTTTGTTTGTTTTTGAGACAGTCTCGCTCTGTCACCCAGGCTGGAGTGCAGTGGCACGATCTCAGCTCACTACAATCTTTGCCTCCTGGGTTCAAGTAATTCTCATGCCTCAGCCTCCCAAGTAGCTGAGATTACAGGCGTATAGCACCACGCCCAGCTAATTTTTGTATTTTTAGTAGAGACAGGGTTTTGCCGTGTTGGCCAAGCTGGTCTCAAACTCCTGACCTCAAGTGATCCACCCGCCTCAGCCTCCCAAAGTACTGGGATTACAGGTGTGAGCCACAGTGCCCAGACAGGGCATATCCTTCTTGATTTCAATTGTAAAATAGTTCATAAAATTTCCATATTTTATCTAGTATTTCCAGAAGTGCTAGCTTTTAATAGGCCATTTTTTTCTTCTCTGTGTGTTTTTTCTCTTTACCCAGCCCAGCCATGCTCAGCTCATTTTCTCAGTCTTTCCACTCCCACCCAAATTTAGTGCCCTACCCCATACATACATACATGCACACCTGCAGACCACTTTTCCTGCAAATAATCAACCCGAAGAGTGCTTAAAATTCCTGACATCAACCCGCAGAATCTCCAAGGATGGGACCCAGCTTCCATGCATTTTGAAAACTCTCCATATGATTCCAATATGCAGCCAGATTTGCGAACTAGTGGTTTGTAGCCTTTTCTGATTTAAATCTCAGCTGTCAGGATTCTATCCCATATCAAATAATGCAGCCAAGATAATTTCTAGGACCACATTTTTTTCTGGTATTTCATACCTAATGAGGTGTTTTTCAAATCTAATAGGATCTTTGGCCAGTGTCAGTCAAGATCTTTTATCTCCTCAGTAAAGAGGAAATACCAAATTTACTTTTATTTGATGTATATCACATAGGTGGATTTAGTACAAAATTGTTGTTTACATATTGTGAATGTGTTTGTGTATACTAAAACTACTTTGCTTTTTCCTAAAATAAGACAAAGTTTTATATTATAAGCAATATTTAGCATTTTGTTTGAATGAAGTTATTCCTATGAAACTAGAAATTTAAAAGAGGGTCAGTAATAACAGTAAAGCCAAAAGGCATGAAACTGCCAATGTAACATAAGCTGTTCTGAAATCTACCATATCAAAAGATAATTATGCTGGGCATGGTGGCTCACACCTGTAATCCCAGCACTTTGGGAGGCCAAGGCAAGAGAATTGCTTGAGGCCAGCAGTTCAAGACCAGCCTGGGAAATATAACAATACCTCATCAAACAAAAATTTAAAAATTAGCCAGCAGTGGTGACACATGCCTGTAGTCCTAGCTACTCCAGAGGCTGAGGTGAAAGGATCGCTTGGGCCAAAGAGTTCGAGACGGCAGTGAGCTAATATCGTCCCACTTCAACCTGAGAAAGAGAACAAGACCCTGTCTCTAAAACAAAAAGAGAAAAAAAAAAATGACTACTTCTGAAATGATACCTATTAATGAGTTAATCATTCAATGAATATGTCCTGAGTCCCTACTATATGCTTAGGAACCTTTGTAATATCAAAGGTATTTACCAACCATGTCTTTCCCAACACAGACAATAAATAATTCAACAATAAATAATATAGCACCAACAATTAGAGAATAAGACAACATGTAGTATGGTCCAATATAGACAGTAAATGCAAAGACACTGAATAATATCAGTAAAAGCAAATTCACATCAAGGTAAATTCACACCATGCGCCCACCCTTTTGATAGCCCTCACTGGCCCTATCAATGAAGCAAGAGACATGATACAACTTTGTGCAAACTTTTCCACAATCTGCCTACCATTCAGCACTCAGTCCCTTTTCCCTTCAATTAAGAGAATTGAGCATTCAAGCATATTTTCACCATGATGCCCATAATGGTATCTTCAATGTCACTGACAGACAAATTCCCATAAACTCCTCAGAGCCCCAGCCATGTTAGCTCAAAGCCTTTAGCTCAAACTGAAAGCCTAAAGCAAAAGCAGCCCTGGCTGCACTTCAGAATCTACTGGACAACTCTTTAGGGATTCTGATTTAATTGTCTGGAATTGGGCCAAGGACCTTGTATTATTTTAAAGGCTCACTAGTAGGCTCTAATAGTTAGCCATGGTTGAGAACTACTGTGCTAAATGTTTCTTAAATATGGTTTGTGATGTCATCATAAATTGTATGTTAGTATTTTTTGTCTTTGTTGCATAAGTGTTCTTTCTTCCTCCAAAGAAGAATGTTACACTCATTTTTTATTTCAGTTTCCTGTTTTTATAGCACCTCATCTTAACACTCCAGGCTATTACATAGAAAAGAATCAAATGCGGAGAAGGCTGTGGGAGAAGGGATGCGTGTGCCACAAAGACCTGCATTAGCTGATCTATTGATGTCACATCCAGGACCCAAAAGACTAGTCAGTGGATTGTGACTGATACACTGGTGAAGTTAAAAATGTTCTTATTCTTAGAGTGATATGAGAAGTAGAAAGAGGGAGAAACGGAGAAGGGGAGGAGAGGGGAAGAGAGGAAGCAGAGAGAAAGGAAAGAGAGGAAGGAAAGACACTTGTTCTTGCCATACAGGAATGATTCAAGACACTTTCTTCCTCTCCTGATGTGTCCCTTTCTCCCCTAATGCACTACGCAGCATCCTGCAGAAAATTCACCACCTGACTCTTTTAGGAACCCTGAGTAGCAGGAGCTCCAAATGACCCAGTCAGGAATTGCAGTGAGACAGTTAGTTTTGAAAAATCAGTTAACATAGGTATAATCATTTTAACAACAATACATCTACTCACTAAACATATAATTTTAATATCAAATATTTAAATGTAAACTTATTGACCAATCTTTTGATGTAGTTGGGCCCAATATCTTTTCAAAAAATTGATCAGTTAATGGGAGTTCTATGGGGGTTTCTTTTCTTGCCATTATTCACACTCATGTCACATTAGCTATGATTTGCAGTTTTAATTTCTTTAAAATAGGGCAGGGACTAAAGCCATTTGCAAAATAACCTGGATATAGAGTTTTTACAACTTTTCCATAGCTTTTATAGTTTATTCACCCAATATCTACTAAATAGTTCACTTTCTCACGTATTTCCAAAGGTTTCTCTCGACCCTCACAATTCTCCATCAGTGTAGCATTTAATTAAATTAGATAGTTAAATTTTCAAATGCAAATTGCTAAACAGGTGTGGAAATGCCATTGGCAACACAACCAATGAGAAGGAAAGTATGTGGCGATACTAGGGAAGAGCCTTTTCCTCTCAAGCAACTCAGCCTTTAGGAGCCATCAGACAGCAGGACGATGGAAGGAACTGAGAGGGTTAACATGGCAAGTCACTGAAGAGGACTTCTACTGAACCTTGTTTAATTCCCCACTTAAACCAGATTGTATCATAGCTTCTTTCTTTTGTAATTCTACTATATCATCTTAGTCAGTGCCAAGACTTCCGAGCTCATAACATGGTAACAAATACCAAAGGAGCTTTCAGTATTGTTTAGGAAGGAGAGAAGCAAGTAACCCAGACAAACTTGACAACAGCTTTCCCCTATCCAACCATGAAGTACAGTACTTAGGAAATAAAAGAAATTGTTTCACTGTAATTCATCATTTCACTTCTAATATCTAGAAAATGTCAAATGAAAATATTATAGCCATTATTTTAGTGGCAATAGTAGAACATAATACAATGTAACTTAAAATGATAAAAATATTTTCAGGGAATAAGATTCTGTGATTCTTTCCCTAAGAGGTAATTTTGATAATATGTAACTCTTCTATAAATGTCAGTAGTCTTGGGGACACAGGTGGTGTTTGGTTACATGGAAAAGTTCCTTAGTGGTGATTTCTGAGATTTTAGTGCACCCAACACCCAAGCAGTGTACACTGTGCCCAATATGCAGTCTTTTATCCCTCGCCCCCACTCCCAACCTTCCCCCACAGGTCTCCAAAGTCCGTTATATCACTCTTACATCTTTGCATCCTCATAGCTTAGCTCTCACTTATAAGTGAGAGCATGTGATATTTAGTGCTCCATTCCTGAGTTACTTTACTTAGAATAATGGCCTCCAGCTCCACCCAAGTTGCTTCAAAAGACACTATTTAGTTCCGTTTTATGGCTGAGTAGTACTCCATGGTGTATATATACCACATTTTATTTATCCACTTGTTGGTCAATGGACACTTAGGATGGCTCCATATCTTTGCAATTTCAAGTTGTGTTGCTATAAGCATGCATGAGCCTGTGTCTTTTTCATATAATTACTTCTTTTCCTTTGGGTAGACACCCAGTAGTGGGATTGCTGGATCAACTGATAGTTCTACTTCTAGTTCTTTATGTTTTCCATAGTGGTCATACTAATTTACATTCTGATCAACAGTGTAAAAGTGTTCCCTTTTCATCACAGCCATGCCAACACCTATTGTTTTTTTGGCTTTTTAATTATGGCCATTCTTGCAGGAGTAAGGTGGTATTTCATTGTGGTTTTAATTTGCATTTCCATGATGTTGATAATATTTAACTCTTTAGTTATAGATTTCAGCTACTATCAATTTACAACTATTGTATTATTTTCATCTTTTGTTTTCCTATGGTTCTGATTCACAAATAGCATTTGTGCAACCACTTACTATTGAACATATCTGATGAATGAATAATGAAATAGGAAAATGGATTAAAACTAGCCTTTATTAATTGTTTGGTATAGGCCAGACATTTTTGGATGTACTATCATATTTCGTCCAAACAACAACGCTAGAAGAAAATACTGTGATTATCCCCATTTCACATGTAAGGAATCTGGTCTTTAGAAAGGTTAAGTCATTTGGCCAAGATCACAAGTAGACCACAGACTAGATTTGAACGAAAGTCTCTTTGACTCCAAACCTTTTTACTAGCTGCCCATGACTCCCAATCACCGTTATCTCAATGCATGAACATGTGCTTTCTTAGCTCACACAACTCACTCCTGACCCCTCTTTTATATTGCAAGTGCATAGTCATCAGTAAAAAGAAGGATTTTTGATTATATTGACCTCGTCTTGAATTTAATTAGGCTCATATGACAGAATTCCATAGATGAAATTGGCATCCTAGGTCATATAGTCCAAGTCCTTGTTTCTATTTGATACCTAGTGAGATTAAAGGGACATTAAAAAGTAAAGAAAGAAAAGACTTCATATTTCTTACCTTCCAGGAGAGAAACCTTTCTATGAAATTAGACGAAAGAATTAGAGGACCAGAATTTTTCCCAAAATCAACTTTCATACTTTTTTTCATATAAAAGGCATAGTTGCACACAATGCTAACATACTGCATTACATTTCCTTTATATTGATGGGAGGAAGGGGGTAAATTGCAGAAAACATTGTAAATTTAGATATGCTTGGGCCTCTGACAGTGGCTAGCAAATATCAGGAGCTCAATAATGAAATAAATATTATCAAAGAGTAGTCTTCTTGATGAACCTTCTCTGAGTATCACAACTGCCTTAGGAACCTCTGGATTCAAAGTCTGATAATTGCGAACAGTGAGCTGATAAGAAAAACAGACTGTGTGGGAAATTATATGCTTCCTGCATGACTGCCTTTGGTTCTCCCACATTTGAAATAAAGTCACATTAACATTTCATGAGTAGATATTTGATAATGTGAATGTAAAGTGTTCGAATAATAGAGTGACTAAAATGCCTGAAAACAAATAATTTTTAATTAGAAACTCATAATTATTTATTTTCTCTTTTTCCACATTATTTCAAGCTCACAAATTATATTTATTCTTTCCTATGGCAAAATCCATTTCGTTAACACTAATTTTGAGTTTAACAAGAAGTGTACTCCAAAGTAGTCTAATAATACTAATTATAATGTTTCCTGCTATGTTATCATTTGAATTTATATGAATCTTTAGACTTGAGGCTTCTTTTTCCTAGCATAGTGATGGTCTGGGCTTTTTCTCAATTTTTGCCAGAGCTCAGCTCTCACTAATTAGTTTCTTTCTGCATGAGAAAAGAATTTGCTTCATCTTTTTCCTCATAATAGCAGAACAAAAAGAAGAATCAGCGGCATCCATGCTAATTTCCCCTGTGACATTTCCAAACAGGATTTGATTTCTCTATACATGCCTTTTCCTTCTCTTCATGGTTTTTGAACATACGCAAAAGCTCATTTAAACCAATTAAATAAAATTGTTTTTAATCTCTTTCTCTAGAGTCGACTTCCTGCTTACTCCAACTCTGTATCTTTGAAGGAAATGTAGGGTGGTTATGCCTTTTTTTCTCCCAGAATCTACACTTGAAAAGACACATTTTTCCATGCAACTATAAAATGTTCTCCTCGCTCAACATCGAAATTGTATAGCAGTGATTAAGAGGGTGAGCTGTAGAGCCAGGTTCCCTGGGTTTAAATCCCACTTGTTAGTATCATGAACATGGGCAAGTTACTTTACCATTCCTGTGTTTCAGTTTCTTCATCTGCAAAATGGGGACAATAATAGAATGTCCACTATAGGATTATTGTGAGGATTAAGGGACCTAGTACGGGCAAAACCTGTACTGATGCAGGTCGGGTACATATTAAGTGTCTAATAAATATTCGTTATTATAATATAAAGAAGCCTATAAATATAGATCCCTTGAGATTAGTAGAGTTTAATGATAAGATTTACTTTATAGCTGGTCAAGTTTATTTCCCCTGAACTAAAAGAATCTATGGAGTCTCAAGTAATTTCTGGAGCTTCAGAGGGAAGGAGAGAAGCAATATAAACAACATTCTAAACAGAAATATAAATAATACCAATAATAATTAGCATCTTAAAATTTCAATTCGATGAACATTTATTTAGCACCTATGATATATGCAAGACACTGTGATTTTAGTCATCTGAGGTATAGCCACATACTAAAATATACTGGGGCCACATTTTCTCCATCAGTTCCCTCCTCAGGAAGTTCAGTTCCCAACTCAAGGCTAGTACCTTGGTTCCTTACGTAAATAAACATCCACCAATCACATGCTATCTGCAAAGCTCTCTGCTAGGCCCTGCAAATGGAAGAAAAATGAGAAAACACAGTCCAGGCCCTCAATGAGCTTACAATCAAATATAACAGAGGAGACAAGAACAGAGAGGGTCATAATAGAAGCTAGAATAAAAGGAAAGACTTATGCAGGTGTTCAAATGGAAAGTGAGATAAGTTTGTAGATTAGTCTTTGCAGTCTCACAAAAATCTTTGTGGAGAAAAGGACAGTGGTCATAGGGTTTAAAGAGTAAGTTTACAATCCTGACCAGTGGAGATGAAAGACTAGCATTGAAAATTGCATGACAAGACAATTCCACTAAACTGAAACATCAAGTGTGTGTAGGAAAAGATGGGGGTTATGACTGGAAAAGTCACTTGGACTGCAGTTATGAAGGACCTTGACAAACAGGTCAAGAATTTAAGAAGCAGTATAGAAAGTCTTCATCCTGAATCTTGCCCTCCCAGAGTGTCCGTCAGGATTATAAAGTCCTTAAAATATTAGTCAAAAGGAACGACATCATTAGAAATGATAGAGAAACAATAATGTGATGTCTTATTGCCTTTCTCTGGATTTACACTGTGATTCTATTCTTCAAAATTATCTTAACAACATGAACTTTTGGTCATAGTTTTAAACAAAAACAGTTTTAAATATATTTTTTAAAACACGATAAGTCTTATAAGATCTTTTCTAACATGACATTTTATGGGGCCTATATTTTCCTCTCTTCTGAAATGAGAAAAGCTCCTAAAAGTAGACAACAAACTGGGTTACTTCTAATCAAGCACATGGTACGCAAAGGACCAGACAACAAGGGCCTGTGACATTTCTTCTTCCTTTTGTGTTTTTTAGGAGAGGCATGCTGCGGAGGTGCGCAGGAACAAGGAACTCCAGGTTGAACTGTCTGGCTGAAGCAAGGGAGGGTCTGGCACACCCCACAATAGTAAATCCCCCTGCCTATATTATAATGGATCATGCGATATCAGGATGGGGAATGTATGACATGGTTTAAAAAGAACTCATTATAAAAAAAAAAAAAAAAAAACAGAATCAAAAATTTAAAAAAATCAATGCGGTCTCTTTGCAGAATGTTTTGCTTGATGTTTAAAAAATACCTTGGATCTTATTTTGTAAATACTTACATTTTTGTTAAAAAATACAAGTATTGCATTATGCAAGTTATTTCATAATCTTACATGTCCTGTAACAGGCTTTTGATGTTGTGTCTTTCCACTCAAATGAATTTGCTAGGTCTGTTCTTTTTGAAGCTCCCCATGTCTAACTCCATTCCAAAAGAAAAATGAGGTCAGTAGACAGTCTATGGTGCTAGAAACCCACCATTGCCTAATGACCTAGAAGGCTTTGTTATCTCTGAGCTTGACTAAGACCATACCTAGATCACAGGTATTATGACTCCACATGAACCTTCACATTTGTTCGCTCATAATCTACTTACTGCCTAAAAACTACAAAACCAGGCTAAGAAATACCACCAGTTAGAGCATTTACTTCTGCTTCTCCTGGATTATGTGCTACAAATGTGCTTTGACTTTAGAAAGGGATGGATGAGAAGACAGATCTGAGACCAATCTGGGTAGAAGCAAAAAGTTGAACCTTTGAAAGTGCTGAACACAAATCCAAATTCGAATGGTTCAAGTAGCCGTGAAATCGCTCTTCATAAAGTGGGCTTAATTCTCTAGTTTAAGTTCTTTTGATGGAATGAATTAATTAATGTGTCAGGTGGCTTATTTGTGGATGCCATGATTGATGATGTTCATTTTAAGCTCTTACCTATAGTACAAGTACATGATGCTACTGAATATTTTTCCACTTGGAAACTGTGAGCTGGTTGTTGCATTAAAACACACATACAAACAAAATCAAAAACACTGCGGACTTTCACTCAAGCTGGTCTTTCTTCCCCAGTGTAAGGCAATCCTGCCTACTAACAACACCAACAACAAAACACTCCATCTGTGAAGCTGACGCAGTTAAGGGGGCTAGGCAGGGCATTTGTGCCAACTAAGAATCACCAGATACCCAACATAAGTACCTATCGCAGTTTTGAAGTCGTTTCTCCCCAAGTCCCAACTCCTGAAGGTTGCTGCCTGCATATTTACTCTTCATTAGTGCTATTTTCCTGTATGTCATTGTGAGCAAGCTGTGATTAATAAAGAATTGGAGTTCTGTGAACTAATAAAGGTTTGGTCTGTTCTCTTGCCCCTTGGTGTGTCTGACCCTGGTGTTCAGATTTTAAAAGGGTGGACACTGAATTAGACAATCTCACAAGCAAAGAGATAATAAGGAGAGTTTGAAGGAAACCAGTGCCCTGCTGAGTCATTTCCCTTTGGGAGCAGCAGGCTGCATCTCTTTTCTCTTGCCCTCTGATGGACCAACACAGTGGGAGAGGTCTTCAATCTGTTCCCCTTAAAAATATACAGGACTGAACAAGGTACCGCAAGATTCAGACTGATAATTCTGAGGGAGAGAGCCCTTTTTGAAACATTGAAGGTTCCTGGCATTATCTCAAGTTCTCCCCTGTGGCCCACAGAACTCATCCCCCAGCCTAGGCCGTCTGTTAAGATGTGATCTCTGCCGTACTGCCAATAAACACACGGCACACATGGGCGCAGCAGGGTCCTATCAGTGACCCAGATGGATCTTACAGGACCAAAGGAACCACATCCAGTTTTAGCAGAAAATCATAAATAATTGAAACCACACAGATTTGTGAATAAGTACTGTGGGCTGTGGTCCATAGGAGCTCTAACAAGCCAAGTTTAGGGTTGCGGCCACCTGGTCTCTATTTTGAATATCCTTTAATAGTTGTGGGAATCTAACACTGCTACAAACGATGCCCATGCTTGATGTGATACACATGAGCTTCCAATTAGCATGAAATGAGCTGTCTCTTCATACTGGTTTTATATAGCTTAGTTTGGAAAACATTACTCATTGGGTCAGACCCTGTCATAAGCCCTGGAAACATGAACATGAATGACCACAAGAAGCTCACAGTCCAGTAGCTTATTTGGGCCCCAAAACAGCAAACACAATATGTTGGTCAGCCTCTGCAGCATGTTGGGGGGAAATAGATCATTTCTAAGAAGTTTCTGAAATATTAGAAATAGTTGACAAACTTCTCACAGTACGTTGTATGAGAACTGAAACTGCTGACCAGTCCAACTGCCTAATCTCAAAGATGAAGAAGCAGGCTGGGCACGGTGACTCATGCCTGTAATCCCAACGCTTTTGGAGGCCAAGGCAGGTAGATCACTTGAAGAGAGGAGTTTGAGACCAGCCTGGGAAATAAGGTGAAACATCATTTCTACAAAAAGTAGCAAGGCATGGTGGGGAGCACCCATAGTCTCAGCTACCTGAAAGGCTGAGATAGGAGAATGACCTGAGCCTGGGGAGATCAAGGCTGCAGTGAGCTGAGATCGCACCACTGAGTGCGCACCAGCCTGGTTGACAGAATGAGACCCTGTCTCAAAAAAAAAAAACAAAAACAAAGAAAGTGAAAAAGCAGAGGAGGGAAAGGTGAGTGGTTGGCTCCAGACCACAGTGCCTACATCTCATGACTTCTCCCCTTATTTGAGGTTCCTCAGAAGAACATCTCCAAGTTGGGTACAGCGTATACTGCTTGGGTGATGGGTATACCAAACTCTCACAAATAACCACTAAAGTACTTGCTCATGTAACCAAATACCACCTGTTCCCCAAAAACCTATGGAAATAAAAAAGCAAAAAACAAAAATTAAAAAGAAAAATTAACAAAAGAGCGTAATTCAGAGTGGAGGGAAAAAAAGAACACCTCCAAACCTTCCAGACCAGTGAGGGAGAATTGTATCTAGGAAGCTTCCCTAGATCAGGGGGCCTCAAATGTCAGTGTGCTTATGAGTTACATGAAGGGTTTGTTAAAAAGAGATTGCTCAGTCCTGCCCCCAGGGCTTTGGATTCCTGAGGTCTCTGGAAGCCTGAATATGTGTGTTTCTAACACATTCCCAGAAGATGCTAATACTGTTGTCTGCAGCCCTCACTTGAGAAGCCCTGCTGTCAACAATGCAACTGATCCAGGTGTGTGGATTCTCTGTGGCTGCCACACTGAGGGCATCGTTTCAATTAGGGAATGTTCCATTGGAGGCAGGGCATGAAAAGAAACTCATTCACTCTTATTCAAAAATGTTTGGGAGTGGGAGGATGCAAAGGAATCCAAAAAAAAAAAAAAAGCAAGAAGAACAGCTGTGTTTTGCAGGATAATAAAACAATGGAAGCAATCGTGCACCCAGGGGCTGGAATAGAGCTGAGGTGGAATCAGAGTACCAATGTCTTGGCATCTCTCACACAACATGATTTCAGTAAGTCTCAAAAATACGAAGATGCTCCCCACCTTTTAACAGTGCTTTTTGCAAGGATTTGCCATTCTGTGAATTACCCAGTTTGTTAGCCTGGTTCCATTTACAGATTTTTTTTCTTTTTTTCTTTTCTTTTTTTTTTTTTTTTTTTTTTTTACAGCGTCTTGGCTTCTTCAGCACTGCGTTTAAATTGCATAAATGTCTTTGAAGTGCTCTGTGAAAATTCACAAAGTTCCATTGGTTTGATGATTCACCCTCCTCTCCTATCTCTTCTACACCCAAAAATGTATGGAACAACTGAATGTTGACAAAGGTCATTCTCTTTCCTAGCAAAAGTCTGGCCTTTGTGCTCTTCATTAGCCTTCACAACACTTGAGAGGAGAAAACAATGGGGGGAAAAGTGCTAACAGGCATATTGTGACCCATCTACCCTCCTCCCCCTGAGGGAGAGGTTGAAAAGGGGGAGACATGACTTCTGTGGCTTTAGCAGCCAAATAACCCATCATCTCTCTGTTCCTAGTCCCTGGACAGGACATCCTTGACGTCTAATCAGGCCGTTTGCTGAAACTGCTGAGGCAAGCACAGAGCCCAGAGCAAAGATAAGGCCCCTAAGCTCCCCCAAATTACCTGAGTCGTCTTGGATTCCTCACTGTCCCCCATCACCCACCTCCAGTTGAGTATCAAATAGTGTCAATTTGACCTCCACACTGTCCCGCAGTCCTTGCTTCTTTTCTACTTCCAGAACCACCATCTAGTTTGGGTCCTGGTAGACACTTGTAGCAGCCTTCTAACAAGTCTTCTTTGCTTCAATCCACAGCCCCGACACATAGTGATCAAGTCTCTCCAGGACTCTACTGCCCCTCTCCTCTATCTGCAGAATGCAGTCTGTACTCCTCTATATGTCACTAAAGTGCTCATAAACCATCTCTCTTTCCTCAAGAACACTACTCTTGGCCAGGCACCGTGGCTAACACTTATAATCCCAGCACCATGGGAGGCCAAGGCGGGAGAATCACTTGAGCCCAGGGGTTCAAGACTAGCCTGAGCAACACAGCGAAAACTTGTCTCTATGAAAAATTGAAAAATTAACTGGTTGGATGTGGTGGCTCACACCTGTAATCCCAGCATTGTGAGAAGCTGAGGCAGGTGGATTACCTGAGCTCAGGAGTTCGAGACCAACCTGGCCAACATGGTGAAACCCCATGTCTATTAAAAAAAACAAAAAATTAGCTGGTCATGGTGGCATGCACCTGTAGTCCCAGCTACTCAAGAGGCTGAGGTAGGACAATCACTTGGGTCCAGGTTGTCGAGGCTGCAGTGAGACATGATTGCACCACCGCACTTCAGACTGGGCAACACAGAAAGACCCTATCTCAAAACAAAACAAAACAAACACTACTCTCGTTGAATCCCAAACTATTCTCTCTGACATGCCAATGACATGACACTTCAGGCTTTTACACACACACTGTACTCTGTGTGAAATTATCTTCACTACAGTATAACAGGAAAGGCTAAGTCAGGCTGTCATAAAACCCCCAAATCTCAGGAAATTAAAACCACAAAGGTTTATTTCCTACTCCTGTTACATGTCCAACCTGCTCACTGTGGATTCTTCTCTATGCTGTGCCTCACTCTGGAGCCAAAGGCGATGGAGCTGCCTCTATCTGGAACGTTGCTGGTCACTGTAGAAGAGAGAATGTGCACGCTTGTCAAATCATGCGCTAGCTCTCTTAAAGCTTTTGCCCAGAAGTAGCACACATCACATCTCATTGGCCAAAGCAAGTGCTATGATCCCATTTAACTCTAAATGGGTTGAAAAGTGCAGTCTCATTGTAAGTTCAGGAGGAAAGTCAGAAATATTTATTTGATGAGTCATAAAAATGACTGTCACAATGCTAGTCACTAAATAGTTCACTCTCCTTCCTCCATGTAATGTGCACTCACATTGTCCCCAAGATATAAAACCTCCAAGTATCATTTGGTCATGGCATCAAGTTCAATGTCTTGGGTGGTACACAGTTCTCTCTCTCTCTCTTTTTTTCTCTCTCTCTCTCTCTCTGTCTCTCTCTCTCTCTCTCTCTCACACACACACACACACACATTTAGACATGGGTTCTTTCAACCTGAGAAATAAATAAATCAAAAAGACAATATTTCATTCCCTGAATATTCAATACGTAATGGCAAAATGGGACAAGATAATCACAATAAACACGCTCATTCTAAAGGATAAGAATGAGAGCAGCACCACATTTACTGATCATATAAATTCTGGCATTCCACTGGCCAGACATTGTGAGGCCCCTCTACCCTTGAGACGGGACACATTCCTTGACTCTGTCTCCATTATGTTCCCAGAGAGGAGCTCCTCAGTCCAGCATTCTTCTTGACTCGTGGCTCTGTTCTCTAAGCCATCTTCCTATTTCTTTATTCTCCTTGGTCACATTACAAGGACATTGAGAAATATGCCTGCTTGGAATCTGAGTCTCCTTGGCAGCAGATTTCTCGGCCTGTTCGCCGTCCACCAAACCTGGGGACCCAAGAGTCATTAAGTTTTTACTGATCACCGTATTGGTTTAGATCCTAGCAGGAAACAGAAGGCACAGTAAAAAAAGAGTAAATAAAGAGAATTGAATGACAATTATATTAAAGGGTGTGTTTTAGTACATTTTGTGTTGCTATAAAGGAATACTCAAGACTGAGTAACTTCTAAAGAAAAGAAGTATATTAGGCTCACAATTCTCCAGGCTGTACAAGCCTAGTATCAGCATCTGCTCAGTTTCTGATGGGGCCTCAGGAAGCTTACATTCACGGCAGAAGGCAAAGGGGGACCAGGCATGTTACATGGTGAGAGAAAGAGCAAGAGAGAGCCCCCAGGCCCTTTTAAACAACCAGTTTACACGTGAACTAATAGAGCAAGAACTCTCTCATTACCATGAGGAGGGCACCAAGCCATTCATGAGGCATCCATCCTGCTGACCCAAACACCTCCCACCAGGCCCCACCTCAAACACTGGGGATCACATTTTAACATGAGATTTGGAGGGGACAAACATCCAAACTATACCAGGGTGTTGGCAGATTAAGAGAAACCAATAGAGGATGATGAAGCACTGCCTGACCAGAAATTATGACCTTTAGGAGAGGAACTCAGCCTCCAACAAATGCAGTCTAGCAATGAAGGATTTGGGAATAAATATCTAAATATCTTTCTTCCCTCACCCTTCAATCTCTAGCCAAGGTTTCACACTGGCCAAATCCAACCAGAAATTAGAGGGCAAGGGAGCCCAGTTGTCCTGTGTATAGAACTCAGCCTCTGAGGCTGAGCAGGATGAAGAAAAGCAGAGAGAGAATCTGAGGGGCAAACAGAGTGTTTCCTCTCTCTCCCCTGAAGACACTGCCCCATCTGCAGTCTTCTCAAGGAGGTATGCTGAGTATCTTCCTCGCTCTCATATGTGACTTCTAGATCATTCTAAGTCCTTTCTAAGACACCCACTCTTGAAGTTCATGTCTCCAATCTATTCAACCACTTCACTTCTTTGTTGGTGTTCACTAGTAAGTATCACAATGCTTCCATTATCTCCATTCCATGCATGCCAGTTTCTGACCAACATCTCCTGTCTAAGCCAAATTTCTTGAGTAGCTTGACTCCTATCCTTCAACCTCACTGGGACTCCCATCAATTTATAGAAGCTTTCCATGTCCTTTAACATGATTAGTCTTCCCTCCTTACTCAGATTAAATTCTAATCATTCCATTATTGTAATCTCTCTCATATAACCCAATAACTCCCTTTCTTAATGTGTTGTTTTCAGAAAGTCAAACCCATAATGCTAACTAAATTAACTCTCCACCTAATCCATGCCTGTACCCATGCAGATGAACATAATTGTAGAAATAAAATAGCTATGCTGACTGGTATCTCTTTAAATTCATGAACATGAACCTCAAGTGAGCCCTTAATTTTTCCTGGCAATCACACTATATGTCCCTAGTCTTATACTCTCTTAAACCTCCTCAAACATCCAACACCTCCTCTCCTATCCTCAGCTAATGACTTTTCTTCCTACTTCACTGGGAAAATGAAGCAATTAGAAGATATTTTCCACAGACTCCCTCCAACACATCAACCCACCTACCACCACCCTTATGCTCTGCCTTCCAACTACTACTGCAGATGAGCTCTCTAAAGCCAGTACTTCCTCTTTTACATTAGATCCCATCTCCTCTCACCATCTCAGGTGTATTGCTCCAGAAACTCTCTTCTCTCCCTCCCATTTCATCATTTTTCTTTCTACAAATTCAGCATAAAACATGCTATTATTTTTTGCACCTTAAAAAAATTTTGGATTCTATTTTTCCCAGCAGCTGTTGACATACTTCTCCAGTTCACTTTATAGCAAAACTCCGAAAGCATTGTCTCCATTCTCTGTCTTTCATTTATTCCCTCTCCTTCTCTTATAAACCCTCTCCAATAAGGCTTTTACCTTCATTCCACTGCAGCTACACTATTCTTGTCAGGTTACCAATGATCTCCATGGCACTAGATCCAATGGTAAGTTCTCAGCCCTCATCTTACTCTACCTATTATTTGACATAACTGATGAGCCTCCTCTTTGATATCTTTCTTCACTTGGCTTTTCCTACCCCACACCTTCCTGGCTTTCCTCTCATCTCAGTATTGCTGCTTCTCTCTCTTCTTCGCTGCCTCTTGTTCTACCCAAACTCTAAATGTTGGCATGCCCCAGGGATCAGTCTTTGGTCTCCTTCTTTTCTATATCCATGCTTACTCTTACTTCATTGGATGATCTACACCCATCTTACAGTTCAGACATCATACATATGCTGCTAGTTCCTAAACTCATTTTTCCAGATTTGTCACCTGAACTCCAGTCTCATGTGACGAACTGACTACCTAAACATCGTCATTTGTATACATAAGTGGCATCTCAAAACACATCCAAAACAATGCTCCCAACATTCTCTCCCAATCTCTTGCATTTTCATTCTTCTAATTGCTCAGCCAAAATTCTGGTAGTATCTTTGATTCCCCTTATTCTCTACATGGCCCCACAGACAAACATAAGAACATTCTGTTGCCTCTATTCTCAAAATCTGCCTATCTAGATGGAGATATATGTATAGATATAGACCCTATCACCTCTGTCTAATCTACCATCATCTCTTGTTTGGATTATAGCTATTTGGAAGCAGCATGATGTACTAGACAATAATTTGGACTTTTGAACAAAATGCTGGATTCAAAGTCCACCTTTGTTACTTAGCAGTCATGTGACAATAAACAAATAGATTAATCCCTTTGGCCTCTGTTTCCTCAGATATAAGGAGGAGGATAATAATAGTACCAACCTCATAAAGTTTAGTGAGAATTAAATGTATTAGCAACTTGAAGCACTAAAAGCAATGTCTGACCCCTAGTGAGTCATACATACTGTTATAAAGTATAAATTAGTCATTATTTTTGTTGTTTTTATCTAAAAGGAACTGAGATACAAGCTCTTTAATTATAATTTCAACTTTATTTCAGATTCAGGGGTACATGTGCAGGTTTGTTACATGGGTATACCACGTGATGCTGACGTTTGAGGTGCAAATGATCTCATCACACAAGTCCTAAGCATACTACCCAATATTTAGTATTTCAGCCCTTCCCCCCACTCCCACCCCTATCTAACTAGTACTTGGTGTCTACTGCTGCCATCCTTATGTCCATGGGCACCCAAGGTTTAGCTCCCACTTACAAGTAAGAACATGTGGCATTTGGTTTTCTGTGTCTGCATTAATTTATTTAGGATTATGGCCTCCAGCTACATTCATGTTGCTGCAAAATACATGATTTCATTATTTTTTATGATTGCATAATATTTCATGTTGTATGAGTACCACATTTTCTTTATCCAGTCCACCACTGATTGGCACCTAGGTTGATTTCATGTTTTTTGCTATTGTGAATAGTACTGTGATGAACATGTGAGTGCATGTGTCTTTTTGGGTTTGGGGAAGGTGATATGATTTGGCTGTATCTCCACCCAAATCTCACCTTGCATTGTAATAATCCCCACAAGTCAAGGGTGGACCCAGGTGGAGATAACTGAATCTGGGAGCAGTTTCCCTCATGATTCTCATGGTAGTGAATAAGTCTCACGAGATCTGACGGTTTTATAAATGGGAGTTCTCCTGCACAAGCTCTCTTGCCTGGCACCATATAAGATGTGACTTTGCTCCTCCTTCACCTTCTGCCATGATTGTGAGGCCTCCCCAGCCACGGGGAACTGTGAGTCTATCAAATGTCTTTTTCTTTATAAATTACCCACTCTCAGGCAGTCCTTTACAGCAGTGTGAGAATGAACTAATACAGGGTGATTGGTTTTGTTTTGTTTTTTTGCTTTTGTTTTGTTTTGAGACAGTCTTACTCTGCCGCCCAGGCTGAATGCAGTGACACAATCATAGTTCCTGCAACCTCAAACTCCTGAGCTCAAGCCATTCTCCCACCTGAGCCTCCTGAGTAGCTGGGACTACAGAGGTGCACCAACGTGCCCAGCTGATTTTTTTTTAAAAAATGTTGTAGAGATGGAGTCTCACTATGTTGCCCATTTAACCCCTGGGCTCAAGTGATCCTCCCACCTCAGCCTCCCAAAGTGCTGGGATTACAAGCATGAGCCACCACACTTAGCATTTTTGGTAAAAGAATTTATTTTCCTTTGGATGTATACCCAGTAATGGGATTTCTGAGTCAAATAGTAGCTCTGTATTAAGTTCTTTGAGAAATTTCCAAACTGCTTTCCACAGTGGATGAACTTATTTACATTCCCACCAACAGTACATAAGTATTCCCCTTTCTCTGCAGCCTCACCAGCATCTGTTATTTTTTGTCTTTTTTAAAATAGCCATTCTAACTGGCAGGAGATGGCCTCTCACTGTGGTTTTGATTTGCATTTCACTGATGATTAGTGATGTTGAGCATTTTTTTCACATGTTTGTTAGCCATTTGTACATCTTCTTTTGAGAACTATCTGTTCATGTCTTTTGCTCATTTTTTCATGGGGTTATTTGTTTTTTGCTTGTTTGGTTGTTTAAGTTCCTTGTAGATTCTGGATATCAGGCCTTTGTCAGATCCATAGTTTGTGAATATTTTCTCCCATTCTGTAGGTTGTAGGTTTAATCTATTGATAGTTTATTTTGCTGTGAAGAAGCTCTTTAGTTTAATTAGGTCCCATTTGCCAATTTTTGTTTTTGTTGCAATTGCTTTTGAAGATTAGTCATTAATTCTTTCCCAAGACTGATGTCTACGATGGTGTTTCTTGGGTTTTCTTTTAGGAGTCTTATAGTTTAAGGTCTTACATTTAAGTCTTTAATCCATTCATCTTGAATTAATTTTCATATATGATTAAATGTAGGGATTCAGCTTCCTTCTTCTGCATCTGGCTATCCAGCTATCCCAACACCATTAAATGAATAGGGAGACCTCTCCCCATCGTTTATTTTTCTTGACTTTGTCAAAGATCAGATGGCTGTAGGTGTGCAGTTTATTTCTTTGTTGTCTCTTCTGTTGCATTGGTCTACATGTTTGTTTTTGTGTTGGTACCATGCTGTTTTGGTTACCATAACCTTATAGTATAGTTTGAAGTTAAGTAATGTGATTCCTCCAGCTTTGTTCTTTCTGATTAGGATTGCTTTGGCTATTCAGGCTGTTTTTTGGTTCCACATGAATTTTAGAAAAGTTTTTTTCTAATTCTGTGAAAAATGACATTGGTAGCTTGATAAGAATAGTGTTGAGACGCAAACTTTTCTTTCATGATCTTTATATTAAACTCATTCCAAATAGCTATTCAAAATAATTTTTATATTTATACCTAGACAGCTTACATTCTCTTAGAAGTTTTATTAGAGATTTAATTTTCAAACACATATTTGTCTGCAATGAGAACCTATATATATATATATTTGTGTGTGTGTGTGTATATATATATAATATATATATGACCATTTTTGGAACACAGTGGGGTATAAATAAACATATTTATTCTCACAGTTTTTGTAGCCACAGAGAGCAAACATATTAGCCACATACCTTTACTCTAATGAAGGAATACATCACCCAACAAAGCATAAGAATCAGTTACAACTTCAAACTGTTGTCAACAACTTTCTATATGTAATTCATTTGTTTACTCACTAACAAGCACTCACTCGGAAGCAATATTTTGCTTCTATAGCTCTTTCATTATCTACTGGAAGATGAACAATTAATGGTAAATTATATACTCTAAGGAAATAGTGGGAGTAACAGAATGACTCAAGGATTCTCCCAAAGTTTCACGTCTTGAGTAATACCTATCTTGGAAACTATTAATGTTCACACATTCAATATGAAATTAATGGTTGCAGAAGAAAGGACATAATTTCTAGTATAAGGCTATAAACTAAGCATAGTTACATATTACCACAAAAGAGATGGGAAAAAATCTATTAAACGTGAGCAATGTCTCCTGTTACAGAATATATATTACAGAATCAAATGCAACCTTCTTAATTAAACTAGATTATATTTTTTGGCTAGGTTTTCATTTTTGTAAAATGATGTTAATACCGAATGTATGAGAAGAACAAGAACAAAGTGCTAGAAACAAGGCAGTCTTTTGGAAAAAAAAAAAAATTACCCACCTCCAATCTGTTCCACGCACTCTAACCAAGGAGGGAGAGAGGTGTCTAAAATTGAAATCTGATTGTGTCACTTCTCCACTTAAAATATTTTGGGAGATTCTCATTGCCCTTAAGATAATTTAAATTCTGTAGCATAATTTACAAACTTGTGATCTCACTGCTGTCATCTCTTACCAGAGCCTCATAACCTATGTAGCAGCCTCATTTCCTTTGGTTTCTAGAAAATACTGTGATTTGCTATTCCTAACATTTAACAGAGTGCCTAGTTTATAGCAGAAATCTTACAAATATTTATGGAGTGAATGAATGAATGAAAATGAATGGATAAAATAAAGAGAACACGTACTTTTTAAATGGTTTTTATATTCATCTTCTCTTTTCATAGTTGTAGCCCACAACCATAGCCAGTGACAACTTTTTTTAAGTGTCTGGGTAGTAAAAAACAAAAGAATCAAAAACTCAAATTTAAAAGTAATCTCAACAGATTAACAAGCTGATTTTTCAGTCACTGGGCAGGTCTGCATGTTGTAACACTTCAGAGCAGACAGAATAACAACTTTGTAATTTTGGTGCTATAAAACAAGGATGATAATTTTGAATATACACGTTTTGAAATCTAATTTTTTAATTAAAATGTTTAAAGTCAATGGTGAGTTCCTTTCATTTCAGTGATACTATAAATGATTTAAGGAACAAAATTTTATCGCTTCTCAGCCTTTGGGCTAAGATCAAGTGAAGGAACAAAATTTTTAAAAATCATAATTGAGAAGTCACCAGTTGGATCAAGATGTAGGGCTGGATATATTCATGTATCACTGCCTCTGCTCAAAACCTGTGAAATAGCATCAAAGATATTTAAAGATAAAATAATTCCACTGCAGTAATGGAAAACAAAGGTTCTATAACCAGGCCAGAAATTTTGAGCAACCTCCTAAAGACAGATGGACTCAGATCTATAGAGAAACCCAGCTGGTAGAAGCCATGTATTGCAGAGGTATATGCAATCTGGGGGAGCCCTAAGCCCAGAGTCGAGAGGCAACAGATGCTAAAGCAATCAGATATCAGAGTGAGTATTTAATTGAGAACATGTTTCTTGAGCATCCAGTCCAACTGACTCCTTTCTCCTTTCCAGGTTTTGCTGAGCATCAGTCAGTGATCACTCTTTGGACTCACACTAAAGCAATCCTAAGAGTATAAGCCCTAAGGACACAGATGCAGAGTAGTGCCTCACATAGCTACTCACACCAAAGAAGCATAAGAGTACACATATCCACAAACAAACCCTCTCTCTATACAGCACACCCTCCCCATCTCTATATTCACCACATGAAGTTTATGCTAAATAGAAATGGCATTCAACTGCCGGCAAACAAAAGCTCAGAAATAAAGAAGAGCATGCCACAGAGAATCACAATATTTGAGAAAAACAAATGCCATAAAATAGAGACACTAAAATAAAACAAACAGAAACAAAAACAAATGAACAGAAAATCTGAGATTGGCTTAATGAACAAAACAGAGGGCTTTGAAATAAGAATAGCTAATATCCTTAAATGAAGAACAAAGCAAATCACTCCCATTAAAAGAAAAGTTAAAAAAGAAGGAAGGATGGGTGGAGGGTTCCAACATTCATCTAAAAGCTCTTCTAGATCACTTAGATTGGAGAGGGGAAGTTCCTGTACAAGTTCATGTACAAAATAAAGAAATAACAGAAGAAAATGTTCTAGTACTAATGCAACGTGAGTCAGAAAGAACCCACCAAGTGCCAAACAGAGTGAACAAAAAAAGACTATCCCCATACAAATGCTCATGTTTGAAACTTCAAATCCTTTAAATTTCAACAGAGGTAAAAATAACTTACTTATGAAGTAACAAAAATCAAATTGCCTCTGAACTTTTTTTGGCAACTCTGAATGCTAAAAGATAATGGGGTAGTATCTTTAAAGTCTTGAGAAAATAATTTTGAACCTAAGATTCTGTATCCATCCAAATAATCAATCATATGTGAGTTCAAAATAAAGACAGTTTTAGACATACAAGAACTCATAAAAGTTACTTTTCAATTTCTGAAAAATTAGTCAAGGTATACTGTGTTGATATAAAAAATCTGTAAGATTACAACTATTTTAATTATTATTGATGAATATGCCAGATATTATCTAATGTCATTCAGCATCATTCCCATTTCCTCCATAGCCTTCCCAGAGACTAGAAGTCTGTGAACTGCATTTCCTTGTCTTCTTTGCTACTGGTGTTTCTGATACTCTATAGATTCTTGCAATGCCATGTACCTGCATCTGATTTGGAAGATGGAAGGGGACCAGAGGCCTTTCTCGTAATTGGCAGTGAATGTGCGGATTTCAGCAAACATGGTCTTTTAAGTCAGCGATGTTCAGTCTTTTGACTTCCATGAGTTACACTGAAAGAAGAATTGTCTTGAGCCACACATAAAGTACACTAACACTAAGGATAGCTGATGAGCTTTTAAAAAATCACACAAAAAACTCATGATGTTTTACGAAAGTTTATGAATTTGTGTTAGGCTGCATTTAAAGCTGTCCTGGGCTGCATGCAGCCCATGGGCCACAAGTTAGACAAGCTGGTTTTAGGTAGTTATGTTTCCCTGACTACCTGTCACTTTAGGACAACTGTGCCATGGCGGTGGCCTTTCCTACCATCTCCTGGTTCCTGGGTGGCAGCAGGAACTTCCTGATTTTCTGGATCACAGTTAAAGTAGTTGCCTTCTGACTTTCACTCTTTCAGCACTTCCAAAGTTCTAGTAAAGCACCTAATTTCTTCTAATCTCTTTCTGTTTGACGTAATTAGAGTAGTTTCTGACATTATTGTGATTGCTACTTGTTTTGTTTTTTTTTTTTTTTTCTTTTTGAGACAGGGTCTCACTCCGTCAGCCTCTGCCTCCTGGGCTCAAGCAATCCTTCCACCTCAGCCTCCCAAGTAGCTGGGACTACAGGCGCCTGCCATCCCACCCAGCTAATTTTGTGTCTTTTAGTAGAAATGGGGTTTCCCCATGTTGCCCAGGCTGGTCTCAAACTCCTGAGCTCAAGAGATTCACCCACCTTGGCCTCCCAAATTGCTGGGATTACAGGCGTGAACCACCACACCTGGCCATGCTAATCGTCTTTTTAAAAGTCATAACTATTTGGAATTTTTTTAAATGCCACCCAAAGATTATTTTCATAAAGAGAAACTCTCTGGAGTCTAAATTCAAATCAGACTTCTTTTCCAGCCCCACACCAGGCTTCTCCCACTCTGTTATCACTAAAGAATTCTATACACTTAAAAATATAAGAACCCTCACTAAAAACAGATCATTCCTTAAGAGTTTTACAAAATCCATAGTATTTGTAAATTTTTGTGCTGGATTCTTAAGTTTTCATGTCCTCCAGCAACTGCAGTGAAATCTAGAAAGGTTTTTGCCACACAGTGAAACTTACTCTTATGTAATATATTTATTTTAAAACCCATGAATTTCAATGTCTCTACAAAGAGAAAAACATGTAAAAACTACCCCAAAATGGGTTTGACTCTGTCTATAAATTTAAGATAAAATTCTACCCCATGAATGAGCCAAAATTTATTTTTTATGACAGCACACCAAGAACAAAACCTATAAATTTTTAGGTAGGGGCCAATTTCTGAAAGAGATACCCAGATTTCAGAAGAGTTTCCTTACTTATTTCATAGTTGAAACCCTATGAAGTGTAAGTTAAACCTAAGCAAATCAATGGTCTAGGTCTTTGAATGGCATATACAATAAGACACTACAGAATGAGCAATACAACAAGCCCAGAACAAAAGTAGAACTTATTTAATGCAACTGGCTCTGTGCCTGGCATGCAGCAAACTTTGTAGAATCTGTAGAATTTCATTGCAACAACTTCAGCTCCATATTTCTCTAGTAACTAGCTCTAAGGTTCCTTGATTCATTCAACAAGCATTCATTGAGGATCTACCATGGAGTTTACTCACTGGGAGAAAACTTTCACTTTCATCTTCTATCCTTTGCTCTTTCTTCTACATACAAACATGTGCTCATTCTGCTCATTGTCTTATCTTCTACTTGCAATATACCATCCCCATAACTGCCCTTATTTCACTCCTTCTCTTTCAATTTTTTTTTTTTTTTTTTTTTGGAGTGCAATGGTGCGATCTCGGCTCACTGCAACCTCCGCCTCCCGGGTTCAAATGATTCTCCTGCCTCAGCCTCCTGAGTAGCTGGGATTACAGGTACCCACCATCACACCGGTGGCTCCTACCTGTAATGCCAGCACTTTGGGAGGCTGAGGCAGGCAGATCATGAGGTCAGGAGTTCGAGATCAGCCTGGCCAACATGGTGAAACCCCGTTTCTACTAAAAAAACACTCCTTTTCTTTCTAATTAATGTTTGCTTTCAACATGTATATAGTGCTCCCTGCATACCAGGCCCTGCACGTAAATGAATAGAACCTGATCCTCAGCTTTGAGGCCATGCAGATGGTGATCTGCCAAAAAAAAAAAAAAAAAAGCAAAGCTAAAAAACAAATGTAGCTATCTCATGCTCTTACAAAGGTTTCCAGTTACCCACTGGAAAGTCTTAAGCATGGCATACGGGAATTTCCACAACCTGATCTCTGTCCTCCTAGCCAGCTTTACCTCCTACCACACCTCCCTCAAACTTCACCCTCCCACGTTACCAAACAATACTCACAGCTCCCATATACTCCATGCTCTTCCTCAGGCCCGTGCCTTTGCTCATGCTCTCCTCTCTGCTTGGGATGATTTTGCTCCTCCTCCTTGTTTGCCTGCCTCCTGCTGCTTCTCAGACATCCAATGGCTTCCTTCAGGAACCTGTCTTGAACACATCTCCATGCCCCCCGACTTCCCCGAGTTGGCTGGCTCTCCGCTCTCCTTCTGTAACCCTCTGCGTTTGCCTCTATCAACAATTATCACATTGCAATTGAAATGATTTAGGTTTTACCCATTCACTCCACAAACTTTATTGAGGAACTGTTAAGTGCCAAATATTTGTCGAGGTGCTTAGGACATCATAGTGATCAAAATGGACATGCTCCTTGCTTTCATAGACGTCAAATGATGAGGGGAGGTGGACAGGAAATAAATATAATCATTCACACAACTTGGGGAAATGGCCATGAAAATTATGAGAACCATGCTCTATTACAGAGAAAAGGGAGAGATCAACTAAGATGAAGTGGCCCAAAAATTCCTGTCTGAGGCTGGCACGTAGTAGGTACTCGATAAATGTCTCCTTGACTATAAACTCAACAAGTAAGTCTATACAGGAATGAATGATAAAAGTGTACATGGCAGATGTGAGGTGTAAAAGAACGTGGTGGATATGGGAAGGACAGTAAGTAGGAAAAGAAGTGGTGGTGGGGCAGAGAAAGGGGAGAGAGGGAGAAAAAGAGTGACACAGATTGGTCTGTTTCCTTTGGATCGATTCCCTTTCTTGGGAAAAATGTGAGATCACTTTTGACCACCAGGGGGCAATGTCTGATCACAGGTGCCAACCACACTTTTGACTCAGGCCATCATTTTGTAAGGAGGCACTCCTGTGTTAAGAAATAGAGGACTCAGACCTAAAATGTTATTCATTTCTTTTACATTACTAACAAATACAAAATCCTCAAAGATGACAAATACTGTATTTGGATTTAAATGAATTAAAATGGAAGAAAAAAAGGCATTTCATATTCATGGTTCTCTAAGTGTCCTTATCTGATGGAACAAATCTCCACTTCCTAATCATTTATAATTTCCATCACTCAGCTATAGGTCACAGCAGATATTAATACTGGATGAGAAGGAATTTTCTGGTTTTTATTCAGTACTCATGCTGTTCAAGCACTTCCAACCTGTGCTTCCTTCATATTGAATAGCCTTGTTTAGCTTCCTCATAACTCATTGAGATAGATGAGAGGCAATTATCATTTTTGTTTGGCAGATAAGGAAACACCAAAGAGCTCTCTGCTGGTTAAGGCAGAATTGAACATGGCCACCCAAGTTTGACAGGCTGCCCGGGAGTCCCTTTCATTCACCACCAGCCAAAATGAGCAAGCCCTGGAGCACTGCCATTTCTTGGAGAAAGTCAATGACCGGGTGCTTTCAGAGTGATATCTGAGACACCTAGAGATGCTATTCCTGTCAGAGCACATCGGGACCTGTATAAAGAACTTAGAGCCTGTGCTGGGCCCAAAGAGGAGTGTTCCCAGAGGCCTTGGCAACATTTTCACCAGAAACCATTAATAGGAGAGACGAGATACTGTTCCAGCAAGTAAAATGCCATAAAAGTTGGAAGGAAATAATCCAGACTTTGCTACCTGGTTATTCAATCAGTGGTCATTCATTCGGCAGCACTGCATGAGTAACTGTGGGGACAGCAATGTATAAAAGATTGCTCTGGCCGGGCGCGGTGGCTCAAGCCTGTAATCCCAGCACTTTGGGAGGCCGAGACGGGCTAATCACGAGGTCAGGAGATCGAGACCATCCTGGCTAACCCGGTGAAACCTCGTCTCTACTAAAAAAATACAAAAAACTAGCCGGGTGAGATGGCGGGCGCCTGTAGTCCCAGCTACTCGGGAGGCTGAGGCAGGAGAATGGCGTGAACCCGGGAGGCGGAGCTTGCAGTGAGCTGAGATCCAGCCACTGCACTCCAGCCTGGGCCACAGAGCGAGACTCCGTCTCAAAAAAAAAAAAAAAAAAAAAGATTGCTCTTGGCCGGGAGCAGTGGCTCATGCCTATAATCCCAGCACTCTGGGAGGAAGAGGCAGGCGATTCACTTGAGACCAGGAGTTTGAGACCAGCCTGGCCAATATGGTGAAACCCCGTCCCTATTAAAAATATAAAAATTAGCTGGACCTGGTGGCACATGCCTGTAATCCCAGCTACGTGGGAGGCTGAGGCAGAATTGCTTGAACCCGGGAGGTGGAGGTTGCAGTGAGCCAGGATCATGCCACTGCACTCCAGCCTGGGCAACAGAGCAAGACTCCATCTCACTCATATATATAAATTGCACCTATCCTGAAAGAATGGAAATCTAATTATGAGAGCATAGTATATATGTATTAAAACATTTTCAAATAATACTATAAAACACTTTCTGAGAGGCAGAATTTCACAGAGATTGTCAATAAATATTTATTGATCACCTACTAAGTGCAGAGCATGAGTGAGATGAAAACGTATGGAAAAGGCACTGTGGTTGCCCTTGCAGACTTTGTACTCCAGTTGTAAAGAGTATGTTTGTTCTGTTTATTAACTTATTCAATGAATATTAATGGACCACCCACAACATGTAAAGTACATGCTAGATAAGAATATTAATAACCCACAATTACCTGCAAGAAACTCATGGTCTGGTTGGGGGCTGGTAGGCCTATAAACATACCGTTTACTTTCTTTCTTTTCTTTTTTTTTTTTTTTTTTTTTTTGAGACAGAGTCTTGCTGTGTCACCCAGGCTGGAGTACAGTGGCACAATCTCGATCTTGGCTCACCATAACCTCTGCCTCCGGGGTTCAAGCAATTCTCCTGCCTCAGTCTCCCAAGTAGCTGAGATTACAGGTGCGCATCACCATGCCTAGCTAATTTTTTGTATTTTTAGTAGGGATGGGGTTTCACCGTGTTGGCCAGGCTGATCTCAAACTCCTGACCTCAGGTGATCCTCCCACCCTGGCCTTCCAAAGTTCTGGAATTACAGGCATGAGCCACCGCGTCCAGCCCAAATCATTTACTTTCAATGCAGTGTGTGTGTGTGTGTGTGTGTGTAGTTGTATATACATATATTCTTACAGCGAGATAGAGAAGGAGAAAAAATAATTTATATATATAAACACACACACATGTAATTTTACAACAGTGAATATTGGACTATTAGTTTACAGATACGTAGGTAGGTAGATAGGTAGGTAGGTAGGTAGATAGATAGATAGATGATAGTCATTAAGGTGGGCATGAGAACTAGGAGAACTATCACAAAAAGGTGACATTTGAGGAGAGTCTTGAAGGTGTTTTCCGAGTAGACTAATGAGTGAAGGGTCTTCCACGTAGAAGGAACTGAGTGTGCAAAATACAGAGTGAGGAAATGGCACCATGCTTCAGTCATTGCTGAACCACAGTCAAAGTTCAGTAATCATGGGACATAATCCCAGTAGTGGGTAGAGACCAGATAGCAAAAAGGAGGAGGATTTCAGCTTTATACAATAGGAAGCCTTTGACTATCAAAAGAGAAGACTCAGACAATCACATTTTCATCTTCAAAAAATCATTTTAATTCCTGCAAGGAGGACTGTTTGCAGTGGAACATGATTAGAGGCAAGGAGATAATTAGGAATGTATTTCCATAGTCCAAACAAAAGTCAATGAGAGGGATGGAATAATTACTTAGGAGGTAGAACCAAGAAGACATGGTAGCCAATTAGTGTGGAGAATATGGGATGAAAAGTGTCAAGGACAATGTATCTGTATTGGGTGTTCTTAATTTCTACCGGATCTTGATTGGGTGTCGTCAACTCATACCCCGGTTGGCATCAATAGGAGAAAAACTGTAGGAAAATGAATGGGAAAAGTGAAAGTTAAAGTCCTCAGATTTAAATACGTTGCACTCGAGGTGCCAGCAAAACAGCTGGTAGAGATGACCCACTAGTTGAAAACTAAGGTAGCCATAGAATACTTTCTGGAAAAGTTTGGATCACACTAGGCCCAGAAGAATAGGTAGCATTTGTACAGGGAGGTGCAGAGGTGGAGGTGGAGGGTGGTTGGCAATGGAGAACATTCCAGGTAAAGGAATATTCTTATATTCGTAAGGAAGTCAAAGAGGTAGCAACAAGGATAGCATATGAGACCAACCTCAACAAAGCAAATTGTGAGGAAAAGATGATGTTCACAGACAGAATGAATCCAGGGTCAAGTACACTCTGAGGAAGGATATTCTGGTGATAAGATGCAATCTATGGTTGCAGGGTGTCCAAGGGAGAGAATACAGTCATAGGTTCTTAGTTTCTGTTTCCGGTTGGGCGAGTAAAGCTCCTTCCTCATCCCTCTTTTCTGCTTATCACTAGAGACAGAAACTATAAGCCATGGCTTCAGGCTGCTAAAAGCCTAAAACAAACAAACAAAAAAACAGAACAACAGCAACAAAATAAGTTAGGTTGCACAAGCTTGGTTTAGAGCCTAGAAAATCTAGCGAGGGTGACAAATGGGAGGTTAGTATATTTTTCAGGGCATGAAGGATGTAAAAGGATGTCATCTCCCTTATCAAAGTAAACTGCAGAGTCTCCAAAATGTAGTATCCAAAGCATAGTCTCCTGTTACAAAGGAGAGGTGATATAATAATGATACTTGCTAATATTTACTATATGCTAGTCACTGTGTTTTTTTTTTTTTTTTTTTTTTTTTTTTTTGAGACGGAGTCTCGCTCTGTCACCCAGGCTGGAGTACAGTGGCTGGATCTCAGCTCACTGCAAGCTCCGCCTCCCGGGTTTATGCCATTCTCCTGCCTCAGCCTCCCGAGTAGCTGGGACTACAGGCGCCCGCCACCTCGCCCGGCTAGTTTTTTGTATTTTTTAGTAGAGACGGGGTTTCACCGTGTTAGTCAGGATGGTCTCGATCTCCTGACCTCGTGATTAGCCCGTCTCGGCCTCCCAAAGTGCTGGGATTACAGGCTTGAGCCACCGCGCCCGGCCTAGTCACTGTGTTTTAAGGACTTGACATATTAATTCATTTAATGTTCCCAGGAACCATGAAGTAGATATTATTATTAGTATTATCATCTATGAATAAGATAACTGAGGCACAGAAGTGTTCAGAGACCTGCTGAAGATTACTGTATTAGTCCATTTTCACACTGCTGATAAAGACATACCCAAGACTAGGTAATTTATTTTTTTAAAAAAAAAAGAGGTTTAATAGACTCACAGTTCCACGTGACTGGGGAGGCCTCACAATCATGGTGGAAGGCATATCTTCAATGGCAGCGGGCAAGAGAGAATGAGAGCCAAGCAAAAGCAGAAACCCCTTATAAAAATATCAGATCTCGTGAGATGTGTTCACTTCTATGAGAACAGTGTGGGAATGGGAGAAAACACCCCCATGATTCAATTACCTCCCACCAGGTCCCTCCTACAACATGTGGGAATTATGGATGCTACAATTCAAGATGAGATTTGGGTGGAGACACAACCAAACCATATCAGTTACACAGCTAGCAAGTGGTGGAGCCAGAGTCTAGCTGTGCAGCCTGCATCCTCCATTGCTTCACTGCATTGCCTCTCAAGTACTTAGCTGCTCTCACTCAGTACCTTCCCTTTCTCCTTGAGCTCATCCATCAGCATCTTTGTTAACACTACCATGCTGATCCCAGTAGCGGTCTGCTGCCCTGTCCCCCTAGCAGTGCTGACACAAGCCAAAACTTGTTTTTTAGTTTTTTTTTTTTTTTTTTAAAACAAACTCATAAATGAGAATAAAGTGGAAACACAGGAAGAATACTAAGAAAACCAATTCGACTTATGAAACATAAATCTCCAATCCTTTTCTAGCTCGCTTACCCTGTTCCTCATCATCTCCTCAGAACACGATACTCATTCCAAGAGCTGATATCCCTGAATACTTCTTGCCTGATATCCTCACCTTCCAGCCTTTTTCATGTGGTAAAACCATCTTTAAAACATGCAAAATGGGAGCAAGTATCGAACTGGATATCAAACTTAGACAAGATCCTTCTTAGTGGAAGTTCTTTCTCATTTCCCTGGACATCCCTAGGACTCACCTGCTCCCCAGGTGGTTGGCATCACACATGACTTCATTCTTCCAGTGAGGTTTCCTGTCCAGGATCCCCATGCCCACAACTCTCACCCTGAACCATGTTTTTAACTCTTCCAAGTACCAGAGCATTTCCTAATACACTGCGCCAAACATTGTGTCCATGTAGGAGGAATCACACACCTTAAAAATGGAAGTATTTCCTCACAAAGTGCCAGGTATTAGACCAGGGAGGAGGCATTGGGCAGAGAGAGGAAAGGACTGGTTTGAAAACCCTTATGTGAGTTGGGTAAGAGTTGAAGACCCCAAAATTGCAAGTCCAGGTGACAGAGAACTAATTATACTGAGAAAGAATATAGAAGAGGAGTTGGTGGGAAGAAGTGCTTTTGGCAGGGGGTTAAACAAAGAATTTGTTCTTACGCAAGCTGTCTGTGAGGTGAGGGAGAAAGATCCAAGTGTAGATGCCTCATGGGGAACTGAACACCTAGGACTAGAGGTTGGTGCTAGAGTTACAGATAAGGATGTCGTCAGCATAAAGGTGAGAAATGATAAAGAATTGTTCCAAATTTTGAGAGAAGAAAAAAAAATATCAAGAGGGCAGAATTCATAGCTACTGAATACCATGATAAAAAAAGAAGAGGAAACCAAGAGACAAATGAAAAAGGAAGAGTGCAGGAGAGAGGGGAAAACAGAAATATTGAAGCTGCACAGATAATAAAAAGATTTCTGAAAAGAGAGAGCATGTGACTTAAAAATTCTCATGTGGCAAGGGATGCCAGAAATAATAGAAGATAAACAATAGACTAGGAGAAAACATCTTGAATTAGTCCTTTTGACCTGCTATAACAGAATAGCTTAGACTGGATAATGTATAAATAACAGAACTTTATTGCTCACAGTTCTGGAGGCTGGAAGTCCAAGATCAAGGCACCAGCAGCTTCAGGGTCTGGTGAGGGCCTGTTCCTTGTGCCTTCTATGTGTCCTCCCATGGTGGAAGGGTAAACAAGCTCCTTTGGGCCTCTTTTAGAAGAGAATTAATCTCACTCATGGGGGCAGAGCTCTCATGGCTTAATCACCTTCTAAAGTCCCAACTTCTTGCAGTACAATACTGTTGCATTGAGGATTAGGTTTCAACATATGAATTTGGCGGGAATGGACACCGACATTCAGACCATAACACATCTAAAGTACATATAGCAAATGAGTTAATATTAACATGAAAAAATCTGCCATAGAAAAAGACCAAAGAATATGAACAGTAATTCACAGGAATGGAACTCAAAACAGTCAGTTCACATCTGAAAAAATACTCATAATCTTCGGTGATCAAGGAAATGTAAATTAAAACCTATCAGAAGTATTGACAGCATCTGTGGTAGCCAGGGTGTGGGGAGTCCGGCTCTTTAATACATTGCAGGTGGGAGTGGAAATGCCTGCAATCTTTTTAACAGTTATCTTGTGGCACCTAATACATTCCAAAATGCATTGACCCAATGATGCGCCTCAACTTTGAAAAACTGTCACATGGAAATAAAAGCACCAGTATATTTAAAGATAATTGTATTTGAATGTTGGTTGTAGCTTTTTTTTTTTTTTTTTTTTTTTTTTTTTTTTTTTTTTTGTCAGTGGTGAGTGGAGGGAATAACTTGAAACATTGAATCCAGGTAATAAAATAATTGCATAATTTATGGTATATTCATACTAAGAAATATTGTGTATCCATTAAAAATAATATATGTTTTAACCTGAAGGGATGTGCTATATTTTAAAGCAAAATGTAAGTTGCAAAGTAATATTTATAATATGATTTCCTTTCTGTAAAAAATAAGGGGGAGAAACCCATATTTATGCGTGCACAGTTAACTGCATTTGCATATGCACAGAGAAAAGAGTGGGAGTATGCCACCAAACTAATAACTTTGATGACTGAAGTGGGACAGGATTGGAGCGGAAGGGAAATTGATTAACATTTTCTTTATACACTTCTGGATATAGTTTGATCTGTCACTATGTAATATATTTCGTGGGTTTTTTGGTAAAATCCAGATAAGTAACTGTAATCAAGAAGTTGTAAAAAGTATCAGAAGCCACATTCTTCTAGAAGGATGCACACCGTAATGACCAGACGGGTTCTTCCTGTGCACTGCACAGAAAATACCAATTCACTGTGCAGCAGAGAAAGAGTTTTATTAATTCGAGGTCAGCCATGTAGAAGATGGAGTTATTATTCAAATCAGTCTCCCTGAAGGCTCAGAGGTTAGGACAATTTAGTGGGCAAGGGACTAGGAAATGGTGCAGCTGATGGGTTGGGGATGCAATCACAGGGATGTGGAAAACTGAGTCCGTCTCTGGGTAGGGGACTGACCACAGGACCAGTTGAGTCATGAGTCCAGATGGAATTGGTCTGAAAAACATCTCAAAAGACCAATCTTAGGTTCTACAATACTGATGTTATCTATAGAAGCAATTGGGGAAGTCACAAATCTTGTGACCCGTGGCCGCATGACTCCTGAGCAGTAAGGGATTAGAGAAACTACACCCACATTTTAGTAAAATTCAGGCACCTCCCATAATCTCATGGCCTTTCATTAGTTTTACAAAGGCAGTTTTGGTCCCTGAGAAAGAAGGGGGTTCATTTTAGAGAGCGACTATTATCTGTGTTTTCAAGTTAAACTATCAAGTAAATTCCTCCCATGGTTAGCTTGGCCTAGGCCCAGGAATGAGCAAGGTCAGCCAGCCTGTGAGGCTAGAAGCAAGATGGAGTTAGCCATGCTAGACTTCTCTCACTGTCTCTCACTTGTAAAAGCAGCTTCAACACAAAGACAAAGCCACTGGCCATAGCAATAAGGAGACAAAGCTCTTTAGGAAGCTCCTTAGGAGAGCAGGGTTCAGTAGATGAAACAGACAGCAGGAAGAATCCTGGTTTCAAAATATTCCAAAAGAAGTGAGTAGTAGATAGATTCTTACAGAAAGTTAATATTTCCATGGGGGTTGAATACTTAGTATATATATTTCTGTTTGCATAAAGTTTCCCATTTTATGAAAATAAACACACACTGTGGGAGATTTCACACCAATAAATAAAAAGAAAAGAAAAAAATGCACACAATAACTTGTTAAAAGCTTTGAAAGACTTTCTGGTGCATTATCCCACTTGGCCCTCACAGGAACCCGGCCCTGTCATCAGGATTGCCTTCCCATTCTACACATAGAAAAACCAAATCACAGATAATAAAGTGACTTTCCCGAGACACACAGCTGCTGAGAGGCCACGATGGCCCAACAATCAGCGCTCCCGGATTAAGCCTCTGTATTTCATTTAGCAGAAGCCCCAAGTGCAAAAGTTCCTTCTGGCCTCCAAGAGAAGCAGGTTGGAATACGGAGAACTCATTCTCATTGTTGAATAAAGAGTAGATAAGGCGAACCCCATCTGAATCAAAAATAGTTTCACCGTACCCAACCTGAGGCAGGGGGCGGTAACAGAGAAGGCAGCCAGATGGAGGCTTCTATTCCTTTCTGCCATGAGCTCCCCATGACCTCAGGAAAGTAACTTCACCTCTGTGTCTCAGTTTCCCTCTCTCTAAATGGGATACCCTGTCTTCCTCCAAAGAGAAAGGGTGCTGAGATCAATTGGCCTTTGTCTACAAGGGCTTTGAACTTGTTAGTAGAGAGTACTACACAGGTCGCCTGATCCTGCTCCTTTAGAAGTGACTCTTTGAGAACATGTTCAGGAAGATGATTTATGGCCTGGTCATTCCACCCTCATTCACCTCATGGTGTGAATAAGCCTGCTAAGGGCGTCTAAGAGACTAAATATAAATTGAAACCACGCCTGCTGAAAGCTGCTGGGTGCCAGGAGCTGTCAGAAAAACCTGATATCTTTAGTAGTCACCATTTGTGTGAAAGAATGTGACAAACCAAGGCCAAGGCCAAAGGGGACTCACCTTAACCAAAGAAAACCGTGTGTGTGTGTGTGTGTGTGTGTGTGTGTGTGTGTGTAAAATATAGTCATGCAGATAGATTCCAGTTCCACTAAGGAAACTTCATTTATCTTTCCTTGATTCAGGAAAACAAGTAGTAACAGCCTCAAAACACCTTCTTTGGGGTTACTGAAAAGCTAAGAATGAGTAAGCAACAATATATATCATAGGTGTTGAGAGATGATGGGTTTGTGTGCATTTCCTATTCACCCAGCAATACAGTAAACTCCTGAAGCAAAAAGACCTTTCTTGAGATGGTCTATTTGGTGTCTGCTCTTCCTCCTGCCCTGCCCACCTCTCACACACGGTGTCTGAGGCAGGGCTTTGCACACAGAGGCTCATTCAACACTGACGTTCTGATACTACGTGTTCACAGCTTAAAGATTTTTTGGGCATTCTACAGAAAAAAAAGCTGACAAGTGACAGACATTGAATTCTAACGTATGGGATTATAACTAAAATATTACCCAAACTAGTAGCACATGTTTAGATGGTTATAGCCTAAGCACGGTAGGGGTCCTTTTGTTATTAAAAAAAAAATTTAGTAGAATAAATAGATTACCTGACATCCTATGCCTCTCTACTTATATACACACTCAAAAGCAACCCAGAGATGTTTATACACATAAAAAATCAACCTTCTCATTACTTATCGAGCTCAAGACACATACTATGGGTTATTTTGCTATACGGTACCCAGTATGTGGAACCGAAAGTTTTTGAGAGGTTGCTTGTTCGTTTCAGGATTGTTTGCTCCTTTCTTCCAGGAGGTCACAGAAGGTTGAAGGAGACCAGTAGTTGAAACTAATATCTTATATGTCCACTGTTAAAGTTGAATGAGTATCCACTTTATATAAGACACTATATGAGACTCTAGGGCATGAAAATGTATTAGGTAAAGCCTCTGCTTTAGGGTCTCCATGGATGGTTACATTTAGTTTTAAATACTTGGTACACCACACCTTTCCAAGTTTTATTTCTTGCCTATCAAATGCGCCACCCAAGGTAGTGGATGGCACAGCTATAAAATGAATAAAGCCAAACACCATTTTTCCTAATCCCTAGGTCCATAATCCTTGATAAGCATCATAAAAGAGCAATGCAGTGTAAATAGAGCACTCAGGGCATCATAAAGTGTAATGAATAATTTGCACAGATCTATTTTTCAATGAAGAAATAACTTTCCTTGGATCTTTCACATTAGGACACAAGAGAGTTAAAATAAAAAAAGAAGAAAGAGAAGCAGCAGAGGAGGGAAGAGAACAAGGAAGAAAAAAGAAAGAAAAAAAGAAAAAAATCTTTCTGTTGTTTTGAAAACTGGATCAATTCTTTCTTTTTTTTTTAAATTATATTGATTCTTAGAAGAAATGAAGTCACTGGATCACGTTTCTGCTTATTTTAGAGCCACAGTAGTTTTGTTGCCAAAGTTACAAGCTCCTTCCTCCCATTAGAGGAGTCCTAGGCTCCAAACTCATTATTACTTCTCTCCGTCCCTGAGTTTGTCCACAGAAGTGGCCTCCCATCCCTTGCTTCTGTACCTGTGTGATGGAATCAGTGTCAGATTTCAACTTGGAAACCTGGATAAACTCAGAGGCTGTATTAATCCTGTTTGAAATCTACCAACCATATGACTTACAAAGAGGATGAGAAACTAAATTCCTGGTTGAATGAGTTGAGGATTTCCATAGCACCAGAGACAAAACAGACTGAGGAAAACAGAAAACATCTCTAGCATGTGGCTAGAGGCAGAACAAGCCCTAACACTTAGACTTTGAAGAACCATAGCTGGGCCTATGGGACAATCTGGAAGTGAGAACATCGGGCTCTTCAAAGAAGCTTCTGTTAATGAAGGCTGCTGCAGGGCCAGGCTGCCGCTCAGGCTGTAAGCAGACCATCAATCAACACTTAGTTCTCCTCCTGGGCACCTGACACTTCACACATCAGTCCAGTTTAGGCAGGCTGAGTATTCCTAAAATTAAAATGCCTGTGTTACACTGACGCTGAAGATAAAGGAGGAGCAAGAGAAAGAATGAAGAGGCAGAAGGACTCAGGCATAGGACTGAGATCACTGGGCAAAACACTGCCAATCTCAAGATCTGATTTCATTCCCAGTGTCCAAGTCACAAAAAAGTTCTTCAGACATATACAAGAAGTCCAGAGTAAAAACTCCAGGAGATGGAAGCATTTTCATTGCCAAAATTGAATTCCTTGGCCATTTTAACTCCTCCCGAATTCTCGCCCTCAGAGCATTCAGGTTTACAGATTGGCACCTGAAGCACAGGAGCTCATCAAAGTCTTGACAATTCGCCAAAGATCATTGTTAGTCTCTGGTGACAATACCACTAGTGGGCACAGAGCCACAGAGTCCTAAATGTCAATGAATGATTTTGTTTTCTTTGGAAATACTGATCTTGAATGATCAGGGGTCCTACAGGCAGAGGGGCAAGAGATCCCAATGTGTGTTTGGTGGCTGGCAAATCAAGTAAGCACCCAGTTGTTTTCTCATAGGGTTCCTGAGCTCACACCATGTGGCAGGAGGCACTGTTGCAGCTCTCGGCTCCAACTTCCATCCCCTCTGTGTTACTAACTCCTGTTAGCATCACATCTAACCCTTTAATTATTTAGGAATCTCGTAAAGCATTATTGATCAGCCACTCTCATTTTACAGAAATTTTAGTTCAAATACCTATGAGAGTATGGAGTAAATACCACATTATGTTATATATGCAAGTGAAAACCATCAGTTCTTATCATGAGAGGGACCCACATCCTTATTTGCTCAGTTAGTTTAGCAGGTGCTTGACACTGAAGAGAAGTGAAGCAGAATTTACCTTCTTCTTTTTTTTTTTTTTTTTTTTTTAAAGACAAGATCTTGCTCTGTTGCCCAGGCTGGAGTACAGTGGTGCAATCATAGCTCACTGCAGCCTCAAACTCCCGGGTTCAAGCAATCCTCCTGTCTCAGCCTCCCAAGTAGCTGGGACTATGGGGGTGTGGCACAACTCCTGGCTAATCTTTTTTTGTTTGTTTGGTAGAGATAGTGTCTCCCTATGTTATCCAGGCTGGTCTCAAGCTCCTGGGCTCAGGCAATCCTCCTGCCTTGGCTTCCCAAAGTGCTAGGATTATAGGAGTGAGCCATTGTATCCAATCAGTTTAAATTCTTAACCCATGTTCTACTTCCTCAATATTATGATTCCTCTACTCTTTATTACATATGCCTTGTTTTCTTCCACCATTGAAATTGCTCTCCAGAGTTTCCTCCACAATCTAACATCCTGTGGGCAGCACTGAATTAGGTATTCTTAAATGACTTGCAGACCTTGGCCTGGAATGACCCAGAACCTCCCTAGGAAAGGCAACTGGGCTTCGAGCAGCACCTCTACCCAGCCTTTAATCACACCTCAACCCCCGTGACACAAACCCTGTAACTATTGCCCAACCCTTGCAATCATGTTAGGAGTTTTCCAAGGCTGTTGGGCAGAAGTACTCCAGCACAGAGTTTGGTATTATAGCTTTGCTCATAATATATTCTGAGTTCCCCATGAAGTTTCCAGGCAGAAAGATGACAAGATAATGAGGCATATGGGGTCTGGAGGTGATGAAAGAGCTACTAGTGATAAGGGGATTTATGAGACTCTTTCCACTAACTACTCTCCCCACTTTGTCACGATGACTAAGACAAAGTTCTGGTGAACTCTCCTGCAACATTCTGGCCCTTCCCAGTAACTCATAGGCCACAAAAAATTATAAAATAGCCATAGTGCATCTGTCTGACATGCTCTTTTCTCCCATTGCTGTTCACAGCACTGTAATGTAATTTTTCTTTTCTTTTCTTTATTTAGACAGAGTCTCATTCTGTCACCCAGGCTGGATTGCAGTGGCACAATCTTGACTCATTGCAACCTCCACCTCCTGGGTTCCAGCAATTCTCCTGCCCCAGCCTCCCATGTAACTGGGATTACAGGCACCCACCACCACGCCCAGCCAATTTTTACATTTTTAGCAGACACAGGGTTTCACCATGTTGGCCAGGCTGGTCTTGAATTCCTGACCACAAGTGATCTGCCCACCTCAGCATCCCAAAGTGCTAGGATTACAGGCATGAGCCACCTCACCCGGCCCTAATTCTTTCTTTTTCTTTCTTTCTCTTTCTTTCTTTCTTCTTTATTTTCTTTTTCTTTTTTTCCTTTCTGTCTTTGTTTCTTTATTTTTTTGAGACAGAGTCTCATGCAATGGTGTGATGTCGGCTCACCGCAGCCTTGACCTCCTGGGCTCAAACGATCCTCCCACCTCAGCCTCCCATGTAGCTTGGACTACAAGTGCCTGGTCAATTTGGCTTTTTTTTTTTTCTTTTTTTTGTAGAGATGGTGCCTCAGTATGTTGCCTAGGCTGGGCCCAAGCAGTCCTCCTGCCTCAGCCTCCCAAAGTGCTGGGATTATAAGCATGAGCCACCACATCTGTCCTTGTAATCTAATTCTTTCTAAGGAAGAAACTATAGCAGAGAAGGAGAAAAAGAAGAGATGGAGACATCTTTTAAAAATATCCAGCGTTGGAGATTTCCTAATCTACAAATTTATAACCTCTAAGTGTTAGAAAGAGCATAAAGAATATCTCCTCGGCTGGGCACAATGTCTCACACCTGTGATCCTAACACTTTGGGAGGCCAAGGCAGGTGGTTTGCTTGAGTCCAGGAGTTCAAGACCAGTCTGGCCAACATAGTGAAACTCCATCTCTACTAAAAATACAAAAAAATTAGCTGGGCATGGTGGCACACGCTTGTAATCCCAGCTGCTTGGAAGGCTGAGACATGAGAATCGCTTGAACCCTGGAGGCGGAGGTTGCAGTGAGCAGAGATAGCACCAATGCATTCCAGCCTGGGTGAGAGGGCGAGACCCTGTCTCAAAAAAACAGAAAAGTATCTCCTCAAAGAATGCTACACTTGTACTTACATTCCTCTGCCATTTTCCTGCCCAAGAATCCATGTCCTGCATGTGACTGCTACTGAAGAAGGCAACACCCACTGAGCTGGCCATCCCTTCCATGCCAATACAGTTCAGCATCTCAAAAGGGGACGACCCTGAGGCCCAATCTCAGCTATCCTATTACCATTAAAGTGTTGTGTCAGCATGCAGCCTGAGTTCATTTTCTGAAGTACAGCTCTTCTCTTCATGTTCTAAATCAAATACAAGGGACTCCTGGCTTGGTCTTATTGCTGACATCTTTCTTGTTCCTTCCCAGGTGAGCTATGCATGATTCTCTCCCTATATTTCTCATCATAAACCAATCCCTAATTCCTTAAAGTATTAGCAGCTACCTCAAGGGCTTGTAGTGAGGACCAAATTAAGCATAAATAGAAAGTATGTAGGGTGGAAGCCAGCACATAAAAAGACCTCTACCAATATCGACTATTATTAACTATCATTATCTATGTGCATTTATCTTTATTCCACCCATATAAGCATCTTTTGAGGAGAGGGACAAATGAGTCTAAAAACTGGACCTAGCATTCTCAATGCAATGGCACCTAAAAGACTCAAGAGAAGGACTGAACTTCCCTCCTCCATGAGACATTCCAGCCAAAATAGCCCTGCCCTTTCCCACCAGGAAGTCACATTACACACATGGGTCTTGTTAGCATTTCGTTCACCATGACTATTTTGACATTTCTGTTGTTGTCATTGCTCCTAGATGCTTAATATATGCTTTGAATTACTTTCCTTGAAAACAAACAAAAACTCTCTTTACACAGGTTTTGATTGGTTCAAGTCCTTCACTAGTATTTGCTTCTCCTTCAGTTTAGCATTACCAACAAGTTGTGATGTACTAATTATATTTCTTTCCTGAGGATTAAAGGCACTAATTGGAGTAAATACGCATGAAGGCATCTGTAGGAATATTTAATTAAAACACATCTGGGCAGTTCATTGATAGCTCGGTGAACACACAGAGCACTGTTTTTGAGAAACACAATTGAGACTCAATATTTATTGATTCTACCATGTGCAAGTTATTATGGCAAGTTTCCTATGTGGAAAAAATGTAATTTTATGGGAAAAGATGGTTGTTAATTGAAATATATGTCTATATACAATGTGTAAGATGCATAGAACAGACCTACTATAAAGAATCACCAGAGGTATTTCTTCATCAAGCACCAGCAAATACCTGACATTCCCTACACTGAGCTCACAGCAGATATCAAGAATGCAACATGGCTCAGCCCAGACAAAGCCCTGGAACCCTCCTCAACACAACTCCTTAGGAAACCTACATGAATCAATCAGAGTTTATCTAGTCATTCATTTGCTCAGCAAATATTTATTGCTCACTTACAATGTGCCAGGCATTGTCATAGGTGCTGTGCTGTAGCAGTAGACAATACAGAATTTGGTCCCTGCCCTCCTGGAGGGCTCATGAAATGAGGCTGGCATTCAATACAAAAGCGTTTCCCATTCCTGACTTAGGCTATCTTGTGCTATTATAATTTGTCTATTAAAAGATATAAGACAAGAGAAGGAAAGCACACAACTACTCTGTCTATAATTTCCAGGATCCAGGACTTGAACTGGGCCAACAAACTGGAGGAAGAAAAGTATTCTAGATTATGTGCTAGAAAGCGGGTGTATTACGTACCTCAAAATAATAAGAGCTATTTATGACAAACCCACAGCCAATATCATACTGAATGGGCAAAAACTGGAAAAATTCCCTTTGAAAACTGGCACAAGACAGGGATGCCCTCCCTCTCTCACCACTCTTATTCAACATAGTGTTGGAAGTTCTGGCTAGGACAATTAGGCAAGAGAAAGAAATCAAGGGTATTCAGTTAGGAAAAGAAGAAGTCAAATTGTCCCTGTTTGCAGATGACATGATTGTATATTTAGAAAACCCCATTGTCTCAGCCCAAAATCTCCTTAAGCTGATAAGCAATTTCAGCAAAGTCTCAGGATACAAAATTAATGTGCAAAAATCACAAGCATTCTTATACACCAGTAACAGACAAACAGAGAGCCAAATCAGGAATGAACTTCCATTCACAATTGCTTCAAAGAGAATAAAATACCTAGGAATCCAACTTACAAGGGATGTAAAGGACCTCTTCAAGGAGAACTACAAACCACTGCTCAGTGAAATAAAAGAGGACACAAACAAATGGAAGAACATACCATGCTCATGGATAGGAAGAATCAATATCGTGAAAATGGCCATACTGCCCAAGGTAATTTATAGATTCAATGCCATCCCCATCAAGCTACCAATGAGTTTCTTCACAGAATTGGAAAAAACTGCTTTAAAGTTCATATGGAACCAAAAAAGAGCCCGCATCTCCAAGACAATCCTAAGTCAAAAGAACAAAGCTGGAGGCATCACGCTACCTGACTTCAAACTATACTACAAGGCTACAGTAACCAAAACAGCATGGTACTGGTACCAAAACAGAGATATAGACCAATGGAACAGAACAGAGTCCTCAGAAATAATACCACACATCTACAGCCATCTGATCTTTGACAAACCTGAGAGAAACAAGAAATGGGGAAAGGATTCCCTATTTAATAAATGGTGCTGGGAAAATTGGCTAGCCATAAGTAGAAAGCTGAAACTGGATCCTTTCCTTACTCCTTATACGAAAATTAATTCAAGATGGATTAGAGACTTAAATGTTAGACCTAATACCATAAAAATCCTAGAGGAAAACCTAGGTAGTACCATTCAGGACATAGGCATGGGCAAAGACTTCATGTCTAAAACACCAAAAGCAACGGCAGCAAAAGCCAAAATTGACAAATGGGATCTCATTAAACTAAAGAGCTTCTGCACAGCAAAAGAAACTACCATCAGAGTGAACAGGCAACCTACAGAATGGGAGAAAATTTTTGCAATCTACTCATCTGACAAAGGGCTAATATCCAGAACCTACAAAGAACTCAACCAAATTTACAAGAAAAAAACAAACAACCCCATCAAAAAGTGGGCAAAGGATATGAACAGACATTTCTCAAAAGAAGACATTCATACAGCCAACAGACACATGAAAAAATGTTCATCATCACTGGCCATCAGAGAAATGCAAATCAAAACCACAATGAGATACCATCTCACACCAGTTAGAATGGCGATCATTAAAAAGTCAGGAAACAACAGGTGCTGGAGAGGATGTGGAGAAATAGGAACACTTTTACACTGTTGGTGGGATTGTAAACTAGTTCAGCCATTATGGAAAACAGTATGGCGATTCCTCAAGGATCTAGAACTAGATGTACCATATGACCCAGCCATCCCATTACTGGGGATATATCCAAAGGATTATAAATTATGCTGCTATAAAGACACATGCACACGTATGTTTATTGCAGCACTATTCACAATAGCAAGGACTTGGAATCAACCCAAATGTCCATCAGTGACAGATTGGATTAAGAAAATGTGGCACAGATACACCATGGAATACTATGCAGCCATAAAAAAGGATGAGTTTGTGTCCTTTGTAGGGACATGGATGCAGCTGGAAACCATCATTCTTAGCAAACTATCACAAGAACAGAAAACCAAACACCACATGTTCTCACTCATAGGTGGGAACTGAACAATGAGATCACTTGGACTCAGGAAGGGGAACATCACACACCGGGGCCTATCCTGGGGAGGGGGGAGGGGGGAGGGATTGCATTGGGAGTTATACCTGATGTAAATGACGAGTTGATGGGTGCAGCACACCAACATGGCACAAGTATACATATGTAACAAACCTGCACGTTATGCACATGTACCCTACAACTTAAAGTATAATAATAATAAATAAATTAAAAAAAAAAAAAAAAAAAGAAAGCAGGTGTATTAGTCAAGACCTCTTTGGCTACAAGTTAATAGAAAGTCCAATGTAAACTCATTTTAAATGAGAGAGAAATTTATTGCTTCACTGTTTCGGAGTCTGAGCTATTCCCCAATATCTCATAATCATATAACTCCTAATTATTACCTGGGCATGTGACCACTTAGAATAAAAACTACTTTTCCAAGCCTCCTTCACACTAAGCTTTAGCCAAAAAGATATAAAAAGAAGTCGATTTGGCAGCTTCTAAGTATTTTCCTCAAGAGACAGAGTGCACATACACTTCACCTTCTTTCTTATGTCTTCCTCCTTCTAGTTGCCTGGAAAACAGAGGTTGTTATCTTGGACCTTAGGATAAAGGTCATATCCTAGGGATAGTGGAGTGATGATATGGAAGAATTCGGAGTCTATGAGGACTTTACCAGGTGGAGCTGCCACACTAGCCCTGTCCTGAGTTCCTCCAGACTTTTACATGAAAAAGAAGCATCCATCCCACTTAAGTCATTGTTATTTTAGGTCCACATGACTCACAGTGAAGCCTGGTCCTAATGACATACTCACATGATGGGAAGTCCTGCATTAGGGTGGGCCTTGGGAATGGTCTGCTCCAGTGACTCTAGCTCCATTCCCCTGAAATACTCTTGGCCTCTGCTCTCCTCATGAGCAAGACTCATCTCAGACTGGTAATGACATAGGTGAAGTGGTTCTAGACCCACTACATCTGCACATGACAAGATGTAAAAGAAGAGGGTAAACGTTGCTTCCAGAAGTTTTCCCAGAAAAAATAAAACAAACTAAGGAGTCCCCAACAAACCTCTCCTCTTGTATTTGGACCTGAATTGAATCCTGAAATGATCAGTAGCAAGTGGACAGGATTACCCTTTGACCAAATAGAACCACTCATAGAACTTCCAATAAGCTTATAAACTGGTGAGAGAGGGTCAGATGGCTGAGCAAATCTGACATTGTGATAGAAAACAGGAAAAGTAATGATCAGCATAACAAACCATGCAAAACGTGGTGGTCTAAAAACAACTTATTTAGCTTACAAGTCTGCAATTTAGACAGGGACAACCATCTCTTCTCTACATGGCATTGGCTAGGAAAGACAGGTTGCTTGATAATCAGTGGGGGCGCTCCTTACTCCTCACTCTATGTGGTGTCTCTACATGGTCTTTCCAGCATGGTGGCTTCAGAGTCACCAGACTTCTTCCACGATGGCTCAGGGTCCTGGAGGCACATGTCCCAAGATAGTCAGGGGAGTGCTACTATCTTGCTTTTTCTAACTTAGCTTCATTTCCATTACATATATTTGTAGAAGCAGTCTAAAGGCCCACCCAGGGCCAAGGGATGGAAATATAAATTCCATATATTTATGGCTCAGTGGCAAGGTTCTGAAGAATATGTGACACTGGAATTATTGTTGTAACTTCTTTTGGAAAATGAAACCTGCCACAAGGAAAATGGGAGCTTGATAGGCCACCAAAAATATTCACTGCCAGTAGATAAGTCCTGTATACAAACACCCACCTGCTTGCTGTACAAAGTGATAGGTGCTTTAAGGCATAAGATGCAACCACAAAAATATAAGTATGAGAAGTAATGCTTAGGTTAATTATCTTGATTTAGCCATTTCACAATACATATATATGCCAAAACATCATGTTATACACCATTAGTATATACAATTTTGTCAGTTTAAAATAATAATAAAATAAAAAAGTATGCAAAGTGCTACAACAGTTCAAAAATGCAAGAGATTATATTTCTGATTGCAGGAGTGTGCAGAGAAGACAGCATTTGTAAGTGAGTCATGAAATATGGGAAAGGTGCGTATATGGGGAAATATAGATAAGAGGATTCCAATGACAGATCAAGTAAGTAAATCCCAAGATACAAGCAAGTGTGTGAAAGATAGAATTCCAGATTAAGGGACTCCCATAGGTAAATCCAGAGGAGGAGGTGCCTAAGCAACAGTGCTAAGTTCATTCAACCAATCGCTCATCTCTTATACTTATTAAAGATTTATAATAATGTTTTCCTAAGACTCTCCTCTGAAAACTGTTGGCAAAATAATGTAAGTAATTGAATAACAGGTAAGCAGACCAGCAGACAGGAGAAAAGAGAGGTGATAGGGGGTGGTGGAGAGAGAAAGAAACAAAGTACATCCATAGTAGGCACCCTCTGTCAGAAGCCGCCAGCTTACCTGATTGACTTAATGGCTGCCTACACTGACTTCATGGCATTTGGGCTGATGATCCATCTTAATTGATTTTGTGCCACTATAACAAAAGACCTGAGACTAGGCAATTTAGAAATAACAGAAATTTAATTCTCACAGTTCTTGGGGCTGGGAAGTCCAAAATCAAGGTGCCAGCAACTGGTGAGGGTCTTCCTGCTGTGTCCTCACAGGGAAGAAGGCAGAAGGGGCAAGAGAGAGAGTGATCCCACTCCTGCAAGCCCTTATTATATCAGCATTAATTCATTCATGAGGGCAGAACCCTCCTGGCTTAAACATCTCCCAAAAGGTCCCATCTCCTAACACTGTTTCATTGGAAATTAAATTTCCAACACATGAGTTTGGAGACACATTCAGACCATAGCACTTTCTATAAATGAAAGGGTTGATTTTAAAACCACCAGGTGCTCTCAGCCTATTTCACATAGAAAATAATCATATTTCTTCACAACCCAGATAAGCAGGATTGAGGGCCAGAGGTGACCTGCTCTTGCACAGGGGCTGTAGCCCCCTAAGAGCTGAGAAGATCAATATCCCACCACACATATAAGATGGTTTATGTTACAGTGGGTCCCAGCCTCAGTTTCATGCTGAAGTCCCTTTATGAATTTTTATAAGATTACTGATATAGTGGTCTCTCCCAATATTGTGAATATAGCCAGGCCACAGAATGTTTTGAATATTTGCTTCATGGTTTTTGAATACATTGATTCAAATACAACCTGATCATCAAGAACTCTCTAGAATTGACTCTTACATAATGAAGTCTTGAAGGCTTAATAGTTCAGAGTTCATCTTCACAGTTGGAGCTTCTACCTTGTAATAATATTTAATCATTTCTCTACAAAGGAACAGGAATAACTGTGACTGGAGGGGAAAAGCTCACTCTAAATGTTTGTATTATGCTAAACTTCCAACTATGTAGAAGATCTGGACAATTTTTTAAAATTTCCAATCCAGATGTGTGATTTTATTTAGACTCCCAGGGGAAAACTCTTTGTTTCTGACATTCCTAATAAGAAGAGACATTTTTGTTATTAGACATTGAGGAATTTGAGCATAAATAACTCAGGCCGGGAGTGCTCTTTGTGACTCAAATGTATGTATCTCCAAATTGGTCTCTGCCCATGATAAAACGGGGAAAAAAACTGCCTAACTGCCTATGACATGAGATTTTCACTGACTTGGCAATACATTTTCCAATAGAGGAGTCAGGGGTAACTTAGGTAATTTTAGTAGCAAAAGCCCATGGGAAGTTTCCTACCATGGATTATATTCTTTAGTTCATCACCACAATCATATCAAGAGTTAAGAAATGCTTTCAGCCACCAACCAACAGTGAATTCACTTCTCCTTCTTGGGGTCTAGGCAACCCTGCCATGTGCAGCTTAGATCCCTCCGCCTCCACCAGAAGGTTCCAGTTTTCCAGATGAATCTCAGCCAGCTGCATGCTGTTGTCATTCTAGTCTGGTGAAAAGCAACATATATCTCTTTTTTTTGTCACCTGAAATACAAAAAGGATTATGACGTTTTGGGTACTGTTGCAGGTTACTGGCCATAGATGGATATAGCAGCTCTGGGGTGACTCTGTAGTGAGGCTCAGGAGGAAAGGGGGCTTTCTGCAGTCTATAACTTGGGTTGAAAGCTGTTGATGATGCATTTGAAGTCAGACCACCTAGATTCAGGTCCCTGCTTAACCAATTGTTAGATATATCTTGGGCAAGTCATTGAAACTCCAGACACCTCATCTGTAAGATGTAGTTTGATCATGATTAAGTTTTGCCAACTATCTCAGAGTCAAAAATACAGCAATTGGAGCAGTTTGGTTTCAACAGTAAGCCACTCTAAGGGTCAACAGTCTATAGTGCGAAGTATATGGGGTTTTGAACCATAAGACACGGATAAGGCTCTCAGCTGCTCTGAGCTTCAGTTTCTGCCTCTATCATATGGGTAATGTGAATCAAAGATGGTCAGTCAGGAAGCTTGGGGTCATAGCTAGCACTTGCACTTGGTAGCCTTAGGCAAATCACTTAGCTTCACTGAGCCTCAGTTTCCTTCACTGTTCAGAGAAACTAATATCTATTTTTGTGTGTAACTGTGATTTTTAAATGGAATAATGAACACACATAAAGAATCTTGTAGGGAGATATCTAGCATATAGGAGGCACTTAACAAATGGAAACCATTATTATTTTTGTCATTATTTTGTTATTGCTATAAAGCACTACCTGAGACTGGGTAATTTATAAAGGAAAGAGGTTTAATTGACTCATGGTTCCACATGGCTGGGGAGGCCTCAGGAAACTTACAATCATGGTGGAAGATGGAGGGGAAGCAAGGCACATCTTACATGGTGGCAGGAGAGAGAGAGTAAGGTGGGAAAGTGCCACAATTTTAAACCATCAGATCTAATGAGAACTCACTATCACAAGAACAGCAAGTGGAGAATCCACCCCCATGATCCAATCGCCCCCTACCAGGTCTCTCCCCTGACACACAGGAATTACAATTCCAGATGAGATTTGGGTGGCGACACAAAGCCAAGTCATATCAGTCACTATATGTAAATGTATCTTGTAATTGTGTACAAGGCTATATGCATATCAATTAGTATTAATTTATCTTTTCCTCCACCATGCCTAAGGATGCCAACACAGTGAAATGCCTAAAAGTATTACCTTATAAAAGTAAATAAGTTAGCTTGGAATCAGAAACAATAATTCAAATAAACATATTTGAATAGTCAAGAGCTTGGGAAAGGAATCAGGCTTCTTAGGCTAAATCCCAGCTGTGTGCCCTCAGACAAATCACTTAACCTCCCTGTGCTTCAGTTTTGTTATCTCTAAAATCGGATGACAATTGCAGCAATCTCATATGGCTGTTATGAGAATTAAATAACTTTAATAAATTAAATAGTGAAAAGTCCTTAGAACATGTCTAACTCATAGTAAATTTTCAGTAAATGTTGACTTTTATTTCTGTGCGCCAATGGCTATGCCAGCCTAATTCTTCACAGATCTTCGCCGATCATTATGCCAGCCTAATTATTCTCCTGAAGGACTCACAGTCTAGGAAGACAATAGACTCTATAAACAGCTTTGGGGCCACCCCAAATGGCACGCTGTGCGAATTTGAAAAAGCTGCCCCTTTCTCAAGACATTTTTTTTAAATGTTTAATATTTGTGAGTACATAATAGGTGTGTATATTTATGGGATACGTGAGATGTTTTGATACAGGTATGTAATGCATAATAATCACATCATGGAGAATAGGGTATCCGTCCTCTCAAACATTTATCCTTTGTGTTACAACAATCCAATTACACTCTTTGGGTTATTTTAAAATGTACAATTATTATTGACTAAGACACTTTACTGCCATCTGCCAGAAATTTTCAAAATAAATATACAATAATTATTTGTATGAATGACGCCCCCCAGGCTTGTGCAGTGCACAGCTTTAACAGCCACATATGTGGACCTTGTATAACTGTACATTAAAAATGCATGCATGCACACAAGCACGCGTTTTATTAGCAACAGAATAAAGAACCAAGGGAAAGGGGGGCACTGGGAAAGAACGAAGGAGACTTTGTGGAGAAAGTGACATTTAAATTGGGCCTTGAGGGATGAGTAGAAATTTACCGGGTGGAATTGAGAATAGGGGAATGAAAAGGGAAATCCAAGCAGAGGAAACAAAATAAGCTAAGTTCAGAAGCATACGCTCATCTACAGACTGGAGAGAGGAGTTTAATTCGTGAGCAGAGAAGAGGGAAAGTGTAGGCCTGGTGGGAGAGGGTAGGAAGCGAAAAGAAATTGTAATTTAGACATTAGCTCTCAAAATGTAGGTGCCACTTGCAACAGAATCACCTGAAGCATGTGTTAAAATGCAGATTCCTGGGGCTCACTCCAGACCTCCTGGAGGTAAAGCCTGGCAATCTGCATTTTAATAAGCATCTCAGACAACTTTTATGTTTAATAAAGATTGAGAACCACTATTGCAGAAAGCAGAGAGCCATCCCAAGTTCTGAAATGGAAAAAGACCCCATAATAAGTTAGTTTAATCTGATGCTTTTCTTCCATTGGATGGAAGGGAAGATCTCCATGACATGAGGTTGCCCAAGTGTGCTCATTTAGTCCTTTATGGCATTGCAGGGACAATGTGTGGATACCAGGATGGCAGTGGTTAGTGAGCAGTAGTGACCAACTTCAGGAAGTAGGAGAGAGAAACAAAACTAGAAACAGTACACATGTTCATCAAACCCAGAAGGGCTAAGTCAACCACTGTGTATAAACCACACCAAGAAAACAACACCATAGTTTTAAAGAAAGGAATGAATACATATATATTATATACATGTATTTCCAGGAAATATTGTTGATTGAAAGAAGCAAGTGGCCAAACAAAACAGATAGTATAGTCTTCCTTCTTGTAAAACAAACACAAGTACATACACACACAGGGATGTCCCAAAGCGCACGTGCATGTACGTAAATGAACACAAAATGTTTTCAGAAGGATCCCCAATGCACGGATGGTAACAGTGACCTCTGGGAGGGGGAAGACCTGCGAAGAATGATCAAGGAGACCTCAGACTGATCCTAACATTCCATTTTCATAAGAAGAATGTATTTGGGTACTACTATATAATTAAAAATTAATTTTGAGACAAGATCACAAATTAAAATAGATCCGGTCTGAAAACAAATTCAGCCCACTTCCCAATTTTGCTTCTAAGGTAGCATTGACCAAGCTCTCACATATGTCCCACCTCCATCAAGTCAGAGCTAGAGATCAGGCAAGACTATACCAAGGCCTTCTGCCTCCCAATAATCCAGGGCCAAGCTGAAGCTACTAATCTGAATAAACACAAGAAATAGAGGATTCTTAAGTGCGCCATCCCATTCTACACAGGATTTTCTCTGTAACCAGCATGAAATAGCCCTCACGTGCTGAAGTGCAGCTGTTGCTGAGCAACCTAGCAGGAAGGATTTTCACTGCAGCAAAAGCTTTATGGCTTTGGAAAAAGGAGTGCATGACCACTCCACTGAGATAATAAAGAACGAAAAGCCCAAGTGTGCATTTTTCCCTCATGTGTTTTAAGTTCTGTCTCTAGTATCATGGAACTGGAAAGATATTCTGCTAGGAATAGCTCATGGAGAAGCATGTCTTCCATTGGGATTTGCACCAAGGGATATAGCAGTATAAATACCGAGGTAACACTTAATTTTCTCTGTGCAACCATTGTTAATTCATGCAATATCCCTTAGAAATGCCTGTAGTCAACTGAAGAAAACCTGTTGAAGTCACACACGAGAAACTGCCTAGAAGCCAAACTTTGTTGTTAAATTGAATTAAGTGTTTTATGTGTCGCTTTTTGAAAAAGAAACTGCATGACACATTTACCAGACCAGAAACTGCAAAAATACTTGAGTTGTTGCCCTCTCCCAACTGAAACTAATGCATGTCTTGATTCTTCTATAGCAGTATGTTTTCCATTGAAAGATCACAGAATGGATTATTTAAGGTAAATATGGGTTATCATAAAATGGGTCAAATAATGCTGTCTGGTCAGTGATGCCCAAGGCAGAGTGGTAATGCCTAATGAGCCCCCAGAGGTGACACATTACTTTGCAAATTCTGTTCTCCTTGGTGACTCAGCATGTCACTCATTGCTCACAGAATTGTCAGCAGCATTCTATTTCTTCTTCTTACTCCTCTGCATGTTGCAACAGAATGGAACAAAATAAAGCTTTAAACAAGAAACCATTCTGAGTTTTCCATTTTAAGTTATCTTAGTTCATAGTTAAGATGGGTTTATAGATAAATATCAGGCTTCTCAACACACATATAATACAGTATAAAAGATGCAAACACATTATACCAGATGGGGCACTAGTAATCGAAAAAGGTAGCAATGAGAGTTTTAGTATTCAGGGTTGGGGTTGAGATGCAGAACAGTTGAGTACTTTAAAAGCAAGATCCACCTTGGTGATGAGATCGCAGACTTGGACTCAGTAAAGGTTTTGAAGCAAGATTTAAATTACGTGAAAAAAATTCCAGGTCAGTTTAGGCCGCTGGAGCAAAGGTGGACTCCTCTACTCAAGAGCCCATGGAAGCTGTGATCTCCCTTTCAAAGGGCACTTCCTTAATAAATAAGCTATAAAAAAGGGGAGTGTGGCTAGAGAAAAGGGATATATAGAGATACCCTCCAACTTTTGTTTTACCTTTCCTCTAGGGAATATGTTCATAAGCAACATTTATTGACTTATGTAATAACTATCATATAGCATCTACTGTGTAAGTGCTGAAGATATAAGTGTGTGTTAAACACAACTCCTGTCTCTGGGGACTTTATGATGTATTGAGAGAAAAAAGAACAAGTAAACAATGAGTGTACGGTAGACGTATGCAGAACTTGCTATAAGAGCTCAGAAAAGAGTCCTAAACCCATCTTGGGGCCCTGGGAAGAGGAAATGCCATGTAAGTAGATAAACTGAATTTAGGAATGCTTTCAGCTGCAAGTAACAGAAACTCTAACTTACAGCAACTTTAACAAATAGTAAAAATTCTGGAGGTAAGTAGCTGCTACATTTGGTGAGAGGTTGACAATGGGTTGCAGGCCATCTTGTGTATTTCTTGACTTTTTTTCGTATTTGTTGCCACATGGTCGAGAAAGGCTGCCCCAGCTACAGGCATTACACCAAGGGAGCATGGGAAAGAACTGAATCAGCTATATCTGTCCCATTTTCATCAGGTTAATAAAAATCTTTCCCAGAAGCACCTCCCCAATAAATTTATTGATACGATCTATGGCTCATAATAAGATTACATGGCTTTCCTTAGCCACTAGGGAAACTTGGGGGTATAAACATTAAATAATTTAACTTCTAGAGTGGGAGATGGCAAGGGGAGATGGTGACTTTATGCATCAACAATGACTGCCACAAACAGCTATCAGTCAGGAAAAAAGTGCAGGTATTCCAAGCAAAAAGAGCAATGTGTGCAAAGGTCTGAAAAATGACAGAGAGTGTAATACAACCTAGGAAATGAATGTATTTCCAAGTAGTTCATGGTAAGATGCAAATAGAGGCTGCAGTGTGGGATAGGGCTGGAGAGGCAGTATTCTGGACTTTATCTTGAGAACAATAGGAGATATTTAAAAAGTTTTGAATCAGGAAAAGTCATAATTAGGTGTTTGATTTTTTTAGTGTATTATTTAGAAAGCTTATTCCAAAGTTCAAAGTGGGTTAAACAATAAAATAGATACATTGCTTCATGTAAAAATCCAGAGAGAGAACAGGCTGAGGCACAGTTCTATCAGGGGTCAAACTCAATTTCTCTATAATTGCCTTGGTTCTGCCATGCTCTGTGAAATGGCCTCATCTCAGGCTGGCTTTCTTCAAGGACTCAAGACTGTGACGAGTATCTACAGCTATATGCAAGCTCACTCAAATGTGGCAGAAAGAGATGACTATCTCTTCCCACAGCCAAAGGTTTGATGTTCATCACATGTACCCACAGCAACACCTAGATTAGTGTTTGATTGAGAAACTGGGTACTGTAGCCTGATGAAGTTGACACACAAAACTGTCCATCTCACCTGCAACAGGAAAGAGTTGCTAAAACACTTTTCTCTAGGACCAAGATTCTTTTTGTCCCTCACTTTGGAAATGGCTAGAAAAACCAAGTTATTTACCATAAGCATATCTACCATAAACATTCCCTTAATAAACCATCCCCTGTGTGCATACAGTGTGAAGCCAAGGAAAAAAGAAAAGGATTGGATCTAGCCTTTCACAGGGAAGGTTTACTGCAGAATCAGAACAAGACAGAGGCTATCAGATGGAAGGAAGTCCACTTATGGGCAGAGATATGTTATTCCTTCATATCGGGTTAGTAAAGATCTGTTTAAATATTAACACTCATTCTACAGATAGAAACGTAAAATAGTAAACTTTTTTTAAAAACCAATTCAATGCTATGTATAAAAAAATTCTGGGATGGTTCCTACCACTTAACTCATCTTCCAGCATTCTATTTCAAAAAATAATCAGAGATTCAAAGAATGAAGTGAGCAAGAATGTTTATCTCCGCATTCTTTATGGCACCAAAATATGTAAACACCCTTAATATTCCAAAATTGTGGTCCACTGAAAGACTAAATACTACACAGCCATTAGAAAGTATGGTTTTTGTTTTGTTTTGTTGTTTGTTTTTTGAAACAGAGTCTCACTTTGTCACCTGGGATGGAGTACATTGGCATGATCTCAGATCACTGCACCCCCCACCTTCTGGGTTCAAGCAATTCTCCTACCTCAGCCTCCTGAGTAGCTGGGACTACAGGCACCCACCATCACCCTTGGCTAATTTTTGTATTTTTAGCAGAGGCAAGGTTTCACCATGTTGGCCAGGCTGGTCTCGAACTCCTGACCTCAAATGATCCACCCACCTCGGCCTCTCAAAGTGCTGGGATTACACGCTTGAGCCACCGCACCTGGCCAGAAAGTATGTTTTAAAGTAACATTTTATAAAATTAGAACACTGTCAATATTAGACAGATCAACGAGACAAAATTAACAAGGATATTCAGGACTTGAACTCAGCTCTGGACCAAGTAGACCTAATAGACATCTACAGAACTCTCCACCCCAAATCAACAGAATATACATTCTTCTCAGCACCACATCACACTTATTCTACAATTGACCACATAATTGGAAGTAAAACACTCCTCAGCAAATGAAAAAGAACAAAAATAATAATAAACAGTCTCTTAGACTACATTGCAATCAAATTAGAACTCAGGATTAAGAAATTCACTCAAAACCACACAACTACATGGAAACTGAACAACCTGTTCCTGAATGACTACTGGGCAAATAACAAAATTAACACAGAAATAAATAAGTTTTTTGAAACCAATGAGAACAAAGACACAACATACCAGTACCTCTGGGACACAGCTAAAGCAGTGTCTAGAGGGAAATTTATAGCACTAAATGCCCACAGGAGAAAGCCGGAAAGATCTAAATTCGACACTCTAACACACAATTGAAAGAACTAGAGAAACAAGAGCAAACAAATTCAAAAGGTAGAAGACAAGAAATAACTAAGATCAGAGCAGAACTGAAGGAGACTGAGACACAAAACACCCTTCAAAAACTCAATGAATCCAGCAGCTGGCTTTTTGAAAAGATCAACAAAATAGATAAACTGTTAGCCAGACTAATAGAGAAGAAAAGGGAGAAGAATCAATAGACACCATAAAAAAATGATAAAGGGGATATCACCACTGATCCCGCAGATATACAAAATACCATTAGAGAACACTATAAACACCTCTACACAAATAAACTAGAAAATCTGGAAGAAATGGATAAATTCCTGGAAACATACACCCTCCCAAGACTAAACCTGGAAGAAGTTGAATCCCTGAATAGACCAATAATAAGTTCTGAAATTGAGGCAGTAATTATTAGCCTACCAACCAAAAAAAGCCCAGGACCAGACGGATTCACAGCCAAATTCCACCAGAGGTACAAAGAAGAGCTGGTACCATTCCTTCTGAAACTATTCCAAACAATAGAAAAAGATGGACTCCTCCCTAACTCATTTTATGAGGCCAGCATCATCCTAATATCAAAACCTGGTAGAGACACAACAACAACAACAAAAATTCAGGCCAATATCACTGATGGACATCGATACAAAAATTCTCAATAAAATACTGGCAAATTGAATCCAGCAGCACATTAAAACGCTTATCCACCACAATCAAGTCAGCTTCATCCCTGGGATGCAAGGCTGGTTCAACATGCACAACACAATAAACATAACGCATCACATAAACAGAACCAATGACAAAAACCACATGATTATCTCAATAGATACAGAAAAGGCCTTCAATAAAATTCAACACCCCTTCATGCTAAAAATTCTCAATAAACTAGGTATTGATGGAATGTATCTCAAAATAATAAAAGCTATTTATGACAAACCCACAGCCAATATCACACTGAATGGGCAAAAGTTGGAAGCATTCCCTTTGAAAACCAGCACAAGACAAGGATGCCCTCTCTCACCACTCCTATTCCACATACTATTAGAAGTTCTGGCCAGGGCAATCACGCAAGAGAAAGAAATAAAGGGTATTCAAATAGGAAGAGAGGAAGTCATATTGTCTCTGTTTGCAGATGACATGATTGTATATTTAGAAAACCCCATCATCTCAGCCCAAAATCTCCTTAAGCTGATAAGCAATGTCAGCAAAGTCTCAGGATACAAAATCAATGTGCAAAAATCATAAGCATTCCTATACACCAACAACAGACAAACAGAGAGCAAAATCATGAGTGAACTCCCATTCATAATTGCTACAAAGAGAATAAAATACCTAGGAATACAACTTACAAGGGATGTGAAGGACCTCTTCAAGAAGAAACACAAACCACTGCTCAAGGAAATAAGAAAGGACAGAAACAAATGGAAGAATATTCCATGTTCGTGGATAGGAAGAATCAACATCCTGAAAATGGCCATACTGCTCAAAGTAATGTATAGATTCAATGCTATCCCCATCAAGCTACCATTGACTTTCTTCACAGAATTAGAAAAAAATACTTTGAATTTCATATGAAACCAAAAAAGAGCCCCTATAGCCAAGACAACCCTAAGCAAAAAGAACAAACCTGGAGGCATCATGCTACCTGACTTCAAACTACACTACAAAGCTACAATAACCAAAACAGCATGGTACTGGTGCCAAAACAGATATATAGATCAATGGAATAGAACAGATGCCTCAGAAATAATGCCACACATCTACAACCAACTGGTCTTTGACAAATCTGATAAAAACAAACAATGAGGAAAGGATTCCCTATTTAATAAATGGTGTTGGGAAAACTGGCTAACCATATGCAGAAAACTAAAGCCAAACCCCTTCCTTACACCTTATACAAAAATTCACTCAAGATGGATTAAAGACTTAAACATAATACCTAAAACCATAAAAACCCTAGAAGTAAACCTAGACAATACCATTCAGGACATAGGCATGGGCAAAGACTTAATGACTAAAACACCAAAAGCAATGGCAACAAAACTCAAAATAGACAAATGGGATCTAATTAAACTAAAAAGCTTCTGCACAGCAAAAGAAACTATCATCAGAGTGAACAGGCAACCTACAGAATGGGAGAAAATTTTTGCAATCTATCCATCTGACAAAGGGCTAATATCCAGAAACTACAAGGAACTTAAACAAATTTACAAGAAAAAAACAACCCCATCAAAAAGTGGGCAAAAGATATGAACAGTCACTTCTCAAAAGAAGACATTTATGTGGCCAACAAACAAATGAAAAAAAGCTCATCATCACTGGTCATTAGAAAAATGTATATCAAAACCACAATGAGATAACATCTCATGCCAGTTAGAATGGCAATCATTAAAAAGTCAGGAAACAACAGATGCTGGAGAGGACGTGGAGAAATAGGAACACTTTTACACTGTTGGTGGGAGTGTAAATTAGTTTGATCACTGTGGAAGACAGTGTGGCAATTTCTCAAGGATCTAGAACCAGAAATACCATCTCACCCAGCAATCCCATTCTTGGGTATATACCCAAAGGATTATAAATCATTCTACTATAAAGGCATATGCACTCATATGTTTATTGCAGCACTATTCACAATAACAAATACTTGGAACCAACCCAAATGCTCATCAGTGATAGACTGGATAAAGAAAATGTGGCACACATACACACGGAATACTATGCAGCCATATAAAAGGATGAGTTCATGCCCTTTGCAGGGACATGGATGAAGCCAGAAACTATCATCCTCAGCAAACTAACACAGGAACAGAAAACCAAACACTGCATGTTATCACTCACAGTGGGAGTTGAACAATGAGAACACATGGACACAGGGAGGGAACATCACACACTGGGTCCTGTCAGGGGATGTGGGGCTAGGGGAGGGATAGCATTAGGACAAATACCTAACGTAGATGACTGGCTGATAGGTGCAGCAAACCACCATGGCACTTGTATAACTATGTAACAAACCTGCACATTCTGCACCTGTATCCCCAAACTTAAAAGTATAATTTAAAAAAAAAAAAGAAAAAAAAATAACATCTGGGTTGCAAGGAGAGGAGAATGCGGAGTTGTTTAATGGGTACAGTCAGTTTTGCAAGATGAAACATTTCTGGAGACTGGTTGTAGAAAAATGTGAATGTACCTAATGCTATTGAACAGTACACTTAAAAATGGTTAAGATTGTAATTTTATCTTGTATGCCTTTTGGCCACAATTAAAATCTTTTCAAAAACAGAAAAAAATATTTATTATTAAATGAAAGGATACAAAACTGCAAATATGATTCAAGTTTTACAAGTATGTTAAAATCTTAATATCTCAAGTTCATGTGTTCACAAATTATTTTAATTTTGTTAATTTTTAGCAAAGACAAAAATACCTACTGTTTATGAAGCTGTGTGTTTTTACATTATCTCAATTAATTCTCACAACAATCCTACGAGGTGGTGACTATTAAATACTCATTTTACACGTAAGAGACAGTGGTACCATCCAAAATTGCACAGCTAATATGTGACTGGACTACAATTTGAACTTACGTCTGTATGAATGTGAAATGTACATTTTCTAGGATTTTTACAGTCAACACTACTCAATGTACAATATGAACTATTATTTGGTATTGTTTGGGTTATCTGTCAGTGAGAAGGTCAAAGTAAATATATATTGCTTAGCCTACATCAAATAGGCTGGATCAGAACAAATGCTGGTTAAATAACCCAGACGCCAAAATTGAATGTAGATAAAAATGTTTCAGCTAGGATTTGCAATGATTATGGACACACTGGGTTAGTGCCAAAGCCTCAGGGAAACCCAAGCGACACTGAATGTGTCCGGAATCGGTGGGTTCTTGGTCTCACTGACTTCAAGAATGAAGCCGTGCACCCTCGCGGTGAGTGTTACAGTTCTTAAAAATGGGGTGTCCGGAGTCTGTTCCTTCAGCTGTTCAGATGTGTCTGCAGTTTCTTTCTTCAGGTGGGTTCGTGGTCTCGCTGACTTCCGGAATCAAGTTGCAAGCCTCCGCAATGAACGTTACAGTTCAAAAACGCGGCATGTACCAGCTCCACTTACTGTAATGAGTAAACAAAAACCGCTTCCCCAATACACAGGAACACCGGAGAGAGCTGCCACTGCAAGCTCCGGCACCTTGCTTTTATTCCCTTATCTGACCCCACCCACATCCTGCTGATTGGTCCATTTTACATAGAGCTCACTGGTCCATTTTACATAGAGCTGATTGGTCCATTTTACAGAGCGCTGATTGGTCCATTTTACAGAGCGCTGATTGGTCCATTTTGACAGAGTGCTGATTGGTGCATTTACAATCCCTGAGCTAGATACAGAGCCAGACAGAAAAGTTCTCCAAGTCTCCGCTAGGTCAGCTACACACAGCTACACACAGAGTGCTGATTGGTGTATTTACAAACCTTGAGCTAGACACAGAGTGCTGACTGGTGTATTTACAATCCCTTAGCTAGACATAAAGGTTCTCCAAGTCCCCACTAGACTCAGGAGCCCAGCTAGCTTCATCTAGTGGATGTCGCAGCGGCGCTGCAGGCGGAGCTCCCAGCTAGTCCTTCGCGGTGCTCCTGCACTCCTCAGCCCTTGGGCAGTTGATGGGACAGGCGCAGCAGAGCAGGGGAGGGCGCTCATTGGGGAGGCTCGGGTATGGTGGGCGCATGTCCTGAGCCCTGCCCTGTGGGGAGGCAGCTCAGGCCCCCTGAGAAATCGAGCACATCGCCAGTGGGCCAGCACTGGTGGAGGACCCGGTGCACCTTTTGCAGCTGCTGGCCAAGGTGCTAAGCCCCTCACTGCCTGGGGCCCTCAGTGCCTGCCAGCCACTCGGAGTGTGGGGCCCACGGAGCCCATGCCCACCCGGAGCTCATTGGCCCATGAGCGCCATGCGCAGCCTGGGTTTCCGCCCCCGCCTCTCCCTCCACACCTTCCCGCAAGCAGAGGGAGCCAGCTCCCGCCTCGGCCAGCCCACAGAGGGGCTCCCACAGTGCCATGGCGGGCTGAAGGGCTCTTCAAGCGCCGCCAGAGTGGACGCTGAGGCTGAGGAGGGGCTGAGGAGGTGCCGAGAGCAAGGGCTGCTAGCATGTTGTCACTTTTCAAATAGACCTGAAGATTTTGAGGCTTATGAGATTGGTGGAAAAGATATGGGTGGAAATAGCTTTACTGGGGTCAGGAGTGGAGACATGGGAAATAGCTTTTAATGTGGGGTGTCAGAAATACAGCCTCTGAATTTAAGTCCCAGCTCACTGATTCTCTCTTACTAGCTAGGTATCCATTAGGCAAGTTAATTATCTTCTCTGCTCATCAGTTTTTCTATGTGCAGAATGGGAACAATCTTCCCTTCTCTTAGTCTGTTCAGGCTGCCTAATAAAATACCATGGAGTGGGTGACTTACAAACAACAGAAATTTATTTCTCACAGTTCTGGAGTATGGTAAGTCCAAGATCAAGGTGCCAGTAGTCTTGGTATGTGGTGAGGGCTCGTTTCCTGATTTATACACAGTGCTTTTGTGCTGGGTCCCCACCTGGAAAAGACAAACAAGCTCTCTCAGTTCTGTTTTATAAGGGCACTAATCTTATTCATGAGGGCTCTGCCTTAGGACCTAATTGCCTCCCAAAAGGCCCCACCTCCTAATAGTATCACCTTGGGGTTAGGATTTCTACATGTGAATTTAGGGGGGACACAAACATTCACACCATAGCACACCTCATAGGGGTTTTTGAGATTTAAATAATCTTTGTAATGCATCTAGCATTGTGCCTGATGATTATGATAACTAATTTTAGCTATTATGATTATTTCCTTTAATCTCACTGTTTTAGTTGTCAATCACAAAATATGACCAATCAACTTTTAGTTGTTACATTATTTCACCTTTACTTTAAGTGACTAATAAACAGTGGTGTAACATTGAGGGAAAAGCCTGATTTGTAACATTTGAAGATTATCTGCAGTGTAAATATTCCTGAAGTGGTAGGTTTAATGACTGGCTCTCGTAATTCCCAAATATTTAATAAATCAGCTGTAACAGGATGGTGCAAGCTAGCTCCAGATGGCTCTGGAACTACCATGTTACTTTCTCTGCCAAGGTTTTTCCCCTATCAAACATTCATGACCAATAATGGCCACATAATTTGCTGGCCCTCATTAAAATAAAATTTAAAATATGAGTCCCTTGTTCAAAAATCACTAAGAATTTTAAGATGGTGACAGCAGAGCATTAAAACAAATTCGGGACCCCTGTGAGCCTGGGACCTGTGCAACAGCACAGCTCGTACACCTGTGAAGCTGACCTTCTTCATGACTTTTCTTACGTTCCCCACTACCTTCAGACCACTACTTTTTTAAGAGCTATAGGCCATGGGTAGTTCTAAGGGATTCAACTTCCATATCTCAACGTCCACTTTTCTAAACCTGATTTGTCAGGGAAGGCCCCCATGGTAGAAGTCATCCTTTCCGAACTTCCCTTTCACGAACATTTTTTGGCTCATTTCAAAACAGTCTTACCTCTTACCTGTCCAGCATCTAATCATGCTGTATAACCCAAAACTGTTAAAGAGATAGACACTTATTTTAACCAGGGTGCCATAAGTATAGAACAGAGTCAACTCATTAAAAGTTGTGTTTCTAAAGAATATTTGCTTTTATTAAATTTTTAAAGTTATTATTTGTATTGTTTTAACTGCAATAATGCCTATAATGATAATCCAATATGAAAGGTCTTTTTTTAAAAAAACACTTAGAGCCTTTTATTCATAGGAACAAAATACACATATGTTGCTAAGAAATACAACAGTGTGATCAACAGAAAACTTTCAAGTGTAAAAGTGTATGACGTTAAGATAAAGTTATTAGAGAAAAGAAGAGAGATACAAGTTCTAGGAGAGAAAGGAATGATGTAAAATATTTGACTGATATAGAAGAACCTATTTACGCATTTTTAAATGGGTCATGGTTCCATTGGATTATATGCCACTTGGGTTCATTAAAATGAGGGATGCATCAGTTTCTGCTAATTGTCAATATGTATAAAAGGCTAGTAACTATTTAAATGTTAGAATTGTTTGATGTTTCAAATTCAGTTAATGGGGATACAAATAAAATGTTGAAGACTGATGCTCAAATTGAAAAACTATGATCCAAGGACATAAAGGGAATTTGCTGCAATAAAGAGAAACTGATAAGCAGGACATCTACCAATAGTACACCAACAACACAAATCAAGGTGACACTTTATTCAGCACAAGAAGGTCACATTTAATAAAGTTCAAGAGGTGAAGAAGGGCAAAAAGGCATCAGGACCTTCCAATGAATGGTAGCCCCAGTCGCTACAGTATTTCCAGGTATCCAGCAGTTGGCATCCTTCATCTCATGTTTCTCCAGGAAAGACTGCCCTTATTTAAAGTTTCCAACACTTCAGTTTTTAACCTATGACTTTAATAAATTTTTCACTATGTGCTGCTAATTTACTTCATATTGTCTCAAAAATAACACATTTATAAAATTTTAGATTTACGCTAAGGAATTGTATCCTTAAAATAACACATTTGATGTGCTTATACATCTAATACACCAAAATACTCAAACTTAAAAAAACAAAAGTTCTCACACTGTGCCAATTAAACTCATTTTGTGTTCTCACTGCTGAACCTATCAGAAACCACCATCCTGACTGAACCTGCTGGTGGCCTAAGCCTTTGATCTTCCAAAAACTGGTGGATATAACTATATGATTATTTAGGAAGGAGTTAGGCTCTCTCTTCACCCTGAAGGACTTGAGTCTGTCTCCAAGCTAGAGAATGTGTCTGGTTACAGGAATTCCCAAAAGTGACCAAGAATGTCATTTTTTTCTCTCTCAACAAAGAGGTAAAATGATATCATTCACAAGCTTCATGTAATGCATTTTATTTGCCACTGTGCAATGAAAATAGGCAAATGACCTGTTATAAAACTGTTAGAACTCTTATAACCAAAGCCAGCTGAACTTTAATGACACCAGAATAAGGAATGGAAAAAGCTCCCAAACATTTATTTAGCAATATTTGGGTTTGAGTCAATCAAATAAGAAAACAATTTGCATATAGCCAAAAGTTTGACTGTGGCTTTAGGCTTTTAAAACTCAAAAAGAAAGAAAGAAAAACAGAGAGATAAGCAAGGTAGTAAAGAAATAGGAAATAGGATATATGCTAGGTTTCATGACTCTATGGGAAAATTTATTAGAAATTATTAGGTCTAGAAAGTTATTTCTTTACATAGGTATTTTCTTCCTGTTTACTACTACACCACCAAATAGCTTGTCCAAAAAATTTGAGACAGTCTATTTAATAAATAAATGTGTAGATAGATAGATATTAATAAGACAGATAAGTAAATAAATCTTGGAAAGGGGAAATAAGGGTAATGAAAATAAAACCAGAATTTAATTCAATATATTTAATACATCTCATCAAGTGCTTCACACTTGCTAGAAATAGGCTATGACTTTAGCTTCAGAAGCCTAGCAGCCAATACGGAAGAAAAACCCCAATCAGGGAAAATGTATCAATCCCATGGAGGAACTTGCAGTCGGAAAAGCCTATATTTGAATCCCAGTTCTAACCAGCTATGCAGCCTTGAGTGCAAGTCATTGAACATTCTAAGCCTCAATTTCCTCTTCTATATAATGGGAATGATAATACCCGACTCTCAGAGCTGTGAACTACACAAGTCAAGTCTCCAGCAGAACACCTTACATTCAGCAAATATTTAATACGAGTCATCAGTTAAACAGTTCACACTATCAATAGAATAAAAAATAAAACCAGTTGCTGGGGACCAGCTAGCAAATAGCTAACCGACTAGTACCAGCAGCAATCCAATGAGACTCAAGTAAGGAGAGGAAAAAGATCCTACACACTTTAGCAACACTGGAGGTTTGAATCAATTACTGTAAACAATAAAATAATGTACACATGGACAGAAATTCGGCAGTGATTTCAGGCTTCAACATACAGCATATGGGCTTGGTTGTGTGCATGCACGTGTGTGTCCACGTGTATGTGTTATACTATTGTTTTTAATTTAGTAGTCCCTTGACTAAATTATCTCTTCACAGATTTGCCCAGGTAGCTTCAACACTGACCTTCCTTTTTCTGTTTTCTTTTCCTTTTTTTTTTTTTTTTTTTTTTTTTGAGACAGAATGTCTCTCTGTCACTCAGGCTGGAGTGCAGTGGCATGATCTTGGCTCACTGCCCTCAGCCTCCCAGGCTCACACAATTCTCCTGCGTCAGCCTCCCCAGTAGCTGGGATTACAGGCGCCCTCCACCATGCCTGGCTAATTTTTGTATTTTTAGTAGAGATGGGGTTTCATCATGTGGACCAGGCTGGTCTTGAACTCCTGACCTCAAGTGATCCGCCCACATCAGCCTCCCAAAGTGCTGGGATTATAGGTGTGAGCCACGGCCTGAGCCACAACACCCAGCCTTCCTTTTTCTATTTTTTCTTCTTTATAAGTAAACTGGGCTTCCTGGTTCTGCACTCTCTCTCCCACCTTCCCATCCATCAATGGAGGCTGTGAGCTTTCTCTAGCAGAAAAGGCAAGTGGGTCCATTGGACATGACTAACATAATTTTAATGAGTCAACCAGCGAGAAGTGCTGGACTCACTAACCAGGTGGCGGATTTCTCTACTCGATCTCCCAGACTTCATGTACACCAGGCCCCTTTGGCCCAGCCACATCTTTCAGCTGGATTTACTGGGATCCCAGTCAGCAGGCTCATGCCTCTCATTCTACCTCTGAAATCCTCAATTGCTGAGCCATGATGATTTTTCCACACCTCACCCCAGGGTGTGTCAGCACACAAAGCCAGAGAGTTTGAATCTTTTGAGCTCATTAAAATAGATGTGCAACTGGGGTCTGCTAACCCTGCTCTCCAGTGTCCACAACTCTGGCTCCCCACACTCTGCTGTCCCCTAAACTCACAACACAACTAGATCCCATTAATAAGGGCACGCTAGCTGTCCCTAAAGGTCTGGAAACAATAAGGTCATGCTTATTCCCACTTGAGCCTGATTTGACCTGCAGTGGGGCCATAGCCCGTGCAGCCTCCCACATTAGCACTCCTCGGAGGCCATAAAATACACCAATTAGAGGCCAAATCACACTTTCCCTTAGGGGCCAATGTTTCTGTGTTTCTCAGGAAACGTATTATTTTTATCCAAAACTGATACGAAATACTCCAAAAAAGAAACCTTTAAATGTATGATCAGAAAAGTAGAAGTAGAAAACAACTAAATGCCCTTTACTAGGAAAATTAGTACTCCTTGGGAAAGAGACAGATTTGGTGGGGGAGGGAATCTCTGGAGCTTAGATAACAGCAGCATGGAAGGAATATGTTTTTATTATCAGAGAAGTTAGAAAACAGTAGGGAAAACCCAGTTAGGCAAACTTGACAAAAAAGCACATCGCATCAGTCAACAGCAAGATTTGAATACCTGCCAAGCACGACTTGTGATTAGACAGGGAAAACAGCATCTGGCTTAAGACCTTGAGTTTGGGTGTCAAGTTGATTTGGGGATCATGTTCTGGGTTCTTACTGAGGGTTGTTAACCTGGCTGTCCCACCTACTAGCTGCAGGACTTGGGGTAAATAACTCAGTAACTTAAACCTCAGTCTCTTCTTCTGTAAAGTGGAGCTAATCATATCTCTTCCATAAAACTGCTGTGAGTTTAAATAATTTAACTTATTAATGTGCAGAGACCAGGGTTGGCCAACAAATATTTACAAGTGCCTATTACGATCTAGACAGTTGTATAAGAAATAGTTACTTCTCTCAAACAGCACATAGTCTAAAGAAGAAGAAAAGGACAAATGTCTAATTATAACATAATGCAATACCTGTTCTAACTGAGGTTGAACAGACTGCTTTGGGAGCACAGAACAAGGGACATTTTCCAAGTGGAGTCAGACGCGGATGCTGGTTGTCTGATCCCAGGCGCCCCCGCCCCCGGCCCTGTTTTCAGCATCATGTCCTACTGAAGGAGTCCTTGAGCACCAAAGGTTCTGATAATCAGTCTGGCTCCCCACCTTGCATTCAGTGTGAAAAGATTCCAAACACGACTGGCCACCTTCGACCACCCTGTTGGACCCACTGAAACCAGTCATATCTGGATCTATGCTCTTTTCAAAGACTATCATAAAACAGATCCTCTCTCAAAGGACTTCAGCCACTTCTTTTATTTTCTTGAGGGCCTTTGAGTCCACTCCACATCACAGAGTCCTTCAGCTGCAAAGCAATTCTTCCATCAGAAGCTTCCTGTAAGGACAGAAATGTCAAAATCAATTTTCTTGAAAAGAAACAAAAATGACTTTTTTCCCCAAATTGTCTTTATGGTAAAATTTATGAGAATAGAAACATATCCCAAGGGGTGCGATGGAAGGCTCATTTGAAGGATTATTTTAATCTGGACTGGAGAAAGCCCTGGAGAAATCAGTACCAAAAACTCTACTGATCCCCAAGGGACAGACTAAATGTCTGACTGTGTCCGCATCTCTAAAAGCTACCGTTCTTTTGCAAAGAGCTTGTTGTATCTCACAACTATTGTTTTAATAAGAAAACCGAAATACCTGGAGTCACGGACAGAGGCTGGCACAACATATTGCAGAGAGCTCCATGATGGGAGAGGCATGCCCAGGTGCCAGGGATTCTTGGAGAGGCCCAGAACCCCATTTAGCTGTCTGGAGCTACAGGGAATGCTAAAATCTTACTGAACCATATCTGAGAGCACGGCCCACTTTAACTCAAATCACTACACAGAGCTCGTTACAGAGTGGTCAAAATGTGATCTGGTCCCTTTTCCACAAAAGAAGACGAAGTTCTGAAGTAAAAATTAGAAAACACTCTCCCTCATTCTGTCATTACCCCCACTTAAATAATTTAAACAGAATTTAAAAGTTGTCAGCATAGCCGGGCATAGTGGCAAGTACCCATAGTCCTAGCTACTCCAGAGGCTGAGGCAAGAGGATGGCTTAAGTGCAGGAGTTCAAGTACAGCCTGGGCAACATAGCAAGACCCCATCTGCAAAAAAAAGAAAAAGAAAACAGAAAGAAAGAAAGAAATTGTTGTCTGGGCACAGTGGCTCATGCCTATAATCCCAGCACTTTGAGAGGCCGAGGCAGGTGGAATGCTTAAGATCAGGGGTTTGAGAGCAGCCTGGGCAACATGGCAAAGCACTATCTATACAGAAAATACAAAAATTAGCCAGACATGGTGGCACATGCCTGTGGTCCCAGCTACTCAAGAGACTGAGGTGGGAGGATCACTGGATCCAGGGGGCAGAAGTTGCAGTAACCCGAGATGACACCACTGATGTTCAGACTGGGCGACGTAGAACAAGACCTTGTCTTAAAAAAAAAAAAAAGATGTTCGGCTTTAGAGATGCCAAATCTCTATCCTTCTCCTGGCCCCCACTCCCTGCAGGCAACTGTTACTGAGTCTCAGGAAATAAAGCACTATAGGGATAGCTCAGGCAAACCATGAGGGCTGATCAACAGGAGCAATCACAGCAGTGGGCAGGGCACAGCAATGGGAAAGCAGGGTCCACTTCAGGAGAAGCCCTGGCAAGCAGGCCGGTAGCATCTGGGAAGGCAATCAGGGCTCAGGTTTAAGGACATCCACAAGGACACAGTGAGACAAGTCCCAGTCAGAAGGGCAATGGCAGTAGAGGCTGCAGAATTTCAATATAGGAAGAACTTACAGGGAGCATTTTGGTTGGAAAAGAACTAGAGAAGCTGTATTTGCTTAATACTCTACACAAGACTGAGAAAATGTTGATTATCTATATCAAAAAATAGGTGTACCATGGAGAGTTGAGAGGAGAGCTAAAGCCTGCAGGCCCAAGAAGTTTCCTGGATTCAGAATTCTCTGAGGTCATCCCCAAGCAGAATGGTGGATTCAGAGCCTGTGGGGGCAGGCTCTGGCTGGAGAACTCAGCTGCAGGTGCTTTGTCCCAGTAGACAGGAGGCAGGGGGACAAGGAGGGCTTGTTGCCACCCCCGGTGTGATGCAGCAGCTCAAGCATTAGCAGAGGGATGTGCATCCTTGGTTAGCAAGCAGATCCATGAGGATGTCTGGAAGTAAGGAGGGACTTGATAGGTCTGCTTAATTGCTTCCTGCCTCAAGCCCAGATTGGTCTGGGAAAGAGGCAGGGCCCATTCTGCAGGTGGGAGATTGCATGGCCAGCTGTGATGAGCTGGAGAGTCTGAGTAAGGGGAAATGGAAAGGAAGGTGGGGGTGGGGAGAACATGCTGAAATAAATCCCTGAATGTCCTGGGGCGGGAGCCGGGTCACTCAATGTGGGGAAGGAACTTCCTTCCCTCTTTCATTATTTTCCTTCCTCTCTCTTCCTCCTCACAGGCAACCAGCTAGAGGCAGGATGAGCTGTCTCAAGGAAGAAGAAATCAAAACAGCCTTTAAATTACTGGAGGTCATGTCCTGTTTGAAACAACAACAAGAAAAGAGAGCAGAGTGCTACCTCTCCTGCGGAGACCTTGCTGCCATGATCTCTAGCCAAAGAGGTTACATTAGTTCCATCTTCACAGCCCAGGGACTGAGGCTTGAACCCACAAGTCTCTCTTTCTCACTCCTTTAAAGAAACTGCTAACCACTTCCACGCCAACTGCTGAAAGCATGTGTTTCTTCTACTGCAGACATTTCTGCAAAGCCTTCCCCTGAGAGCTGAGCACGGATGCAATAGTCCAAGAGGTGGTGGCTGGTGCTCTTTCATCCTTGACCCGTGATCTAGAATATTTGGCTTACAGCATAGAGAGGAGATTCCCAGCACAATAAAATAGCCCGGGAGGGAACATTATTATAGGTTCCCTTTTCAACTCAAATAGTTTAAGATTGACTGACAACCTAAGAAATATTCACCACTTTTTCATTTTCAGATCAAACATAACTGTCTTCAGAGTGTAAATCCTCTGAAGCCTGCCCTTCTTGCATCCAGTCCCTTGGGTGGCAGGTATTAAGTGACTACTCCATGTTCTCCATAGGGAGGCAGGATGCCTCGGCAGCAGAGCACACTATTGTCAGTACTCAGAGGCTCCAGGAAGCCACCCTCATCTTAAAATAAAAGAATCGAGATTGAGCTTGGAAAGACAAAATGTAAAATCAGTGCCTGGAAAAATAGGTCAAGTCACCTTAAGAGTCAGAATACCTCCATGAATATGTCAATCATTTGCAGTGTTGAGTGGGGACGTAGCACAGCCGGTCAACCAGCCACAAGACTATGGTAATGACCTTCCAGCACATGAAGGGGAAAGGGTGACTGCACTGAGCACTTGGCTCCTGTGGTTCCAACAGCATGCAGACCTATAAGGCAATAGGTGCATCCAGCTGATTGTAGTTCAAGGGCATAAAACATGTAGATTATTTAACTTACCAAGCAACCGCTAATGATAATTGGGACCTCCTGTAGGCCCCCAGAGGGAGCGTGCACCAGCCAAGAGCCAAGAGCACTGCTTGAGTTTCCTCAGTGGTTCTGGATCTTAAAAATGGGCTTGGTTGCTCAGTTTACAAATGAGCTCAGTTACTGTAAGTCTGCCCTTGAGAGACTAAACCTGCTGAGAGAACAAATGAATAAAATTAAGCCTCTGAGCCCGCAAGATTGAGGGTTTGACTCTGAGCCATGGAAAGTCCCTCTAGGCAATGCCTTTCTGTAAGCAGCTGGAGAGATATCCTACAGATCTTTCCTGAGCTCTGAACCACCCTGCCATGGCTCTTTGGTGAAACCTGCTCCTACTCTTTCTGACATAGACTAACACAAATGAAACCAGCTTTTTGAATTGGGGGAAAAAACTTCCATACTTCAGAGAATAATATAAAACAATAAATAACTGCTAAATTGCAAGGTTCATGGGGAGGACAGCAGGAGCAGCTGAGAAAGGGTTGATGGAAGCGATGGCTTGAGTGGGCCTTGTAGGTCTACATGGGTGGACAACTGATTCAGCACACTCCAGATAGGGATGGAACAGGGAGACCCAGAAAGAAGGTAAGACGACTTCACAGAGACAGTTCAGGTTTTGATGTGCTGGAACACGATACTGGAGATTAAAGGACTGAGCAGATCTTGCAGTGTCTGAAATGCCAGCCTGTTGCAAGTTCATGAAGCAGAAATGGGTCTCAGAACACTGACCTGGTAATAGTCTATGGGCTGCTCAGACAGGAGAGGGACTAGAAGGGGGAGAACCACTAATAATCAATGCAGGTGAGTGACAAAAAGGACTATTGCATTTATATTAAATTTCCTGAGGCCTGTCAAATTCTTCTCTTAATATGCTTCCAACATAAGTTCTTGGAATAGTGAGGGCAATATATTTAGTGTGAGAAATACAGCTATAGGGGTTGGGGACATTGATGCTAGGTCCAGGGAGCATTAAACAGTAGAAGAGTGTTGCTGTTACACAAATAATCACCAACCTTGCACTCTTGTGTGAGAGCTCAGCTTGTCCAGAGAACGAAGTTTTATCTTTAGATTTGCAGAATGGAGATTTCTGTAATGTTTTTAAAGGCCATCCCGCGGAGTTATCTGGCTTCCCTAGAACCACAAGAAAAAGACTGTCACTGGTAAAGCAGACTCTTCTGCACACTTTGTTTCATTCCTAAATGGGCCAGTCAAGTCTAGGGTTGAGGCGGCCTTAGAAACTTTTCAGGGTCAGCATTCAGGCATCAACAAAGCCGTTCTGATTTAGAGAACTGATGAGATAAGAATCAACTACATTCATGATTTCCCAAACTTGGCCAATTTAGAGTAAATACATGCAAACAGTCTTGTAATCGTGATTCCAAGTTTTCTGATTATGCCAGGAATAAAAATCTGCAGAATTTCAAAGACTTACCGTTTCTGACACTTTCGAAATAATGTAAGATCTTTTTCAACTTAAACTAACTTTGGACAACCATTGTCAGACACTTCTGCATTTAGGTAAACAATGCCAGTTCACCTCTAAGTAAAACAGTGACCTATTTTTAGAGACCAAGGGTTTCAGTGTTTTACCATTCCGGAAATAAACATCATCATCATTCCTTCTATTTCAATGAGCACAGCTGTCTGGGTGGGGATGTAAACATCCCCTGGCCATGTTGTGAATCCAAACACAACAATGTCAGGCTGGTGTGTGAGAACCAGGAAATGAAGCTGACTACAAATTGCACAAGCTCCCATCTATTCTCATTATCTCATCTAAATGAAGCAAGACCTACAAGATAGACAACATGCTTAGGTCTCTTTGCGAAGTTAGCCCTTTTCACTGCTGGTTGTTAAATGTTCATTTTTAAAAGAAAACAATTATTTAAAGAAAGAAGTTAGCCCTTTAACTAATTCCTACTTCTGTTGGAAGTGCAAAATCCCTGATGGAACTCTATATTAATCATATTTTTTTTTTGAGACAGAGTCTTGCTCTGTGGCCCAGGCTGGAATGCAGTGATTCAATCTTGGCTAACTGCAACCTCCACCTCCTAGGTTCAAGCAATTCTCCTGCCTCAGCCTCTCAAGTAGCTGAGGTTACAGGCATGTACCACCAGGCCCAGGTAGTTTTTGTATTTTTAGTAGAGACGGGGTTTTGCCATGTTGGCCAGGCTGGTCTCAAACTCCTGGCCTCAAGCGACCTGCCCACCTCGGCCTCCCAAAGTGCTAGGATTACAGGTGTGAGCCACTGTGCCTGGCCTATATTTTTTATTTTCTATATTTTATAATATTTTCACATTTTGGAGGGTCCAGTTGGTCAGGGAGAGACTGCCCTCCCATGACCAACTTATTTCCAAGATAATAAACTAGCCTTACTCTACACCCTTCATATGCAAACAGTGTCCTGAGTCCATACCCCACAGCCACCTCCTTTATTTACCCAACAACCACCTCCTTGACCTCACATGTCAAGTCAATATTTCCTCTGCCCAAAATCCACCCAAAGCCAGGTACCGGACAACTAAGGATAGCCCCATTCCTAAAACCCACTGGAGTATCAGAAGTAGCCAGTCCTAAACTGTTTCTCCCAGCTGCCCTACCTTTCCTGCAGAAAACACAATAGAGGCTCTGGCTTGTGCTTCACCCTCACTCCTTTCTGTCTCCTGACCAACACTCCTGTGTCTGAGTCCACCTGGACTACGTGACACAAATACCATAGGTTGGGTGGCATAAACAACAAACATGCATTTCTGACAGTTCTGGAGGCTGGGAAATTCAAGGTCAAGATGCAGATCCACTGTCTGGGGAGGACCCACTCCCTAGTTTGCAGATGGACATCTTCCTGCTGTATCTTCACACAGTAGAGAGAGAGGAAAAAAAAAAAAAAAAAGAGAAAAGAAGCAAGCTCTCTCTTGTCTCTTGTTATAAGGGCACTAAACCCACCATGAGGGCTCTACTCTCAGGACCAAATTATCTCCCAAAGGCCAAATACCTTTCCAAATACCTTCACCTTGGAGATCAGAGTTTCACCATATGAATATTGGGGAAGACACAAACGTTCAGCCCATAGCATCATGTGGCTCTGCGTGGTATGGTGTGCCCCTTCCTTGAACCCCTTCTTTAGGAAGTGTAAGTAATGAAAATCTTTCAGTGTTAGCCTCTGATGAGTATCATCACTCAATCACCTCTATTATAAATTTAAATCCCATAGGTACAATCACTGATACAAACTCCCATTCACTGGTGCTTCTGAACATGATGCTAAATACAAATGTGCAAAGTCTCCATTCTTTCCATGTCCATCTTCCAGTGAGCCTGAACCAGGCTGTGAACAATTGGGTTGACATGACATCTGACAGGGGAAAAAAGATTTTCTCAGTTATACCAGGGTGTCAGAAAAGCCTTATCTCACAAGGAACCAATATAATTATGTCTGGCTTTCCTTTTATGCTAAGAAAAAGAGGGAGGTTCCTGACATACAGCAGAGCTCTCCTAACCTCTCACACCCAGGACGTAGGCCCAGGCCCTCCTTACCCCCTGCCTGGGCCACTATGGTGGCCTCTGAACTGGCCTCCCTGACCTTCACATAGGGACAGTCATTGATGGTCTGCAGGCCAAGTCCAGTCCACAAATGTCTCTTATTTGGCCATCTTAGTATGGGTTGTTTGTTTGTTTTATAGGAAGCTAACTTTATTGATGGAAATGTTATGTGTTCCAACAAAAAGCTCCCATAACCTGGACTCTGTAATCTCCTGTAGAACAAACATAAAAAGTTTAAAGTACGTTGGTTGGGGTTGGACAACACCACCCAAAAAATCAAAGAGGAAAAAGAATCCTTTGCTTCTCTGCTATGGAAAGAGATAGTGAGACCAGATGTCCAACACCAGATGTCTTCTGCACTGGATCAGAAGGAAGGGAAAGCCAGAGGAGAGAATCAGGGGTGAGGGGGTTACTTGAATGAAAAGCAGGGTATTACCATAGTCCCTGATATGGTTTGGATCTGTGTCCCCGTCCCCACCAAATCTCATGTCGAATCGTAATACAATGTTGGAGGTGGGGCCTGGTGGGAGGTGATTGAATCATGGGAACAGATTTCCCTTTTTGGTACTCTTCTTGTGATAGAATTCTCACAAGATCTGATTGTTTAAAAAGCACGTGGCACCTCCCACCTCACTCTCTTCCTCCTGCTCTGGCCATGTAAAACATGGCTGCTTCCAGAAAGCTTTGCCTTCCACCATGATTGTAAGTTTCCTGAGGCCTCCTGAGAAGCAGAAGCCTGTGCAGCCTGCACAACCATGAGTCAGTTAAACCTCTTTTCTTTATAAATTACCCAGTTTCAGGTATTTCTTCATAGCAGTGAGAGAATGGACCAATACAGCCCCAAACTGGAAAAATGCTGAAGGCTATGTCTAAGGGGGTTATAGTTTCTAATTTGAGATAAAAATTTTAAGAGAATTTTCTGAATCACACCACTCCCTCACACTGTATAGTATAATAATGGTACCTTAAAATTATAATTATACAGTGTGCTAATATAAAACTACTCCTAATATTCATCTTTAGCTGTTCAAAGAAATCAAGCATCAGTCATTCCTTATAAGCAATGTAATGTTACGGTTCTTATCACTTTGTCTAACTGAAATCCTAATGCACAAAAGGCAGCTAAAGCCAAATTAAAGAAAGAAAAGGAGAATTGGCAATGAATTGGAGGGAGGCATAGGAATCAATCACAACTCATGACAACACTTAATTACTTCCCACGAATGGTACCTTATATAACATCATTATGTTTAAACTCATTTAAACCACCATTTAACAATCAAGAGATTTCACATGAAAATCTAGGTTTCCAGCTTCTTTTAAAATTTGAAATTTTTGGTGACAGTGGCCTGTTTTCCTACATGGCAGGCACCAGCTAGAGCTGAGGCAAGGTTGCCTCTCAGCTAGGGCATAACTTCTCCAGCCTCCCATGAGCCCTCCACTGAGATTCTGGACACTGAGGGCAAATGTCAGTGGCCTTTTAAACTTGTGCTTGCTCAGTTGATTAGCTTGTAATCTAGGCACTTTTTCTACCCTCAATTGCATCATGCAATGGTGAAGAACAAAGGGCTCTGGAGCCAGGCACTGCCTGGATTCAAACCCTCGGCCACCATTCTGATCACAGGTTTGGCCTCAGCCAGCTTCACTCATCTCCCTGTGCCTCAAAACCTCATTGTTAAAGGACAATACCAAGCTTGTGGAATGGTTGTGAGGAAAAAAGATTTAGAAGCACTTAAAATAGTGTCTGGCACAAAGTAAGGGTACAATTATTGTTAACTTCTAAAATCCATGCCTTTATTCAAAACAGGGTGAGGGGATGGATTGAGAGGGCCATGCGTTTTAAGAAAACTGAGACAGAGAGAGAATATTTCTTTGTAGAATAAAGAAAATTCACTCAGACATGTTTAATAAGCAAACCACCAGCTAGCTTCAGTCAGTCACTGCCTGTCTGAAAGCTCCAGACAAGCCTATATGATAGGGTACAGCTCCAGGCTCTCCCATCCCTGATCTAATATGGGAATGCCTTTCAGGTTAACTTTTCTAGAGCGAAGCTCCACTTATTTCCCTCAAAACCTTTAAAGCGGCCAGGCTCCTTAGCATCAAGGTACTTTATAATCAGTATTTACTTTATACTTCCTACGTTCTTACCAAATAAACTACCAAACACCTCCCCAGATGAACCACCAAACCTCCCCCAAAGAACCACAAAACACCTCCCTAGAGGAACCACCTAACCTCCCCAAAGAACCACCTCCCAGAGGAACCACCAAACACTTACCCAGAGGAACCATCAAACACCTCCCCAGAGGAACCACCAAACATCCCCCAAGGAACCACCAAACACCGGCCTAGAGGAACCACCAAACCTCCCCAAGGAACCACCAAACATCCCCCAAGGAACCACCAAACATCTCCCCAGAGGAACCACCAAACATCTCCCCAGAGGAACCACCAAACACATCCCCAGAGGAACCACCAAACCTCCCCAAAGGAACCACCAAACACTTTGAAGAGGACCTACCCCCCAAAGGGACCACCAAACACTGCCCCCCTGAGGAACCACCAAGCCTCCCCCAAGGAACCACCAAACACTTCCTCAGGGAAACCACCAAACACCTCCAAGAGGATCCACTAAACCTCCCCAGGGAACCACCAAATACCTCTCCAGAGGAACCACCAGACACTTCTTCAGAGGAAACACTAAATACCTCTCCAGAGGAACCACCAGACACCTCTCCAGAGGACCCATCAAACCTCTACAAGGAACCACCAAACAGTTCCCCAGAAGAATCACCCAAGACTTCCAAGAGGACCCACTAAACCTCCCCAAGAAACCACAAAAAACCTCCCCAGAGGAACCACCAAACATCTCCCAGAGGAACCACCAAACACCTTTCCAGAGGAGCCACCAAACACCTTTCAAGAGGAACCACCAAACACCTCTCCAGAAAAACCACCAAACACCTCCCCAGAGGAACCACCAAACCTCTCCAGAGAAACCACCAAACACCTACCCAAAGAGCCACCAAACACTCCCCCAGAGGAACAATCAAATATCTCCCACACCTACAGCACTCACTGCTACCTCTGGACCCAGTATCTGCTATTATTTCTTGGCATGCCCTTCCTGCCCCATGCACAGCTTTGTCATATCCAATCCATCATTTGAGGTTTAGCACAAATGACAATTCTTATGAAAACTTAATCTCTACAGTTGAAAATAAGCTCTCCCTTGAAATTCCCCTAATGTATTAGGTCATTCTTGCATTGCTATGAGACTGGGTAATTTATAAGAAAAGAGGTTTAATTGGCTCACAGTTCTGCAGACTGTACAGGAAACATGGTGCTGGCATCTGCTTCTGGGGAGGCCTCAGGAAGCTTACAATCATGGCAGATGGTGAAGCAGGGGGCAGCATCTCGTATGGGACAGTGGGAGCCAGATCTCATGAGAACTCACTATCATGAAGACTTCACTAAGCCATGAGGGATCCACCCCCATGACCAAAACATCTCCCACCAGGCCCCACCTCCAGCATTGGGGATTACAATTCAATACGAGATTTGGACAGGGACAAATATCCAAACTATATCATTCTGCCCCTGGCACTTAGCAAATCTTATATCCTTCTCACATTGCAAAATACAATCATGCCTTCCCAACAGTCGCCCAAAGTCTTAACTCATTATAACATTAACTCAAAAATCCAAACTCTCATCTGAGACAAGTTTCTTCTACCTGCAACCCTGTAAAATCAAAAACAAGTTAGTTATTTCCAACATACAATGGAGGTACAGGCATTGGGTAAATATTCCTGTTTCAAAAGGGAGAAATCAGCCAGAAGATAGGGGTTACAGGCCCCATGAAAGTTCAAAACCCGGCAAAGTAGTCATTACATCTTAAAACTCCAAAATAATCTCCTCTGACTCCATATCCTGCATCCAGTGCACACTGGTGCAAGGCTGAGTTCCCAGGGCCTTGGGCCATACCACTCATTTGGCTTTGCAGGGTGCAGCCCCCACAGCTGCTCTCGTGTGTTGGAGTTGAGTGCCTGTGGCTTTTCCAGGCACAGCCAGCAAGCTGCCAGTAGATCTACCATTCTGGGGTCTGGAAGACAGTGGCCCCCTTCCCACAGCTCCACTAGGCAATACCCCAGTGGAGACCCTGTGTGTGGGCTCCAACCCTACATATCCCCTCAGCACTGCCCTAGTAGAGTTTCTCTGTAAGGGCTCTGCCCCTGCAGCAGGCTTCTGCCTCAACATCCAGGCTTTCTCACACATCCTCTGAAATCTTGGTGGAAGCTGACAACCCTTCACTCTTGTGCTCTATGCACCAACAAGTTTAACACCATGTGGAAGCTGCAAAACTGTATGACTTATGTTCTCCAAAGTAGCAGCTCAAGCTGTTCTTGGCCCACATTGAGCCCCAGCTGGGGCTGGAGTGGCTGGGATGTGGGAGTCAGTGTCCCAAGGCTGCACAGGGCAGTGGATCACTGGGCCTGGCCCATGAAACTATTCTTCCATCCCAGGCTCTGGGCCTACAGTGGGAGGGACTGCTGAGAAGATCTCTGAAACACCTTCGAGGCCTTTTGGGACATTGTCTTGGATATTAACATTTGGCTCCCTTTTAGTTATGCACATTTCTAGCAAGTGGTTGCTCCTTAGCCTGCTTAAATTCCTTTCCTGAAGAAGCTTTGTTTTTCTCTGTCACATGCCCGTTCTGCAAATTTTTCAAACTTTTATGTTCTGCATCTCTTGTGAGTATAAATTCCAACTTTAAGTCATTTCTTTGCTCCCACATTTGAATATAGGCTGTTAGAAGCAGCCAGGTCACATCTTGAATGCTTTGATGCTTAGAACTTTCTTCTGCCAGATACCCTAAATCATCGCCCTTTAGTTCGAACTTCCATAGATCCTTAGGGCATGGACACAATGCAGCCACACTCTTTGCTAAGGCATAAGATGTGGCCACATCTTACGTCTTACCTTTGCTCCGGCTCCCAATAAGTTCCTCATTTGCATCAGAGACCTTGGCAGCCTGGACTTCACTGTCCATATCACTATCAGCATTTTGGTCACAATCATTTAACCAGTCTCTAAGAAGTTCCAAACTTTTTAGAGAAGTTTAGATAAGTTCCTTATCTTCATGTCTTCCTCTGAGCCCTCCAAACTTTTCCAGTCTCTGCCCATTACTCAGTTCCAAAGCTGCTTCCACATTTTCAGATATCTTTATGGGAATGCCTTGCTCTTTGGTACCAATTTTCTGTGTTAGGCCATTCTTGCACTGCTATAAAGAAGTGTCTGAAAATAGGTAATTTATAAGAAAAGAGGCTTAATTGGCTTATAGTTCTGCAAGCTGCACAGGAAGCATGGTATTGGCATCTACTTCTGAAGAGGCCTCAGGAAGCTTACATTCATGACAGAAGTCAAAGAGGGAGCCAGGATCTCACATGGTAGAGCAAGAGCAAGAGAGAGAGTGGGTGGGGGGGGGGAGGTGCCACACACTCTTAAACAACCAGATCTCATGAGAACTCACTATCATGCAGATAGCACCAAGCCATGAGGGATCCCATGACCCAAATACCTCTCACCAAGCCCCATCTCTAGCATTGGGGATTACAATTCAACATGAGATATGGAGCTGGGCACAGTGGCTCATGCCTGTAATCCCAGCACTTTGGGAGGCCAAGGTGCACGGACCACCTGAACTCAGGAGTTCAAGACAAGCCAGGGCAACATGGCAAAACCCCATCTCTACAAAAAAAAAAAAAAAAATACAAAAATTAGCCAGGCACCATGGCATGTGCCTATAGTTCCAGTTACTCAGGAGGCTGAAGCAGGAGGATGGCTTGAGCCTGGGAGATGGATGTTGCAGTAAGCCAAGATCACAATCACTGCACTCTAGCCTGGGAGACAGAGTGAAACCTTGTCTCAAAAAAAAAAAAAATCAACATGAGATTTGGGCAAGGACAAATATCCAAACTATATCACCAGCATCTTCTCTTATAGCATATCACACTTTCTTCATTGAATTACAGTTATGTGTATATGTGTCTTCTTTTTTCAGTAAACTGTAAAATTCTTAAGAAGACTAATTTTTTAAATTTCCCTGTGTATTAATCATAGTAAAATGCATTTAACCTAGATAAATTAAGAGAATAGAGAAATACTATTTTTCTTTCCTTTTTAAAATATCTTTTCAAGATATATTCTGGGTTTTGGTAAAGCACAGAATCAGGTTAACAGTTAGAGACAGCTTCTCCTAACTTCCCAGAAAAGTAGCAGGAGGTGAGTCATGGGGGTGGAGGTGAAGAAGCCACTGGAGGGTAGGGAAGAAAGGAAAGCATAGCATATTGAAGATGGGGGCCACATGCAAGTGACCGCCAGAATAGGGAGGCATTTTCAAGTTCTTCAAGACCAGTGGAACTGGATGTAGAAACATGTTTCCTGGCCCACAAATGCAAAACCACTTAAAACAGAATAAACCTGCCCATCTGAAAGAAGGTAGGATGATTTCAATCCCTCCTGCTCTCTAACATCAGGTCATAAATGCAAGTTATGAGAAAATAGCACTGCCGTTATGAGATATCTTTTAAATAGAATGCTATGTACACCTCTATATGAGATAGTTTTGAAGTCTCTATAAAATTAGTGTTTGCCCAGGAAAATTTAATTACTGATATTAACACAGGAAAAGTAACAACATAAAAAGTATGGAGCGATAACTGTGGAATAAATTAAGAAAGCTGTCCATAAAATAATGCCATCCTCTAAAAAGCAAGTGCAATGCAAATACAGCAAAAAGTTGAGATTTTCAAGATTATAAATTTCCCTCTCTTGTGCTGATTTGTATTTCCTAATTTTTCTAGGACTGCTTTTGTAATAATATAAAAGTAAATACTATTATTAATTTTAAGGTTTTAAAATACAAAATAAAATGATATATCATTTTGTCCATTAGAATGGCAGAATAGATCTTTTTACTACCAATAATTCTTCTTCTTTTTCTTGAGTCAGAGTCTCGCTCTGTTGCCAGGCTGGACTGTAGTGGCCTGATCTCGGCTCATCGCAACCTCCGCCTCCTGGGTTCAGGCAATTCTCCTGCCTCAGCCTCCAGAGTAGCTGGGACTACAGGCACACGCCACCACACCCAGCTAATTTTTGTATTTTTAGTAGAGACAGGGTTTCACTATGTTGGCCAGGATGGTCTTGATTCCTTGACCTCATGATCCACCCGCCTTGGCCTCCCAAAGTGCTGGGATTACATGTGTGAGCCACCGCACCCAGCCTACTACCAATACACCTAATATAAAGTCTTACTATATAGCGAATAATGTGCTAAGTGGTTTATCATTGCCTCATTTAGTCCTGTCAACTCGTTTACAGCTGAGAAACTGAGGTTCACAATTAAATAACTTGCTTCAGGTTCTACAGCTATGAAATGGTAGAGGCCGGCCCACCCATACGTCTCAGGTTCCATTGCTTCAGCTGTGACCATTAGGTATACTGTCTCCTGTCCTGCAGATGGTGCTAGGAGACATTATCACATGCAGTGGCTGAAAGAGCAAACTAGTACAATCTTTTTAAAAAGCAATTGTGCAAGACATGTCAAGGGTTTTAAAAATGTTCACATTATTTGCAAATAATATCTCTAAGAATATATGCTGAGAAAATAACCTGAGATGTACTCCAAAATGTATGAACAGGATGTTCACAGCATCATTATATATTCTAGTTAGAAAAGTGAAAAATCAAGTCAAAGAAGGAAAATGGTTAAATAAATTACACTGTTTCTATTTAAAATGGTTTTCAATGACATGGCAAAATCTTACGTAAAATAAGTATGATATGAAAGTATATTTCATATGGCTGGGGGCAGTGACTCATGCCTATAATTCCAGCACTTTGGGAGGCCAAGATGGGTGGATCACTTGAGGTCAGGAGTTTGAGACTAGCCTGGGCAACTTGACATGAAACGCCATCTCTACTGAAAATACAAAAATTAGCTGGGTGTGGTGGCACGCACCCTGTAGTACCAGCTACTCAGAAGGCTGAGGCATGAAAATCACTTGAGCCCAGGAGGCAGAGGTTGCAGTGAGCTGAGATTATACCACTGCACTCCAGCCTGTGTGACAAAATGAGACTCCATCTCAAAAAAGAAAAGTATATTTCATATAAATCTGCTTTATAAAAATATAAAAACCTGTTTACAATACATGCATAGTAAAAGCACTAGGAGAAATAAACACACAGTTGTTACTCAGTGTTATTTATTGTGATGAGATTACAGATCTTTTAAAAAATTACTTCAATGCTTTTCATATTTATTATGAGCACATTATTTTCATCATCTTAAAAAATACATTTTCTTATACATGATTCATTCTTCAAAAGCCTGATTTCTACTCAGCTTTCTAGATTGCACCTGTTGCATCAAAAACACCTTTATTTATTTTAGTTTAGTTTAGTTTAGTTTAGCTTATTTATTTGTCTTGAGACAGAGTCTCGCTGTGTCACCCAGGCTGGAGTGCAGTGGTGTGATCTGGGCTCACTGTAGCCTCTGCCTCCCAGGTTCAAGCGATTCTCCTGCCTCAGTCTCCCGAGTAGCTGGGATTACAGGAGACTGCCACCATGCCTGGCTAATTTTTTGTAATTTTTTTTTTTTTTTTTTTTTTTTTTTTTTTTTGGTAGAGACCTGGTTTCACCCTGTTGGCCAGAAAAACACCTTTATTTAAAAGGAGTGTTTTCACATTTTTAGTTTAATTCCTAGAACATATAAGTAAATTTTAAAATGTTCCTATGAACAATCTTAATGTTAGTAATGTAACATAATAAATTTAACTCGCACAGAGCCCAGTTAAAACGTAATTAGTATTAGAAATAATATTAGAAATTATTTTATTTGCAGCAAACATCTGTTTATCTTGAATCCAACCTACTGGAAAACTAAGATAAACATAATTATTCCATGCTGCACAATTGAAGGGTAATTACTGTTCATAATGAGGACTCTAAGGCATTGCAAGACCCCGAAATGCCTTCTAAGCCACCAAAGAAAGATTGCATTCCATTTAGCATAGCTTCCTTGCTAAGATTGTTTTATTGTGCTGAATTCTCTGGAAATTGGCTAACCTACATTTGGCAGGTATAGTTAGTTTCAGTATGCTAAAATTGTCTATTAATCAGGATGCGCTATTCCCTGATGCTTTTGAGTTAACTATATAGTCATCAGAATTGTTCAGAAAGTGGGGGGTATAAAACGCCTCTAGGCTTCCTCGCTCTGAGCTTACCCTTTCAATGTGGGGACTGGGAGTTACAGAACAGAATTCATGAGACTGGTAAGAAGAGAAAGAAATCCTGCAAGGCTGGGAGCGATGGCTCACACCTATAATTCCAGCAGGGAGGGAGGTGGAGGCGGGCAGATCAATGAGCCCAGAAGTTCCAGACCAGCCTGGGTAATGTGGCAAAACTCCATTTCCACTAAATATACAAAAGAAAAAAAAAAGAAAGAAAAGAAATTAGCTGGGCCTGGTGGCGCGCACCTGTAGTCCCAGCTACTCGGGAAGCTGAGGTGGGAAGATCGCTTGAGCCCATGAGGCAGAGGTTGCAATGAGCCGAAATCACACCACTGCACTCCAGCCTGAGCGACAGAGTGGGACCCTGTCTCAAAAAAAAAGAAAAGAAATCCGGCAGACTGCTCAAGAGTACCTGAGAATGGCCCAGTCTACAGATAAGTCAGGTTAGGTCTTTCCATGAGCGAAGAATATGAAGGGAAACCAGCACACCTGCTGCTGAAGAAAGGTTGGAAGTCAGAAGAATGTTGGTAAGCCCTAAGTGCAGCGGGAGTCCTGCTGTGGGAGCTGCAGGATGCTCTCTGCAGAGGTCAATGGCAGCAGGAACTATTCTTGGTGGAAATGCAAGGCACCCTCACCCTGAGAAACAAAAGACAGGACCACAGGGGTTTCAGGTTTCAGGTCAGCACCCTGTGCAGGGATCACTCACGTTGTCCTTCTTAAGAGTTCCTTTGGGTTTCCTGAAATCACATGGTTGCTACTTGGGAGGGGATTCAGAAGAAAGAGTTGAGCTGACCAACACAGAAAGAAGCTGCAAGCAGGTGGGTGTTCACCTCTGTCTGAAGTCCAAGAGCCATAAGGGGAAAAGGCAAGGTAGTCAGCATTGCAACTGGCTTGTGCATTTCTAGATCTACCCATGGGCAGACTATGACTGAGCTGTTAGGCCAGTACTTATCCTGGGAGATAACTGTTGAACTAAGAAATCCGAGACTAAAGACAATGTATCCATTTGTGCTATGCTGTCCACTAGAGGAGCCACTAGCCACGTGTGGCTATTCAAATTTAAAATAATTAAAATCAAAACTCAGTTCCTCAGTTACTCCAGCAACATTTCAAGTGCTCCATAGTTACATGTAGCTAGTGGCTACATATCAGACAGTGCAAATATGGAACATTTCCATCATTGCAGGAAGCTTTATTGAATTTGTATTCAAGTCAACATTGATATATGATAGAGTGGAATACCAGAGCCTCATGAATTTTAAGAGAAGAGACAAAACTCAAAGAACTTTGTGCTTATACCTGGCTGCTTTGAGCCAAGTGTACCTCACAGTGTACCAGTTTATCCTCCTCTTGCTGGGAGTGCCTCAGCAGGAAGTTCAAGAAGCATTACGTTTATGGGTTAGCACCCAGACCATGGTAGCAGGCATCTCCCTTGCACCCTGCTTATCACTTTCATAAACCAGAGAAGTAAGATTTTGAGCTAAAGACTATTCTCGTGGGTTCCTTCTTTTTTATATAATTTTATTTTTTGGTTTTTATTTGTATGGGTACATTTTAGGTGTATATATTTATGGAGCATGTGAGATATTCTGATACAGGCATACAATGCATAATGATCACATCAGGGTAAATATGAGGTATCCATCACCTCAAATATTTATTCTTTATTTGTGTTATAAACATTCCAGTTATACTTTTAGTTATTTTTAAATGTACAGTAAGTTATTGTTGACTGTAGTCATCCTATGGTGCTATCAAATACTAGATCTTATTCATTCTGTCCAACTATATTTTTATATCCATTAGCCATTTCCACCATCCCCACCCCTTTCCACCCTTCCCTGACTCTGGTAACATCCTTCTAACTCTAGTCTCAATGAGTTCAATTGTTTTCATGTTTAGGTCCCACAAATGAGTGAGAATATGCAAAGTTTGTCTTTCTGTGCCTGTTATTTCACTTAACATAATGTCCTCCAGTTCCATCCATGTCGTTACAAATGACAGGATCTCATTCTTTTTCATGACTGAATAGTGCTCCATTGTGTATATGTACCACATTTTCTTTATCCATTCATCTGTTGATGGACACTTAGGTTGTTTCCTAATCTTGGCTATTGTGAACAGTGCAGCAACAAACGTGGGAGTGCAGAATACCTCAACATAGGGATTTCATTTCCTTTGGATAAATATCCAGGAGTGGAATTGCTGGTTGGGCTCTTTCTGTTTCTAAGCAACTTCTTGCCCACAGGTAATACTTAGCTACTCTCAGAAGGAGAAAAGTAAGTGAAATTTTTTTTCTACCCCAGGTCTTCAAGACCCATTTGTCTCAAATCCCCCCGTTCTTTGGCTGGGCCAAACCAAAAGGCAGAGAATCATAGGCAGCCTTACCCAGTTCCCCCCAGTTTGAAGCTATGTCAACTCTGCTCAGAAAGGGGCAAATGTTTGTGACTCAAAGAGCTCTTTCCAGAGTAATTTTAGCATTTATTAGTCATTGTGTGCTCTAGAATACACGAGTGTCTCTAAGGACCTCCTGCTTCCTGCAGCCGCTGCTTTAACCTCCACCCCACCTTGGTGAGGTTCATGCTGCTCGGGAAGAATGCTCTCTAACCCAACAATTGACTATATCTCAAGCACAATAAGTTGATCTTTAAAAAAAAAAAATAGGGCTGAAAGTCAAACCTTGTACAATAATTCAGACATTTTATAGTGTTGTTCTGATTACATACAATTCCCACAAGAAGGGAAGTACCTTTAAAATAAGGACTATTCAATACTAGTACAGGATTTCCTCTTGTTGTTGATAATTTCCTCCCAACAGAAGACACAACGCAGTCCAAAGCAAATTCAAAGGAGTTATCCAGAGACAACGCGGCATCTACGTTCTGCAGGGAACATTGTTCAATCTAATTGATGTTTTCCTTGCAAAGCAATAGAGTGAGTAGGACTATTTTTATCCAGAACAGAATAGGTTCCCCCTAAACTTTTGATTCCCCCACCCCCAATAGTCAGAATCACAGCTTGTGCCTTTCCAAAGTCAAAGTTTCCATGAAATAAGTCATAAACAATAGGACAACTTAAATGCCAAACTATGTTCTCACTCAGCAGGCAAACCGTTACTAGCTATCACGTTTTGAATTGTGGAAATTCTGGAGCAATTATTACATTTTCAATGGATTCTATGTTATCAGCAGGGATGGTACATAGAAAAGAATTCTCAGCTTTCATGAAGTTAAAATAAGTTCCTCTTTGCTAGAACGGTGATGCAATATTCACTAATCAGTATAAGTTACCTGTACAGGCGGATGATTTTCAGTTATATATGACTGAGTTCTCCAAGCGGACAATAAACCTTGATTCTTATATATACAACGGCAGTTAATCAGTAAGCACGTTTTGGCAGAACATTTTTTCAATTTCCTCCTTTCAGTCAGAGAGGCACAATTCAACCTTTCCAATTTGGCCTGCTTTTCTGGACATAAACTAAGGTTACCCTTGGTCCAATTGCTTAAACATACCCAATGAAGAAGGTGGTTTCTACTTCGGAATGAATTGGGCAAAAGCTATGATTATGCAAAATAAAAATGCCTAGAAGGGAGAAAATGTAACAAATTCATAATAGGAAACATCTAAGAGCTCAGCTATCACATGGATTTTTTAGAATTTTAACATGAGAACTCCTTAAAGTGGAAGGATAGCCCAGAGCTTCCACCAGTCAGCATAGGCCACAGCTCAGTTATAGGCATTCAGTAAACGTTTTTGAATGAATGGATGTATGATCACATTAGTTTTTATAGTAATATTATATGTTTTCCAGGTCATACCAGCAGTCTGGTGGTGAAAATAAATTTGCAATAAGAGGAACAAAACACTATTTCTTTGGCTTCATTTGCTCCCACTACCATGTAAATAGCAGTTAAGAAGGTGGGCTCAAGATTGAGACATACAGGTTAGAATTCCAGCTCCAGTACTTACTAGGTGTGTGCTAGTTCTAGGCAACTTACTTGCTTTCTCTGGTTTCCTCATTTGTAGACCACCTACAGTAACAGAACCTACCTCATTGTTCAGGGAAGGTTAAAGGAGATGAGGGATACAGCGAGCTAACCTAATGCCTGCCCCGTGGCAATCATATACTGTTATGAACGATTACATTATGATATGGTATAGATTATTAAACTATCATCATCACGATGTTGTTGTGCCAGTTGTGGTCGTTACTCTCAAGCCTGATTTTTCTGGGTCAGTTTCTTTTAGTGGCCCAGGGATGGCTCACATGTTCCTCTAGCCTCAAGATGATGTTTTTCTTCTCTCCTGCTTAGCAGCTGCTACGGAGCTGCTTGTGTCACCTCAAAGCTCCAGAGACCACAGGGGTGTCTTGTCCTCCCTGAATCCTTTCCAGATCCTCTGTGCTCAGAAGACTCCATTCTCGGGATCTAGGCTATTCCATTCTCCACCCAGCTCTGAGAGTGACCTGTGGAGAAAATACCTTTCCTCTCAGATCACATTAGGTTGTGGTTCAGCCTGGGGTTTGCAGCGCCATACGGTCCTAGTAAAATGCCTTTTAAATTTTCTGGGCCTTCTTTGTTGGAGGCCCTGGCATGCATCCCTGGGGACTGAGCTGGAAGAGAATCCAAACAACAGGCACTGGTTGTATTCTAAACAACGCCTCGTTTTCCAAGGCTGCTTGTCCTTGTTTTTCTCAGTTCCCTCTCCTCTTGAGTGCTTTCCGGAAGGTGCCTGAGTCCTTTCCATAAATCGGCTACTTCCTCTGCCTGCATGCTTGGGCAGAGCCAGCTGGGGTTATCTGACTGAGGTCTCTTGTCCCCACCCGACCCTGCAGCAGAAATGAAGAGCAATTCCTCAAGCCGGAAATTTTGGGTTAATGTATTATTAAAATACTATGTGATAAAATGCCAAAAAGCTAGCTGAGATCCCTGCACAAGATTTAGAGGGTTTTAGCAGGTGAAAGATCCAAGCCTCCATCCATTACTACCTTTATCCAAGGGGACCTCTCCCCCAAATTCACCCGAGTTCCCCGTGTAACAGTTCTTCAAACTTCTCATTGCCCAACTTTTTGTCCCGGCGTACCTTGTCAGATGGGACTTCCAGCCTTGACTACATACTGTGTATATGTCATTATAATTCCTATACCCTAAGAATGGAAGGGATTTTTCAGTAAAAAAAAAAGCTTTTTGTGGAAGTTTGAACAAAGCCCACTCAGGATAGATCCAGGTTTTCTAGGCCTTGAAATTTGGGTGTCCATATAAAATGCAGAAAAATGACTTTTTTCTTGATTTTTTTTTTTTTTTAAGCCTCGCTCTGTTGCCAGGCTGGAGTGCAGTGGCTCGACCTCAGCTCACTGCAATATCCGTCTCCCGGGTTCAAGTGATTCCTCTGCCTCACCCTGCCAAGTAGCTGGGACTACAGGCACACACTACCACGCCCGGCTAATTTTTTGTATTTTAGTAGAAGCAGGGTTTCACCATGTTAGCCAGGATGGTGTCAATCTCCTGACCTCGTGATGCACCTGCCTCAGCCTCCCAAAGTTCTGGGATTATAGACGTGAGCCACCATTTTATTTTAAGTTCCGGGATACATGTGCAGGATGTGCAGGTTTGTTACACAGGTAAACATGTGCCATGGTGGTGTGTTTGCTGCACCTATCAACCCATCACCTATGTATTAAGCCCCATATACTTTAGCTGTTTATCCTGATGCTTTTCTCCCCCAAACTGCCAAGAAGAAATAATTTATTTTTACAAATTGTACAAAAATATATGACCAGTGGGCACATTGCCAGGGCCCTCCCAGGCTTCAGAAGGGGTCTGTGCAAGTGGGGGGCCCTGGAGCCCCACTGTACACCTGCTTCTGATTTTACCTGTGTTCCTGATGGCCACATTCCCCTGATGCATTACATACTTGCAGCAAGCACAGTGTAAATACAGACATGACTCAGAACTTCAGCTGATTGTTTTAAAGCTGCAGATAGCCTGTAACTAGCGGGGAAATGCACCACTTAAGCTTCATTAACCCTGATGACAGTATGGGAGGCTGACCACAAACACACAAAGGTAAAATGTGTCCTTTAAACTTGATTTAGCCCAACGTTCTTAATTGTCTGGTAGTCTGGGGCTTTTCTTTGTGTTTGTTAGTTTTAAATTTAGTTTCTTTGCTGTTACATATGGTGAGAAACGACCTTTTTTATCTTGTTGCGTTGAGCATTTTTGGAGGTTCCCCCCACCCTGGAGGGGAGGAGTTGAGTATTGTTTCGTTTTGTTTTGTTTTGTTCCTAAACTCCACAAATAATAGAAGAAATAATATTGTTTGTATTGGGTGCACCTGCTTCCCTAAACCAGAGTGAGGTGTTGTGTGTGTGTGTGTGTGTGTGTGTGTGTGGTGTGTTTTCTCTCCTCCCCCACTCTCCTTTTATCTTGGCTGCCTGAGCTTTGTTGTTTGGTGGGAATTTAAGTGGCTCCTGCTTTCTTAGGGAACTTCCTATCCCAGGGAATTCAGAAATTCTCCCCAGGGGCCCCCAGAAACGGTATTGTTTTATTGCCTCCACCCCACCCCCTTTCCACATAAACCGCATAAACATGCACCCAAACACACGAGATGTTTTTAAAGGAGCAAAAGAAATGTAATCTTGCAAAGGTTTCCTGGGAATATGTGCATTTATGAGTGTGCATTTGTGATTAGAGGTGCTTTGACACCCATATGTGCATGTTACTTCAGGAGAAATGGAAGTCTGTGTGGTTTTCTGTAAGCATTTTCTTTAGTCTTGAATACAACAAAAGTAAATGCTATAATTTCTTCTCTTGCTCCTTTTGCTTTTCTCCAACTTACAAGACAGCCCCAGGTGATCGGCTCCTTGACCCTCATTCTTTGACCCACACCCATCTTCCCCCAGAGTGAGGCCCTAGGCCCTGGTTTGGGGTCACTGGACAGAACCCACCATAAAGCCCACCACAGAGACTGTGCTGGGTGCATAATGCAGGGAGAAAGGCAGTCAGCCCGTCCAGCCCCATTTAGTGAGTCTGGGTAGCCAGATTCATGCTCTGCTTCATCTTTGTGACCCCAGCTTGTGGGACAGAGCCTCACACATAGGACATGCTCAACAAATATTTGTAGCAGGAATGTTGAATGATGTGACTTTGAGCAAGTCACTTTGTGGCTCTGCCTCTGATTTTCTTCCCAATAAATGAAACAGATGATCTCCTGAATTCTTTCTAACACTACCATGATTGCTGTGTCCAAAATGGATTTTCATTTACCCTTTTATGTCGGTTATCAGTAGAAACATGTAACAAGTAGAAACATGTAACAGGCACAGTCGTTCATGCCTGTAATCCCAGCACTTTGGGAGGCGGAGACAGAAGGATCACTTGAGTCCAGGAGTTCAAGACCAGTCTGGACAACAAAGGGAGATCCTGTCTCTAAAAGAAAAAAAAAAGAGAAGAAGAAGGAAAAGAAGGAGGGAGATGGGGAGGAGGAGGAGAAGAGGAAGAAGAGAAAAGAAGAAGGAGCAGAAGAAGAAGAAGGAGGAGGAGGAGGGGAATAGTATCTTAAACAAGATGAAATTCCTTCTCATGTAAAAGAAGTCCAAAGGCAGGCTATTTTGGGGGGCTCCAAAGTGTCATCGGGGACATGGGAGGCCACCTTTCAGCAATGCCATCCTCAGGCCATGATAGATGCAATCTACCATGCCAGCCACAGTGTTCTCCTAGATTAGCAGAAAAAGCAAGCCTGGGAAGACAAGCAGGTCCCCTTTGCAGCTGAGCTCAATTAAGTGCTGTCCTAGAAGTCCTACTTAATATGTTGCTTATATCTCATTGACCGGAATTTAGTCACTTGGCCAGACCTACCTGCAGGAAAGTATACATATTCTTTTAACTGGGCATATTGCCCCAAATAAAAGCCACGGTCCTTTTACTAAGGAAGAAAAGGAGAAAAGATATTGGTGTCAAATAGCAATCTTGCCGCACTTGTTCATCATTGTTTGGCCTGGTTTGCAATTTTAGGCAACTGTTCTAGCACTTTCCCCTCCTTTGCAATCTTAAATAAAGGTTTCTCAAATCCTGATGGGATTCACACTAGTCCCTGCAAAAATGAGAGAAGAAGAAATACAAAGATAATGCAGTGTATTTAAAATGCTAACCTTACAATTTATGGCTTGAAGAACTGCTCTTTGTAATAATTATATCATTTTTCTCTCTCTCTTGTGAAAATTTACTTTTTTGTAAAATTATGTTCATGGCAGGTTGCACTTTATTAATTTCCCTACTTTGAAAAATAAGGCTGTAAACTCTACATCAATAGAGTCACCTGAAAAAAAATTAAATTAAATTAAATTAAAAACCTAGTCCTTTAATTCAAAAGTCTAGGAGCATCACCTTGGATCATTTCCTTAGTTCTCTTCCCAGCCTTCATCTCCTGAGAAAGGAAGGTTGAGGAGGGGAGACTTTAAAATCTTTTGGCAGGCGTGTCTGTGCCCTATCAATAATAATAGAGAAATAGAAAACAGAGGTGTGGTTAATTTAGGAAGAAAATATATCTTCTTAGCTCTTGATATCAAGGGAACAACTTAAAGAGTGGTATCTTCAAGATACCAGAAATGAGGGTCAGATTCCTGAACTCTGCCTGCCTACATTCAAATACTGCCCCAGAATGTATCAGCTGAGGGATCTTGAACAAGTGACTTAACGTCTTTAAGCCTAATGTTTAAAATCTATCAAATGGGACTAATAAATGGACTAATAATAGAATATCTCTTAAAAGATTAGTGGATTAAATTAGAAAATATATATAAAGAGCTTTTCTATATACATATAGAAAATATATATAAAGAGTCATGCTGCCTGACACATAGAATCTAGTAAGTAATATCACCAATTATAGGATTTGATTCAGCTAGAATAACTAAAAAGCCAAAATGATTCAATGGCTTAAACACATAAATGTTTCTTTTTCTCTTGTGCAATAAAATACCAGAGGCAATCAGTCCGGAGCAGTGCTGGGGACATCAGATATCCAGATATTTCTCTCTCGGCTCCACCGTCCTTAGCTCATTGCCTCATGATCCAGCGTAGTTCTGGAGCTTCAGTCAACACACCCACATGCAAGAAGCAGAAAGGGCATTAAAGCGCCCCTCTGCCTCCAATTTCAAAAACCCTGCACAGCACTTCTGATGACAGCTAACCAGGTAGAATTTAGTTCCATAATCATACCTCAAATGAAGCGGAGGTTTCAAAGACAGGGTGCATTGCTGCCCTATATAAAATATTGAGATTCTCTCACTTAAAAAGGAGAGAATGAGCATTATAGTAGGCATACAATGATCTTTGCTACAGATGCCATTGTTGTTGATATTGTTATTATTACAGAATATGGGACTCTAGAAAAGGAGAGCGGATCAGAGCCAAAGAGTCTGAAGGTCACCAATGTAGCGGGTGACAATTAAAATTATGTAAGCAATAAGTCCTAGTGATATATTATGCAACATGATGCCTATGGTTAACAAAAATTTTCTAAGAGGGTAGAATTTATGTTAGGTGTTCTTGTCATAAAATAAAGCGGGCAGGAGAAAACATTTGGAGGTAACAGCTATGTTTTTGGCAAGGAAGGGAAGAAGAAAGAGAAGAAATGAAAAGAGTACAAAATACTTATCAGTAAATAGATTTCATCAACTTTGGAGGTCTTACAAACCCCAAGTCCTCAGAAAATTAATTTTTCAGTCTAGTGATAAAACAAAGCATACACACTTGAAGTGGTTGATTAGCCAAGTCACACATCCCTGTTTCCAGCTAATTGACTGTATTAGTCTGTTCTCACACTGCTAATGAAGACATACCTGAGACTGGATAATTATAAAGGAAAGATGTTTAATTGACTCACAGTTCCACATAGCTAGAGAGACCTCACAATCATGGTGGAAGGCAAGGGGTAGCAAGTTACATCCTACATGGTGGCAGGGAAGAGAGAATTTGTGCAGGGGAGCTCCTCTTTGTAAATCCATCAGATCTCGTGAGACTTACTCACTATCACAAGAACAGCATGGGAAAGACCCGCCCCATGATTCAATTAGCTCCCACCAGGTCCCTCCCATGACATGTGGGAATTGTGGGAGGTACAATTCAAGATGAGATTTGGGTGGGAACACAGCCAAACCATATCAGTGACCAAGAGAATTATCCGGAACATAAGGGAGACAAGAACACAAAACAGAGAGAAGTTACTGGGCTGGAGGAGACAAGAAAGGAGGTAAGGCTTCTAGGCTGGATTTTGCAGAACCCAGGCAGCTGCAAAATTATTAGGCATTGGACTAATCCCATATGACTCTTTCTTTAGCCATTTTACTAGTTAACCAAGCTCTCATTCTAATGGCCTTTCTCTCCAGCAAGCGCTCAGTTGCACACAGCCAGCTTCACCCCTGTGTTTCCTTCACAGCTATGAACCACCCTTCCCTGGGAAGATGTCTAGAAATGCCTAGAGATGGGCAAGAGGGCAGTGTCCCAGCTGACTGAGTCGGTGACCAGATTTCATTGTCTTTGGAAAGGAGTCAAGCTCCAACTCCACAGAAAAATAACAGGGAGGTCAACTCAGAGGAAATAACAGTGAAAATCAGTGAGGACCAGAGTTTATCTCCTACCCATTCCCTTTAATTGCTGGACAGAATCTGCTGCTTTTAATATAAGCTTCCTGGGGAAAGAAGGAAAGGGCCAAAGGCTCTGCTTGGCTGTACTCAGGATCAGCATGAAAGCCAACCTCATTTTCAGCAACCGGCTTCTCCCTGGTCGCACGAACACTTTGTTCGACACTTCTCTCCTTCTTTCATTTTCCTAAAGCAGCAGTTGCCAACCTTGGCTGCACATTAAAAAATCACCTGGGAGATTTTTAACAATACTGATGCCACTTCTAGAGCTTTATATTTAAAGGGCCTGCTGTGTGAACTGGCCCTCGAGATTATCCAAATTTCCCTAGGTGATTCTAATATGCAGCCAGTTGAGAGCTACTGTCCTGAAGCATTGTTAACAGGACATTTTTGTATATTTAGGGTTACAACGGTATAATTATGACAGAAGGTGAAAAACAACTTCAAAATCAATTTTAAATATTTGTGTCCTTAAAAAAATCCCTCTGGGCATAGTGGCTCACACCTATAATCCCAGCAGTTTGGGAGGCCAAGATGGGACGATCACTTGAGCCCAGGAGTTCAAGACCAGCCTGGGCAACATAATGAGACCTCTGTCGCTAAAACAATTTAAAAATGATAATATAAATAAATACATAGAAATCCTGTAGTCTGTCCTCTCCTTTGAGAAAGTCTTCCTAAAGAGAGATTAACAGCAGCTGCAGCTTCATTTTGTCCCCATAGGCCGCTCTCCTCCCCTCAAGGTCATTTTCCTCCTCTCTCTGTCCTCCTGCCCCCATCTCTGGCATTTCTGGTATATAGAATTCTGTCGTAATATGGTAAGTGATGCCCCAAAAACTGCAGGAGCAAATTATTGTGAGGTCAATGAAATGACCCACATGAGCCTCTGTAGTTGGCCAGCCAGGAACCTGAAAAGCATTCCATCTGGTGGTAGTTTAACTGTCCAGCTAAAACATGAATGTCCATCCAAAGACATTCCATCTGGTGGTAGTTTAACTGTCCAGCTAAAACATCAATAGGAACATTCTGGATGCTCTGGCCTGCTAGGAATTCCAGTACTACAGCAGGGATTCCAGGGTCTCTGGGTCAGTGGTAACCCTTCCTTCCACCAGCTCTGGAGAGAGTGGACAGGAGAGCACTGGGAACCCTCTGCCTCCCAATATCCCACAATGAGGAGCCTCCATTCCCTGACCTTTTGTCCATGCTCCAGTTCCCTACTCCCCTACTTCCCTACCCACCACTTTACCCCGCCCACTTGCAGAAGAGAGTTTTTGGTAAGCCTAAGCAAAACTGAGAGGCAAGCCTGCATACCTTAAACACATTATCCCTATTTAACTTCACAAAAACTCCATGAAGAAGGCTCTGTTCAGATCCTATTTCTCAAAATACTTAAGTATATTGAGGCTTAAAAAACTTAAGTAACGTGCCCAGTGTTTTAGCTGGTAACCTGGAATTAAACCAAATTTAATCCCAGACACTTCTTCATAATAAAAGGGTTTCAGGCTTATGGCCATCTAGATCAGGGACACTAAAGCTTTTGGATGGCATATTCCATAGGGCAATTTGGAGAAACTATCTCTACATTGTAAGAACCATTTGACAAAATGTAATATTCACTCATGATAAAAAAAAAAACCTCTCAACAAAAAAGTATAGAAGGAACTTAACATAATATAGACAATATATGAAAAGCCCACATCTAACATCATAATCAATGAGGAAAAACTGATAGATTTTCCACTAGGATGTGGTATAAGGATACCCACTCTTCCCACTTTTGTTTTCTTTTTTTTATTCACACAAATGTTCATAGCAGCTTTGGTGGTAATAGCCAAAAATTAGAAGCAATGCAAATGTCCATCAATATGTGGCATATTAATACAATGGCATTACTCAGCAATAAAAAGGAACAAACTACTTGTATACTCAAGTGGATGAATGAATCTCAAAACCAAAGAAGCTAGATGTTGTGTGTGTGTGTACACACACATCAGATGATAATTCTATTTATATGAAATTCTAGAACAGACAAAACTTACACTATCATGACAAAGTGAAAGCTGATGAAGTCAGTGGCTGTCTGGGGCTAAAGGTGGGAAAGTGTTGCTGGGAAAAGTCATGAGGAAACTGCTTGGGGGTGATTCAAATATTCTAGATCTGGACTGTGATAGCAGTTATTTTTCTGGGTGTAGAGATTTGTCAGAACTCATTGATACGTATATTTTAAATGGGTGTAATTTATTGTATGGAAATTATACTCAATAAAATTTATGTGAAAGAAGAAACAATAAATAGATCTTATAAACAATAAGATCAGCCGGTGCAGTGGCTCATGCCTGCAATCCCAGCACTTTGGGAGGCCGAGGCAGGTGGATTGCCTGAGGTCCGGAGTTCGAGACCAGCCTGGCCCAACATGGTGAAACCCCATCTCTACTAAAAATACAAAAATTAGCCAAGCATGATAGCTGGCGCCTGTAATCCCATCTACTCAGGAGGCTGAGGCAGGAGAATTGCTTGAACCTGGGAGGCAGAGGTTGCAGTGAGCCAAGATTATGCCATTGCACTCCAGCCTGGACAACAAGAGCTAAACTCCATCTCAAAATAAATAAATAAATAAATAAATAAATAAGATATATTTTCCATACTAAAGTAAACTAATGTGTTTCTTGTATTTCTTTTAAAAATACTTTTTATCATGTTATTCTACACTAGTCTTGGCTGAGGTTTTTTTTAAATTAGTATTTTGCATTACATAGCACAGAGCTATGAGAAAAGTAGGATGTTCTCCTGAATGATATTAATTTATTGGCATTAAAGAGATCCTTTTTCTTATGATTCTTTTTATGTGGGGCATTGTTTTTTGTTTTTTGGTTTTAGACAGGATCTCACTCGATCACCCAGGCTGGAGTGCAGTACTCAATCTCCTTCACTTCAGCCTCAGCCCCTTGGGCTCAAGCGATCCTCCCACCTCAGCTTCCCAAGTAGGTGGGACTACAGGTGTGCACCACCACGCCCAGCTAATTTTTGTATTTTTTGTAGAGATGGGGTTTGCTATATTGCCCAGGCTGGTCTCAAACTTCTAGACTCAAGTGATCCTCCCACCTTGGCCTCCCAAAGCGCTGGGATTACAGGCATGAGCAGGAGGATCACTTTAATGCCAGGAGATCAAGGCTAGCCTGAGCAGCATAGTGAGACCCTAGTCCTACAAAATAATGACAATAAAAATAAAGCCTGCAACAAAGCTTAAGTCCTCAGACTTTATTGGGAAAGTCAATGCCAGGGTTGCAAAAGTGAAGGAAAAATAAATGTGTCCTTGAAGGAAAAAAGGTGGCACATTGCCCAGAAGGCCATAGTTTCAGAAGAAAGCATTACATATTGTTCACAGTCAATAAGGAGGTCTTCCAAGCAGATCATAAGAAACGCTTGCTACTCAACACAGTATGACATAGATGGAAATGAATGGAATTTATCTGCTGGTTCTTTCCATTTTCCTGACTCTCATTACTCTAAGTGTGTCTGTGGAGCATTAAACTCCCATATTTTGAGTTGTGTTATTAGGTGCTGGGAAAGCCCTGTCTCAATTCCCACGGCACAATACTTTATGAGTCTAGACATGACAAGAAGAACTACAGCCATTGTCGGTCTCATCAAGTCAGGCTTGGGCCCCTGAGCTGCTGAAGTTCCTTTGGTACTTTCACCACTTCTATTCAACATAGTACTAAAAGAATGAACTAGAGCAATTAGGCATGAAAAAGAAATTAAAGACATCCACATTGGAAAGGAAGAAGTAAAATTATCTCTTTGCGGAAGATGTGATCATATATGTAGAAAACCCTGAAGATTCAACCAAAAAACTGTTAGAACTAATAAATTCAGTGAAGTTGCAGGATACAAAATCAACATAAAAAAATACACAAAATTGTGTTTATATACACAATGAGCTATCCAAAAAGGTAATTAAGAAAGCAATCTTGTTTACAATAGCAACCAAAACAAGTAAAAAGTAAAATGCTTATGAATAAACTTAACTAAAGAAGTAAAAGACCTGCACACTGAAAATTAAAATCAATTGATGAGGAAATTAAAGAAGATACAGATAAATGGAAAGACATTGCATGTTCCCATGGATTAGAAGAATTAATTTTTGGCTAAGCATGGTGGCACACACCTGTAATCCCAGCACTTTGGGAGGCGAAGGCAGGCGAATGGCTCAAGTCCCGGAGTTCAAGACCAACCTGGGCAACATGGTGACTCCCCATCTCTATGAAAAATACAAAAATTAGCCAGGCATGGTGACATGTGTCTGTAGTCCCAGCTACTCAGGAAGCTGAGGTGGGAGGATTGCTTGAGACTAGGAGATCAAGGCTGCAGTGAGTCAAAATTGTGCCACTGCACTCCAGCCTAGGTGACAGTGTGAGACCCTCTCTCCAAAGAAAAATGAAAAAATAATATTGTTAAAATGTCCATATTACCCAAAGTGATCTACAGATTCAGTGTAATCTCTATCAAAATCCCAATGGCATTCTTTACAGAAAAAACAATCCTAAAATTCATATGGAACCACCAAAGATTACAAATAGCTAAAACAATCTTGAGCAAGAAGAACAAAGCTGGAGACATCAGATTTCCTGATTTCAAAATATATTACAAAGGTACAGTAGTTAAAACAGGATGGTACTAGCAAAAAAAGAAGACAGAAGAAGCAGGAGGAGCAGGAGGAAGAAGAAGAAGAAGAAGAAGAAGAAGAAGAAGAAGAAGAAGAAGAAGAAGAAGAAGAAGAAGAAGAAGAAGAAGAAGAAGAAGAAGGAGGAGGAGGAGGAGGAGGAGGAGGAGGAGGAGGAGGAGGAGGAGGAGAAGGAGAAGGAGAAGGAGAAGGAGAAGAAGAAGAAAAAGGAGAAGAAGAAGAAAAAGGAGAAGAAGAAGCATCAGCTGCCAGACATATAAACAAATGGAACATATAGAGTCCAGGAATATAGAGTCCAGGAATAAATCCATGCATCTCCAGCCAACTATTCTTCATCATGGCTGCCAAGAACACACAATGGAGAAAGAATAGTCTCTTCAACAAATTATAGTGAGAAAACTGGATATCCATATGCACAAGAATGAAATTGGGCTCTTATTTCACACCATCCACAGAAATAAACTCAAAATGGATCAAAAAGTTATATGTGAAACCTGAAATTATAAAGTTCTAGAAAAAACATAGGGGAAAAGCTTCTTGACACTGGTGTGGGCAATGATTTAATATGACACCAAAGTGCAGGCAACAAAAGCAAAAATAGTCAAGTTGGATTGAATCAAACTAAAAAACCTTCTGCTCAGCAAAGGAAACAATCAAAACAATGAAGGAGCTACCTACTAAATGGGAGAAAGTATTTGCAAACTATACATCTGACAAGAAGTTAATACCCAAAATACATAAGGAACTCAAGCAACTCTGTAGCAAGAAAACAAACCGGTTTTAAAATGACCAAAGGTCTTGAAAAGACATTTCTCAAAAGAAGACATACAAATGGCTGATAGGTATATGGAAAAAAAGCTCATTATCACCAATCATCAGGGAAATATAAATTAAAACTATAATGCGTTAGCTCCTCACACCTGTTAAGATGGATATTATAAAATATACAAAAAAACCCACAAATGTTGATGAGGTTGTGAAGAAAACAGAACCCTTGCACAATGTTGGTGGGGATATAAATTAGTACAGCCATTATGGAGAACAATACGGAGGTTCCTCAAAAAATTAAAAATAAAAACTACCATACCATCCAACAATCTCACTACCAGGTATATATCCAAAGGAAATAAAATCAGAATCTCAAAGAGATGTCTGCAATCCATGTTCACTGCAACATTATTCACAATAGCCAAGATATGGAATCAACCTAAGTGTTCATCAATGGCTGAATGGATTATATATATATATGAATATTATTCAGCCTTTTTAAAAAAAGAAGATTTTGTCATTTGCAACACATGAATGAATCTGCAGGACATCATGCTAAGTGAAATACACCAAACACAGACAGACAAACACTGCATGATCTCACTTATATGTGGAATCTAAAATAGTCTAACTTACAGAAACAGAGTAGGATAGTGGTTTTCAGGGGTTGAGGAAGTGGGAGAAATGGGGAGATATTGATCAATGGGTACAAAGTTTCAGTTATATGCAGGATGAATAAGTTTTGGAGATCTAATGCACAGCATCATGGCTGTAGTTAATAATACTCCATTATATGTTTGAAATTCACTAAGAGGGTAGATTTTAAGTGTTCTCAGCACACACACACACACACACACACGCACAAAGGTAACCATGTGAGGTGACGGACATGTTTATTAGGTTGATAGTGATAATCATTTCACAATGTATACATACATTGAAAACATCAGGTTATATACCTTAAATATATACAGTTTCTGTTTGTCAATTATACCCTGATAAAGCTAAAAATAAAACAAAATAAAATTGACATTTAAAATATTTTCCAAAGTTTAAATAGTGGCCAAAAATGCAATTTTTAGGGTTTAATGTTGACATCTAATAAAATGTTAAAGGCATCCAGTGAAAACTAAATATCATAATGATTTGATAACAGCCATTATTCTTTTTGAAAGTACAAACACAGGTTCCTTTTGAAATGTTACATCATTTTTTTTCTCTTTGAATTCCTACTGCCATTTCATGTTCCTACTAAGTTTTATCCTATTAACACATTTTTATGCTTGAAAATATTTTCTTGATCACAAATTATAGTTCTCTCTGATACAGATTTGTATATAAATTCAATTTTTTAGTTTTTATTTCTTGAGACCATAAAGTTCTAAGTGATTGATGGAAGGAAGGGAAGGAAGGAAGGAAGGAAGGAAGGAAGGAAGGAAGGAAGGAAGGAAGGAAGGAAGGTTGGTTCTGGATTGAGTTATTACAACTATTACTATACAATTAATAAAATAATATTTTGATAACTTTATTATTGAGAGTAAAATGTTATTGAGTGTGCATCTCTTCTTATTAAAGTGAATAGGCTCCCTCTCAAGTAGTTCATGTATAAATAAATAAATATTTCCAATAGTCATGTTTAGGTGATCCATAATCAAAATTATTAGTAATGTTCTAGTAGCTGACAATTTAGGATGATCTTCATTTTGACAAAGGCAAAGAATTGGAAACTATTTAATTTTCAAAAATATTTGTTACATAGTCACTAGTCAGTTTCTTTCTCAATTTCTGGGAAATATGCTAAAAAATTTTTTTACCAAGTCTTATTAAAGGAACTCTTAGTTATACCACTTTCTCTTCTACCTAGAAGACCTAAAGAATGAGTGTTGAGATTAACTGAAAAGAATTGCTTCAGTTTACCTACATAGAAGGAGAAAAAGTAATTCATTTAGGCATTCATAATTCTTTTTTTTTTTTTTTCACTTTAATTTTTATTTTAAGTTCTGGGGTACATGTGCAGGATGCACAGGTTTGTTACATAGGTAAATGTGTGCCATGGTGGTTTGCTGCACCTATCAACCCATCACATAGGTAAGACCTGCATGCATTAGCTATTTTCCCTTATGCTCTTCCTCCCGCAATGCCACACCCAACAGACCCCAGTGTGTGTTGTTCCCCTCTGGCATTCGCATTTCTGACTGAGGCTGTGTTTGCTTTGTTCTTACTGACTCTAGAGGATAGAGTCTTGGACATTTTGAAAATAGAAGAGATGAGGTTATTAAATGATCATCGCTATCATTCCCACCACCCCCTCTTCGATATTTCTAAATTTAGAACATTTGAATACCTTGTTTTCTAACCCATGTTTCATCCATAACAAAAATATGTGTAAAACGGGCATAAACAGGAAGCCAATGGTGAGATTATAGTTTCTCAATGATCATTAAGGAAGATTTTCCTGAAACCAAGTTTTAGAATTGTCCCTTTGGCATCCTGTAAGTTTCTGAGTCTGCAGATTTGGGATGGGGGAAGGGTATGGCTTCCCACCACTTTTATAATTAAGGGGAAAGGTTGCTTGCAAGCATAGCAGTGGGGAGGCTGAACTGGCAAGTCAAGAACTGCATACATGTGGTAATTCAACATCTGGAGATTGATACCTTTAAAACATCTGTATCCGTGTATACATCACCCTTGGAAAGCCTTAGTTAGAAACTCTAGTGAAGCCCATTCACAACATTCAGGGTGGACCAAACTCTGCTTCAATATCCTGTATCTCAGGGAACTCATCTTCTCGCCAAGAAGTTTGTTTCACTTTCAGGCTACTGTAATCATTGGAAAATATCACAGGAGCCTCTTACCAAGTGAAAAATCAATCAAATGATAAGTTAAATTTGAGTGTTAAATTTTTTTAAAGTGTGGACTTTATATTTGCCATTAAATTCTAGCTTTGCTTCATAACTGTTGGAAGATTTTGGATGAGTGTCATCATCTTGCATAATCTCAGTTTATTCATCTGTAAACAGAAATGATAACACCGACCTTTCAGAGTAACCATTCTTAAAGATTACAGATGATGTGTGAAAAGCCCCCAGCACAATGCGGGGCGTGATGCAAACACTAAATAAAGAATTATTGTCACTTAACTAATTCCTGAGCCTTCTAACTGTCCCATCATGCAGCTCACATTTCTTGTACTGTTCCAGGAAATGGTAAAACGCTTAGTCAAACGCCTCACAGCAGTGCAGATACACTATTCTGCAGTATCCTCCAATAGTCCAGCACAGTAAGCCTTCTCCAAAGGAATGGAGTTTGTAAGACATGGCTTATTCTTTGTGAACTCCTGTTAGCTGCTGGTTTTCATAACTTTTATTTATTATTTATTTGTTTGTTTGTTTTTGAGATAGGGTTTTGCTCTGTCACCCAGGCCGGAGTACAGTGGTGTGGTCATAACTCACTGCAGCCTTGAACCCTTGGGCTCAAGGGATCCTCCTGTTTCGGCCTCCACAGTAACTGGGACTACAGGTGCATGCCACCATATCCAGCTACTAGTTTTTTTGTTTTTTGTTTTTTGTTGTGGGGGTTGGTAGAGACAGGGTCTCACTATGTTGCCCAGGCTAATCTGAAACTCCTGAGCTCAAGCGATCCTGCCACCTTGGCGTCCCAAAGTATTTGGATTACAGGCGTGAGCCATCATGCCTGGGCACCACTTTTTTTTTAATACATGCTCCAGGTGACCATGTTTATAGTTCATCTTAAAACTTTGCCCTGTATTAACATTAAACTCATTGGTTAATAGTATAAAAAATTCATTTTCTCTTTCAAAAATTCATTCTTCCATTCATTTCAAATTCATTCCTTTCATGTTTCACTATTCCCCAAAATTATCAACACGGATATGACAATCCTGTGCACAAGCTTCTTCCATTTGCTTGGGTGTCACTTATTGGACTAAACATGCACTTCTCCACTGAGTGAGGAATAAGAAATAGTGAGACTTTTGAGGGTTGTTTTATTTTTACAATAATTGCTTTCAACCATATTCTGACAAATCTCCCTTTGCTTTCTCTTAATCTTGCCTTGGACAGACCAAAGAATTTCCTTGTCATTTTCCACAAACAAAAATTCAGTCTATTTAAAAATGTCAATCTCCTTTCTCATTTAAAACTTTCCCCATCCTGTCATCAGCTAAAATGTGGGAGGAGGACTTGGGGGTCGGGGGCAGTGGGAAGGAACATTGTCTACCCTTCAGCTCCTCTTCCTCCTCCTCCAGCACCTTGGAAGGTCTGGGTGGGGATTCATGTTTCAGGCCAGTTCTGAGTCTAGTATTCCTCCACGCCTTCCCTTCCCAATGTTAACTACGCTGGCATTGAGGACGGGAGAAGAGAGAAGAGGGAAGGAAACATCTTCCCACATAAGTTGGGGGAGGCTGCCAGGAACCCGCGTTCTCACTTTGGCTCTGTTTTTCATCTGCTGCGGGAGGCCTCTGCTGATGTGATGCTTTCGAAGTGGGTGATGTGCGTGGTATTTTAGGGGAGATGTTCAGTTTCATCCTAATCCCCTGCATTTCCAAGAACCACACCCTGCGAAGAGAAGGAGGTAGCTGTTTCCCTTCAGCTCTGACAGCAGCTCAAGCTTCAAATCCACTTTCTATAAATCCTGGAGCCTCATGCAGCCACTGCAATCCCTCATAAAACTTTCAACTCACCTACTCCGTGCCGGCAGGGGAGAAGCTAGGCCACTCCTCATCATGACCATGATCTCCTCATCATGACCATGATCTCCTTTCTCATCCCTTTCCCCATCTTCTTATGTGAGCTGGGATGAGGTTCAGCTATGGGGGCTATTGTTGAACATGGAAAGGATAGTTTAGGCTCCTATTAAAAAACCCTGTCAGAAATATTGGGTCCCAAGTGGATTTGGGTTCCTTAGAATGTGAGGTACTTACCGCTTCTGTGCACTCAGCTTATTACCGGACAACAGAAAAAGCTGTACTCAAAATCCTGTTACAAACCCATGGCTGCTTGATGGCCAGAACCACAGTCAGAATTACAGGCCCCTCCCCATCTCAACCCCACGGGTCTCTGCCCTGTGTGAGGATGTGGGTCTCCACCTGAGAACCTCTGGCCTCTGTTTTCATAAGACCCTCTCTTTACGTACGGAAACGAATAATTTTCTAGTCGCCCTTCAGCCTCCAACTTACCACAAACTGTATGTTAGTTTCTTTAATTTCTTCACGTTTAGTCTAAACGCTTCATCTGTGTTGCTGTCCTATAAACCCTGAGTGGTATGTACTCTGTTGTTGTAATAGAACTTCTGTCTTCTCTCCATTTTTATGAATACAGTTCACTGGGTGCGATGGCTCACGCCCGTAATTCCAGCACTTTGGGAGGCCGAGGCAGGTGGATCACCTGAGGTCAGGAGTTCAAGACTAGCCTGGCCAACATGACAAAACCCTGTCTCTACTAAAAATACAAAAATTAGCTGAGCGTGGTGGCACATGCCTGTAATCCCAGCTACTCAGGAAGCTGGAGCAGGAGAATTGTTTGAATCTGGGAGGCGGAAGTTCCAGTGAGCTGAGATTGTGCCATTGCACTCCAGCCTGGGCAACAGAACAACTGTCTCAAAAAATAAAATAAAATAAATAAAAATACAGTTGCTGTGCTCCCCCACCCCCATCTCAAAGGTTGTACTAAAATGGGGGAAGATCAAAAACACTGAGACACCCTAACTGGAGAGAAGGTGGAAGTGAAGATAAGTTGAAAGCCTGTGTCGTCATGAGAGTGGGGGCTTTTGTGGGGAATATAAGAAAGGTGGTTGGATGCAGTGGCTCACGCCTGTAATTTTAGCACTTTGGGAGGCTGAGGCAGGCGGATTGCCTGAGCTCAGGGGTTCAAGGCCACTCTGGGCAACACAGTGAAACCTCGTCTCTACTAAAAATACAAAAATTAGCCAGGCGTGGTGGTGGGTGCCTGTAGTCCCAGCGACTCAGAAGGCCGAGGCAGGAGAATTGCTTGAACCTGGGAGGCAGAGAGCGAGACTCCACCTCCAAAAAAAGAAAAAAAAAAGAAAAGTGACCAATATCCCTACATTCCCACTAGGCACACAGTGGGAATAAATAAGTAAATAAATAAATAAATAAATAAGGAAATAGACTTGAAGAATGATGTTTGAGTTTGCTTTTTTAAAAAGCAGAATTTTGGCTGGATGCAGTGGCTCACACCTGTAATCCCAACACTTTAGGAAGCCAAGGTGGGAGGATCGCTCGAGTCCAGAAGTTTGAGACTAGCCTGGGCAGCGTACCAAAACCCTGTCTCTATCTAAAAATAAAAATAAATTAAATTAAAATAAACAAATAAAAGCAGAATTTTATAATAGAGAAGAGGAAGTACTGAAGTGAAACATAAAATTACCTTCCCTGGGAGTACTGAAGGTGGGAGCTGGAGGATAAAGACCTGCCTGTCTGGATCTCTTCTGCTCTGCTTTTTTTTGTTTTTGTTTTGTTTTGTTTTGTTTTTTATGACAGAGTTTTGCTCAGGCTGGAGTGCAATGGTGCAATCTTGGCTCACCAGAACATCTGCCTCCCAGGTTCAAGCAATTCTCCAGTCAGCCTCCCGAGTAGCTGGGATTATAGGCATGTGCTACCACACTTGGCTAATTTTGTTTTTTTGTTTGTTTGTTTTGTTTTGTTGTTTTACTAGAGATGGATTTCTCCATGTTGGTCTGGCTGATCTCAAACTCCCGGCCTCAGCTGATCCACTGTCTCTGCCTCCCAAAAGTGCTGGGATTACAGGCAAGAGCCACCATGCCCGGCTGCTCTGCTTCTTAATGGAGACTGAGGGGGTGGGTAGGATTCATTCACTCATTCAACAAATACTTACTGAGAGCCTCTAATGTGCTAGACAATTTTAAGTGACAGAACTGTAGAAGTGAACAAACCAGGCAAAAACAGACAATAAACAAATAGTCAATGAAATATCTATTCTGTCAGATCATGCTGGGTACGGTGGAGATAAACAAAAGAAGAAAGGCAGGTGGGAGAGGCGAATGTGGGGATGAGAGAGTGACAGTGGGATGATTGCTTCAAATAGAGTTGTAAGGAAAGACCTGGTGGGAAGGTGACCTTTGAGCAGAGCCCCAAGTAGAGTAGAGATTACAGATAGGTTAGCAGACCACTGGGGGAAAAGCATTCCAGGCAGAGGGAATGGCCAATGCAAAGGCCTGGATATGCAAACATGTAGAGCACGTTCCCACAACAGCAGAGAGCAAGTGTGGCTGGAGCAGTGAGGAGGGGTGAGTGGCAGGAAATGAGGTCAAAGAGGATGACCAAAGTCTCAGATATGTCATTCTTTAATTTTATGATTCAATGCTGCATTTATGGAACATTCCTAAGCACCAGATACAAAACCATGCTTGGTGGAGGTATTTTAAAAAAACAAACAAAACTAAAAGTAGCTACAGAAACTGTTTAGGTATCAACTCTATCAGAGGTAACCGCTAGTCTCTTTCTGGCTAAAATATAACGTTTTCAAGTCTCTTCTGCTACATCAAGCCATAGATAACCTACCAACAATCTATGATTAAGAGTTTTCCAATTTACGCATGGTCTTTTAACTTGACAGTAACAAAAAATATCACCGTAGGAGTAAATTCAATGGGAAATTTTACAGCCAAACTATAAAGAAGCATAATGTGGCAGGAGGTAAACGCAAAATCCAGAAACCTGTCTGTGTTCCTCAGACCCATTTCTTAGGGACATTTGTTTACCGTGAATTTTGCTGGGATTTACAGGCTCGGGGGAACAGTTCTGTGGCAAGTGCCTGTCAATACCTACAGACAGCTCAAAAAGAAAGGCCTGGGTTTCTTTTTCCTTGGCTTTCTTCTCGCCTCTCCCCACCCCCACCCCAGAGCAGAACGCTGAAGGATCTGAGAGAAAAGCCCTGCAGCTCATCAAGATCAAGGCAGGCATTATATTTCAAGTTGAAGTTCAAAACAGCTTGCTTTTTGCTGAGACGTCTTACTTCCTGAAATCAGATGGCGCCTTTTAGTGCTTCAGTGTGCTGAGTCACAAACGAGCTACACACTCGCTCTTTCATTTCAGGCTGCCAGGCTGAGAACTCATCTTCTTCCTTGGTAAAGGGAACACAAGGACCCAGTCGAGAACACCTTTGGAAGAAGTTTCTGTGAAGCAGAAACCTTTCTGCTTGCTTTATTTTACCTTGAGGAAATTGCACAACCCAGAAGTAATTTTTTTAAAAACTCTGTACATAATCTTTACATAGTATCACCTACAGCTGCCTAATGACTACAGTGTTGATTTTATTTTAGCTTATGTTTACCCATTTATTGTAGCATATTCAAACATGGATGACAAAGATATTAGAAAATTCTAGCCCTCCAGAGAGTCATTCAGTTTAGAGCCCTGGAAGCTGAGAAATAGTTGTTGCCCATGGTTCAGTCTTGCTGGAAGACAGGTTTTGGTGAATTAATGACCCACCAATAAAAATTGGACAATTTCACATAAAAAATTCAAATTTGGAGATGCCCTTGGAAACTTGAGAGATCTGCTAACGCTGGGCTAAAATTTCTGCATAAGAACAATTGGCGAGACCCTTCAGCCAGACTTGGAGACAGAATGGGTGCTAGGAACATGTGATGTCCTCCCTGGGTCATCACTCACCTGATACCACTGCACTCCTCCCCGGTAGTGCCTGTCCCTGTCACATGCACCTGGAACCCTCACCCAGTCCAGCCACTTTATTTGACAGATGAGGAAAGTAGGGTTCAGAGAATCATAATGACTTATCCAGTGTCACCCAATTAGATAAAAGTAGGAGCCAAGATTCTGGTCCCCTTTCCAAGATGCTCTCATTCCCTGGGACTCCAGTTGTGAATGAAATTGGGCCACATTTGAAGCAGTATCTCAGATGATATTAGTTCTGAAGTGATTTTAATTATAAATCATCACTAGAAACTAATGAAGGCATCAAAGCTATGATACTGGTATAGATGGGAAGGACTGGGGAAAAGTATAACTAGGAGATAAAACATTTCCTGAGGGATTTCAAATTTAAGTAATCTATATTTAAAATATCATGATTTTTGTGAGTCACAGAGTAGAGCAATGAAAACCTGGATAAAAATCACATCCTAATTTAACTAGACTGAATAAATTGGAAACAATTATTTCTTGGATTTTTAGAGGCTTTTTTAAATACAAGAATTCTGCTCATCTATCTACTTCATCATATTAATTCACGGTAATACATTAAATGAAAATAAATCAGTAATTATTGAGGCCTTTCAAGATTCTTTATAACCAATTATTTATTTTCCTTATAAGGTAAACTTATGCATTCTCTGAAAAAAATCTTGTTTACACTGGTAGTTGTATTATAAATGTACATGTAATACAAAAAATACGCTGGCCCTGATAACCCTGGTGTTATTTTTTCCTTGTTGCATCAATTCCAAATAGAAATGTCAGTTTTCCTAGATTAATTTTTCTATACACTATTGGTACGTAGTCATACTCCATCCTGCTTCCTAGGAAGCTCACACTCCACCTGCACCATCCTCAGATACTTTTCACCTTGAAAGGGCTTGAAAAGAAACCAGAATATTTCCATGGAAAAGTATGTGATCTGGAAATGATCTGCCAGGCCTCCCGCTAAAAGAAAAAAGTACTAACCAGATATAGCTATCATTGATGAGACAAGTGGAACATGCTACATGTTTTACAGTCCCACAGCTCTTTCAGCATAGCCAGCAAACAAGAGGCTTCACTTCTTACCACATTAGCAGCCATCTAAACCTATGTAACAGTAAGAGATAGTCGAAGTACAATGCTGTTCAGTAATGCTGTAATGTCATTGGAAATTGCGGTTGCTAAAATTAAACTGACACTTGGCAGAAATTAGCATAACACTTTCCATCACAGCCTTATGACAGAAAGAGTGTCTGCGTGGCACAGGCAATGCTGAGAGCAGAGCTGTGCATCACCAGAGGGATCAACGTCTGAGGCCATGCAGAGAAAGCTTTGAAGGGATTGGAAACCCACAATCACAAAAATGCCACAGTCTCCCATCCCTTCACAGGGACACAGAAGTCGATGCTCAAATTCAAAGTCCAAACTTCTCTTTGCCTTTTGACTGCGTTTTTTCACCAGATGGGAGGAGGAGCTCCATGTTTGGGCAAAGAAAAGGAAGGCTTTATTTCATCATCTGCCAGCATGAGTTTTCTCCTTCTCCTCCCCACCGCCCTCAGGATCAAGGCGAACTCCTTAGGAACACTCCTTAATTGGCAGAGGGCTACTTTTAAGGCAATGGGAAGACACTCCTCTCCCCTGGGGCCCTGAATATGTCCTCCATGCTGGCAGTGTTTTGTTCTAACCTAAAGCATATGTCAGCTTCCTCACTACACAGCTCAGGAGTCCAGTGCAACTAAAGAGTTAAATTCCTTGGAAATAAGACCAGTGAAGACTCCTGGAACTGTGCAGGTGCAGAATTACAGCCTGCCACTGCTCATCAGACCACAGATTCCCAAGACCCTGCACAGGGTCTCAGGGATAGCAACATTTGGGTCTTCTTGTTTTGCCATTTAAAAAAATAAATAAAATAAAGAAATTTCCATCCTCTCGCATAGAAATGAGCACGCAGTAGGTACTCTGAGTAAATATTTGTCAAACAGTCAACACGGTTTTACAATATTTCACCCAAGCTCCTGTAAGTCTCAGTCTGATTTCAGCTTTCCTAATCCACAGATGGCCAGTTTAGGGCCAGCTCATCTGACGTAAGAGCAAAAGGGCTATGTCCCCTTGTGGGAGGCAGGGCAAAGCTCTGCATTGTAATGAAGTCACCTTATTCAATGGCACGAATTCACAGTTTAGAAGTCCAAGAATAATGAAACTGGTAAACATACAAACCAATCAGGCAAAATGAAAACCAAGGAAAGTTTATCTTTTCTTAGCCAAGAGGGGGAAAGGCCAAGGTATGTAAGACATACACCACAGAATACTTTGTTCTTTCTTTTTTATTTAGTCACGACACATCAGTACAACAGAGGTCAAACCCAGTTCAGTGGAGGTCGTTTAACTACACCTGCTAAAAGAATAAACCTGAAAAATGATATTTTATAGCCCAAATCAAATTAAATAAATCAAAGAGAAGGAGGCAGGAAAGCCCTTTTAAATACCTTGGCAACCACAGTTCCATGCACCAAAAGGAAAACTCACGTAAAAATTTCCAGTTAAAAGAAAACATGGCAGTTCCAGGAAAATTAGGTTATGCATTTAACAGGTTCCACTGTACTACTCAATTGACCACTTGCACACCATGATCACTTATCCATGTTAACATTTGTGAATTTGAGATCCGTGTGATTAAAAATTCATTGCATTGCTGGGGCTGGTAAATGCAGGCGTATTCTATTCAATTACCTTCAGTTTCCTTTCCACCAACACTCCAAATGAGACCTAACCTATCAGCGGCTCTCTCCTAACTAAATCAGAACTGCCAGTCCTGGCAGACACCAGCAGCTGGTCAGATGGATTCAGGGCCACGAATAGTTTGTACATTCACCTTTCTGCTATAGGAAGCAGAGAATTTATTAGTCTTCTTTCTTGGATAAAGCTGATCATCTGATTTGTCAACGCTTTGTTCAGAAATATAAAATTCAATATAGTTCCCCTCCCCCCAAAAGAATATTATTTATACAACACCTTAATCTGTCAAAATATTAACAAACAGAATCATGTTAACATTAAGCATAGTGGTTTGGAAAATTAATTCTAAAAACAGACCATAACTATACAAGGAGAAAAACAGACCAAAAATACTAAATGTTAAGATTCCCCAAATTTTGGGGCAAAAACGGAATCATTCTGGTTTACAAAGTAAATTAGGCACAGTAAAAACCTATCACAAAGTGTTGGCTTATACTCACTATTTCAATTTACTGTCTTGAACAAAATTTAACAACTAGTTTTTAAAAACTGCTAATACATGACATGATGAAAAAAACATTAAAAAAGAAAAAAGTAAACCAACAAACCTTTAGTCTTTAAAAAAAATTTATCTGAAAGTGTACCTTTTTCCTTTTTACTTTTACTGACGACTTTAAGGTGATGTTGGCAACAGTCCAGCCCAGCTGGGATTTTAAACTTTCCCCTCCCTCATTCTACATCAGTTCTTTAAAAAGCTCCAATCTCCGTCCCCCAAGGTCTATAGGGCTTGCCAAGGTTTGCAGCCTGCGTGGGTGCTGAAGGGCTCAATGCATTGGGAGATAGTAAGTGGAAGGAGCCGAAAGAGAAGGGGAAGGCCGACAGGGAGGCCACTGAGGAGAGCAGAGGCGGCGACAGTTTGGAGGCGGAGGTGACCACAGGGAGCACCGGTCCGAGGCTGCCGCTAGGGGGCGCTCGCAAAGCAGGCGCCTCCGGATGTGCTGAGCCCAGCCTGCCCTGGTGGTGCGGTTCCGTGGGTGAGGCAGTGGTGGCCGCGTTGCCGTGGCCGTTCTGGGGCAGTAACAGCGGGTGAGCGATGTGCGGGTGATGTCCAAAGGCGGTCCCCCAGGGAATGTGTCCGAGGCCCGCGTGGGCGCCGCTCGCGGCTTCCCGCTGGGAGGCGTAGTTGTTGAGATGTGAGACCAGTCGAACTCGAAGCGGGTCAGAGGCATCTAGTCCTTCAATGATGCTCAGATAACGGGCAACTTCTGCCAGGCATTCCCGAAATCCCAAACTCCGATAGTCCATAGCAAGGGCGTGCGCATCAAAGTAGCCTAAGGAAAAGAACAAAAGAAAAATCTCAGGGCTTTGCCCGTTTCCCGCATTTCTTCAGTCCCAGAGACAGCCCTTCCTGGCAGATACCTGCATCCCTTAAAACACGACAGTCAAGGGTTCTTCCGAAAGTCTAAATATTTTGGAGTCGACCAAAATCTTTGCATTAATCAACATAAGCAGAATGTGTTTGCTAATGCAAGTTCAAAGCCCAATTAGAAGCTGCAGAGCAGAAATTGGAATTATACCCTACCAGCAGATGAAACTATGCTCATTCCTTTAATGTTTTCCCTCAACAACAACAAAAAATACATCAAGGACAGAGAAACCACAGAGCAGTGAAATTCATTAGACACACAGATGTAAGTTATCATCGTGGAGCTTTTAGGCACTTGGACCTCAGTAAAGCATTTTCCTGCTGGAGACAGACACACAGACCTTGGTCTCCTGTTAGGTTTCCTCTACTTAACCGCAATACATTTCTTTCCTCAAGAGGCATGTGGCAGCGCATTTTTTTTTTAAATCCCATATACCAAAATAAGACCACATATTGTTTTTAAATGCTTTTTCTCAAAATAGCAATGGACAAATGTGAGAGCTACCTGATCTGAATCAGGGCTGTCACAACTTCGGAAGACCTCACAAGTAATAGGTATTTTCCAAAAGATGCACTAGTTCAATCTGCAGAGAGTTGGGGTGGTGAATTCACTGGAGAAGATTCTATGAGCATTTGAAAATGTACTGACAGGGAACTGCACACACCACACACTGTTGTCTCCCCACCCCCAAAGAAAAATCAGGCAGCTACTGCACCAATCCTGGCCTTCAGTCGCTGCTCACTCTATGCCAACCACTCAGAGCCCCCACTAGGTCTAGGAGATGTACCTTTCCCTCCTGCCGTATGCAGCATTTTCAGGTGATCCACGGTCATCTGCAGGATCTCGGCTTTTTCTAGCTTAGCAGATCCCTAAAGATGAGAATGGCAAAAAGATTGATTTGGCACAAGTTCCTTTGGAAAACAACTTAAAATATGCAAACATACATACAAAGATATATGCTTTGTAAAGCGTAAAGTATGGACTAAAGAAAAATCAGTTGTCTTCACAAAATACGCTGGCATCTGTACGAATTCATCTAGGCACAAGCAACACAGCTATTTTCCAAGGCGGATGAGATTAATGGAGGGAAGATTCAGAAGGTGCGGACAGCGACGCTGAGAGCTTTACCTACTTGCTCCATTACCTGCTTCTCAAAAGCACTGGGTACCAGCCTTCTCAGCTCAGACAAACTGTTATTGATCCGGTCTCGTCGGCGCTTCTCAATTATCTGCAGAAGGCAAGCAAAACAAAGAAAGGTATTACCATTACGACTGTAAATTTCAAATACAAAAAAAGGTGGCTATTTCCGTTAATTAATAACAAAAATAAAACGAGATTGTAAAGAGACTCACTCCTCTCCGTCTTTTTCTGGCCAAAATTTGGGAAGACGTAGTTGGGGACATGGAACCTAGAGCTGAACTCAAGTTTCTGAAAAGAGAAAAAGCACAAACAAAAACTGAAATCGCCGTTAAACGAGGACAGGTGACCTGAGAGGTCGCCCCCCACACCCTCCCCGCACTCAGACTTTTTTGCCACTTGGGCTGGAAGGCGCCCAGGGGTTCCCTGGCCGCGGACTGCCGGCAGCCGGCGACGCGCGGAGGTCAACGCAGAGCACCGGCGCGCCAAGGGTCCCCGCCCGCTGTCACCGCGGCGGGCCTGCACTCGCCTCCCGCTCTGGCTCCGCTCCGCCGCCGCCAGCTCACCCATTCTCGTCCGCACTCTCCTTCTCCACCTCGATAGTCTCGTCCAGCTCGCTGTCCGAGGAGCTGTACTCGGGGTGAGCTCGCTTCATGCTGGCTGCCCGGAGGATCCAGGGGAGGGTCGGCGCGGCAGGCAGGGAGGAGTTAACTACAGCAGCACGTCTCCGCGCTCGGCTGCTCGCGTTCAGCACACACTGATCCCGCTCACGCTTTGCCTCTGGTTAAAACTCAACCATCCTTTCCCACGCTGAGCCCCTTCCCAGGGCCCTGGGGAGGGCGGGGGAGCGGAGAAGGCGGGCGAGGGGGCGGAGAGGCGGGGCGGCAGCTCCAGGGCAACAGCCGCCCCCCAGCCAATCCGGTTTCTTCGCCGCTGACTGGCAGCCGCTCCGGGGAGGGGCGGGAGCTAGGCCGAGGGCGCGAGCGGACCGCGCCCCCGCCCTCGCGCCCTCCCCTGCCCGGCGGCGGTGCGTCGGCTCCGCGGGGGCTCTGCCCGGCCTGCACTCAGGGGAAGGAGGAGGTGCGGGAGGCCGGGCCGGGACACAAGCCCGCCGGCGGCCGCGGCTCCTCCCCGCCCCGCGCGCCCCGCGCGCCCCGATTGGCCTGGCCGCGCGCCAGGGCCGCGCCTGCAGCGCCTCCGGTGAGCCGCACGCGCCGCGGGCCGTGGGAAAGTGCCGGCGCCGCGGCCGCCAGCCAATCCGGGCGGCCGGCGACGGCGACGGCGGCGGCCGCGCTGGCGGCGGCGGCGGCGCTGGGCGTCCGCATGAATGGAGAAGAATGGGCAGGCGGGGAGCCGGGCCGCGCGAGGGCGCGCCGGCGGGGGCTGGGCGGCCGCGGGCCGGGCCCCCAGTGTGAACCTGTAATCGGAGCCTGGGCGCCGGCCGGCCTCGGAAGCCGCCGCCTAGCGCCACCGTAAATCTCGCCCGCGTGGCCGCCAGTTCCCGGCGGCTGGAGGCGCGCGCTGTTGGCGGGGCTGTGCCGGGTGCACCTGGCCAGGCCGCGCGCCTGCGGCTCCGCGGATCCCGCGGGGAGAGGGGGCGCCGGGCGCGTCCACAGTGGCCACCAGTCCAGGGGCGGTCACATGGAGGAGCAAGCTGTGGGCTCAGGGAACGCTCTTTTTGGATTTCTGGGACCGAGGCCGCACATGCAGCCAGACTCGTTTCCGCAGGGGCTTCCCAGCCGCGGGATGGAATGAATACCCCTGTGCATCTCATTTCCGGGGAAGTGGAGCACTTGTTTTCTCGGCTGACTTGGGGGGGAAAAAAAAACCAACGGTCCCTGGGGATAATCATTATGCTGGGGTTTTTTGTTGTCTCTGCACACGCCCCCCCCCCCCCCCCCCCCCGGCTTTGGCGGCCAGATCCTCTCAGCGGGCGACAGGGTGGCGGTGCTGGCGTTTGCGTCTGAGGCCGGCCTTGCTGAGGGAATGCACGTCTCTGGCCCCAGACACACACCTCTGGCTTCGGTGGCTTGACGTGGCGTGTACTGGCTGCTACGTGAAGTCGCCCCCGAGTCCACCAAGAAGACAGATTTTTTTTAAATACAGTTGTAAATCTCGAAACTGACTTCTGATTCCAGAAACAGAATGATTGTTTTAAATTTGAAAATCCGGTCTTCTGTCCCTTACAAACGTGCAGAGCAATTCGCATTCGTCTCAGATCCACTCTGGAGGTTGTAGTCCTGTCTGTGAGGGAAAGCTTAGTACCTACCGGTGAGGATAACAAAAGGCTTTTCTCTTTGCAAAATGCTTCCTGGTTTCTAGACTTCCTTATTGATCTCAATGCCATCTTTCTTTCTTTTCTTTTCTTTCTCTCTCTCTCTCTCTCTCTCTCTCTCCCCCTCCCCTCCCTCCCTCCCTCTCTCTCTCTCTCTCTTTCTTTCTCTCTTTCTCTGTTCCTTTTTCTGAGATAGAGTCTCGCTCTGTCTCCCAGGCTGGAGTGCAGTGCTGCGATCTCGGCTCACTGCAAGCGATTCAAGCGATTCTCCTGCCTCAGCCTCCCCAGAAGCTGGGATTACAGACGCGGGCCACCATGCTCAGCTAATTGTTTTTGGTAATTTTAGTAGAGACGAGGTTTCACCATGTTGGCCAGGCTGGTCTCAAACTCCTGACCACAGGTGATCCGCCTGCCTTGGCCTCCCAAAGTACTGGGATTACAGGCGTGAGCCACCGCACCCGGCCTCAATGCCATCTTAACACACCCTGGATGCCAAGCACTCTGAATGGCCGGCCTGGGCCTAATCCATAGTTCCTCTCTGGGTACCCCCACCCCTCCACCCCTCCACACACACTGGAAATACAACCTCCTGGCTCCCACTGAAGCTTATACCCCGTCACATCACCTCCAGCCCTCAGCCCTTCCATGCAGCCCCTCTGCTTCCCTGTCTAGGCTGGGCCCTTCCATCAGCCATCCTGGGTTTGTTGTTGCTGGCACCCCAGACCTCTGGCTTCCTGAAACTCCACCACATGCTGCCTGTCAGTTGTCAGTCCAAGGTCAATCCCACCACCCGGCTTTCTCTCTGAAGTGCAAATTTTAAGGCTCCTTCCTGGCCCTCCCAGTCTTCAGTCCAGGGCATCCATCACTGCTCCCTGCCTCTTCCCTCCCAGAACCTGATGGTTCAGGCATAGGAAACCACCTCACCTGCTCTCCTCTGCCTTCCAGAAGTCCCTCTGACCTTCAATTTATTTCCCCAAAGGGACAGGCCACCCTTCCCCAGAACCAGTGTGTCTCCTTCCCCTCTGGCTCTAAATTTTCCCTGCCTCTGGCACCTACAGTGAGTCAGCCTTTCCTGCTTTGGCCCATTTCTGCTGCTGTGGAGAGGCATAGACAAGCTGCAGATGTTGAGTGAGATGAGACCAGGTGGGGTTAGGGATGCTTAACTCTACATTGGCATCCAAATGAAATATTGCTCACATGTTCATGATTACTTTTCTGTCAAAAAGGAGGTTCTCTGTGGCCAGGCGCAGTGGCTCACACCTGTAATCCTAACACTTTGAGAGCCCAGGCAGGAGGATTGCTTGAGTCCAGGAGCTCCAGATCAGCCTGGGCAACATAGCAAGACCCCTATTTCTTAAAAAAGAAAATTAAAAATTACCCAGGCATGGCATGCACCTATAGTCCTAACTTCTTAGGGAGCTGAGGTGGGAGTTTTGCGTGAGGCCAGGAGTGCCAGGCCAGACTGGGCAACACGGCAAGATCCCCATCTCTAGAAAAAATTTAAAAATTTACCGGGCATGGTGGCCAGTGTCCTAGTTACTCTGGAGGCTGAGGCTTGAGCCCAGGAGGTTGAAGCTACAATGAGCTATGATCATGCCACAGCACTCCAGCCTGGGTAACAAAAGGAGACTCTGTCTCCAAAAAAATTAAAAATGAAGTTGTCCTGCTTCTTAACTTTGACTCTGATTTTTCAGTGCTTCCAATAAATACGTATTCTTCTATGTGCCATGTGCTGTGCTAGGGCCTGAAAATACAAAGGTGACCCAAAAGTCATCCAGCCTGCACTCCTAGAACTCACATCCTAGGGAGAAGACAGAGAATACACAATAAAATACTTATGGATGCTCCAATGCTTGGAAGCACTCCTTGGTAAGGAAAAACAAGGGGGTGAGGATTCTTTATGAGGTCTGGGAAGGCCTGTTCTGTGTTTGGAAGGGACTTAAGATCAAGAAGAGGTGAACTAGGTGGTTCAGTAATAACCAGGAAGGAAGGAGTGGAGACCCCTCCCATGAGTGGTAGGATCAGAGGAGAGAGTTACACTGAGGGCACCAGGCCCAATTTTCTCCCATCTGCTATGTAGAGGGGATTTACCCCTGGAGGCTTTGAGCAAAGAACGACTTTTAACGTCTTTGCTACCCTGAATGCAAGGTACCTCCTGCAAATTGACCCATTCTGAAGCTTACATGGGACTGCCCAGGCCTGGCCCCTCAAGAAAAGGACCTTTTTACCATTTGAGGGTGGAGAAGTGGGCAAGTGTTGCCTTTTATAATTCATCTGTCCTGAAGAATCACCCTTGTTTATTTCACTCAAAGGCCCATTTTCTTGCCTGGTTTGTAGAGTCTGGGTTCAGTTACTTAACTTACCACTCTGCAGGCTGCTTTTATCTGCATTCCCTTGCCGAAGAGATACTCCAGATGTCCTGGAGGAGAGAGACACTACTCCAGATTTAGGAATTCACTCGCAAGGCCAGGCCCAGGTGGAGGCCTCCCCAGAGGAAAAGTGGTAGAACCTCCAGGAAGAAACAGCTCATCCTCAAACTCCAGCTGCAGCGTTTCTCTGTGAACGAGGCTTAGGGTGGTCAGCTTGTTGGAAGGGGTGCAAGCAGTAGCTGTGTGTGAGACTGCCCTGGAGGAAACGCCAAATTGTCAATTATTCATTCATGAGAGCTTTGGCCACTGTGGAGGTCCCTACTTGGATACCCTTCATGAGGCCCTGTCTCTGTCAGTTTGCTGGCGGGTGCAGGTGATCTCAGTTGAACAGGCATGGGCCATGGTGCTCAGGAGGACCAAAGGCTACACCTGCAGCTCTGAGAAAGAAGGGGCTGCCTCTCTCTCTAACCTCTTAGTCTAATTGCTGTATCCATTCTGAGGCAAAGGTCTTTGTCAGAGCAACTTTAGGTAAAGCCAGCCAGGGGCTAGCTGAAACCTTTAGGGCTTGCTTGCTTATGTACTTGCTTGACAAACTTGTATAAAGCCCCTAGTCTGTGCTGGGCACTGAGCCAGGCCTAGAGCAATCAGGCTGAAAAGCCACAATCTCTATGAAGCTGCTCACAAGTTCTTAGCTACATGACATTTAAGCCTCAATAATCTTATCTGTAAAATGGTGATATTGGCTGGGCACAGTGGCTCACGCCTGTAATCCCAGTACTTTGGGAGGCTGAGGTGGTTGAATCACGAGGTCAGGAGTTCAAGACCAGCCTGACCAATATGGTGAAATTTAGTAGATATTTTTATCTACTAAAAAATACAAAAATTAGCCGGGCATGGTGGCGCACACCTGTAATCTCAGCTACTCGGGAGGCTGAGGTAGGGGAGTTGCTTGAACCTGGGAGGCGGAGGTTGCAGTGAGCCAAGATCACACCACTGCACTCCAGCCTGGGCAACAGAGCGAGACTCCATCTCACACACACACACAAAAATGGTGATATCAATAATAGTTACTTTCCAGTGTCACAAATTAAATATGACCAATTATATGAAGCACTTTACAACAATACTTGGCCACTAGTTAACACCAAATAAACAACATCTGTTATTATTGGCTTTTAATATACCTGCTCTGCACATGAGCATATAAACTCTGAGCACTAAGTTACTTCTATGTTTTCTTCTGATACTCTTTGTTATACATCTAATGAGGTTGAAAGGCAGTATAAATAATTATGTACCAATTGGATATATTAAAAGAGTCTCTAGAAAGTAATATCCTTTTAACATCAGGAGAAGGAAATAGTGCTTCTTGTTAAGAGCACTAGATTATTTTGAGTAATATAAGCATCTGCTATTCATTATTAGTGAAAGTTGTGCTTTTTGAATCTAAGAAACATCTCCTGAGCATGTAGTGCTATAAATACATGTATAAGTGAGGAGTGTACTCATGGTGTTCAGAGGTGGCTCCTTCTTGAGAACACAAGGAATTTTGACTAAGTGCCAGTTTTCCTTTGTTCCTGATGCTTGCTGCTTTCTCTAGATGCAGCATCTCAAATACCAGATTGCTTTGTGGCATGTCATGCTATGCAAAACTGCACTTCCACTATTAGCTTTCCTAATTGAGGTCAGATGTGAGGTGCCTTGGTGTTTGCCTTGAAGGAATTGTTTAATTGGAACCCTAACAGGCAGTGGTATGGTACAGTGAAAAAAGGGATTTCAAGTCACCTGCCTGGGTTCAAGTCACTCTTTATTAGCTGTGTGACCTTGAGCTTGTCACCACACCTTTACCCTCTGAACCTCAGTTTCCCCATCTATAAAATAATAGCTCAGCGTTCATTTTGTTTTTCAAAAGACAAAATGAGACAAAGCATTTTTTACAAGTGCCAAACAAATGTTATGCCTTATGCTTTTAAGTTATGGCGATGATGATGATGATAAGAATACGGGATGCTTCTTCCTGAGCCTTGCTGGACCATCAAGCTTGGAACTCCTGGCCTTCTCCCCTGAGCCTTCCTGAGCCTCTTGTGCCCACCAGTGAATTCCTTCACAATGAGCAACTCCATCTTTTAAATATATATATATATATATATATATATATATATATTTAAAATACCAACATACATTTCACAGAACATTAATTTCTCAAGATGCTTTGTAAATAAAAGAATCTGTTTCCAAATACATCTGGAAAACTACCTGTAAGATCTCAGTGCACATTACAGCATGAAAAGCTCAGAGACATTCTTAGTAAAGAAGCCTTATTTACATTTGTCTAACCCAGCACTTCCCAAACTCGCCACTTACAGCATCTTTTTTTTTTTTCATATAATGTGCTAACATTCCATTGAAATGGCATATCAAGGAACACACTTTGGGAAGTTGTCATAGTATAAGGGTGGATGCATTTTGCTTTTGGTTAAAGACGACTGACCCACAAACATTTAATCACAAGTGAAAACCAACTTAATACAAATTATTACTAAGTCAAGTGCTGAAATATAACTTTTGCTGAGTAATTTCTCATCACCCATTCCCCTCCCATCCCCTAACCCTTCTGAGTCGCCTATGTCTATCATTCCACACTCTGTGTCCATGTGTGCACATTATTTAGCTCCCACTTATAAGTGAGAGCAAGCATCTGACTTTGTATTTCTGAAAGTTCTTTGCTGATTAATCAAAGAGACCAATTACTTAAAAGTAATTTGTAATACCTTTTAAATACTTGTAATAACAAACACCTTCATAGCACTTCATGGCACCATATACCAGAAACGGTTTTAAGAACTTTACATATAACTGATTGAATTCTCACAGCAACCCAGGAAAAGGGAGGTATTATTTTCTCCAGTTTTAGAAAAGGAAACCTACGCAAAAGGAAGTAAGAGATTTGCCCAAAGTTGTATCTGAATCTCTGCCGTTGGTTTGATTCCATGACACCCTCTTTTCCTCAAAGAATAATTTACAGTGTATTCTTTTCTCAGTTAAAATGATACAAACATTAACATACAGCATACTTTTCTCAATTAAACTAATTAAAATAGTAATTTGCAGAATATTTTCATACTTTAAATAATTTAACTAGTTTTTATTTTTACACGTCCAAGACCGCTCTAGATATACATGAGATAAATCTTACAGTGTCACAAAAGCAAGCTGGGGAATATCACTCCCTGGACCTTGTACCAAGTTGCATTTAGTGGAAGTAAAGGCTTATTTCCTAGGTAGTCTGGATGCTGAGATAATGCTGCAACAGTTGGGGTATACGACTTCTTTGGATTTGGTTTTCAAGTATTTCATAATTTACTACTTTTTATGTTCTTAGATATTTATTATAAATAAATCCAAAATGATTTTAAATTATTAAAGTTTAAAGTATATGCCTTTGGCACCACTAGAAAAAAAAAAAAAAAAAACTTCAAAGTATAGCAGGAAGTTCCATGTGAGCCCCAAACTGGAATTCACAGAACCTACGTCTTTGAAACCAGAGGGCTGTTAATCCACTAAGTGATCTGTTTGCCTGAACTGATACACACTGGAGCTTTGGTTTTAAGTTGAAAAGGTTTTGTTGTTGTTGTTGTTGTTGTTAATATTTTTACCTTTTGATTCAGGAGCACAGGGCAGAAAGGAGGGAGAAAAGAATTGAGGGAACAGATTTTTTTCCCTTTTCTTTAAAGTGTATAAATTTAAGGGGTACAACTGCAATTCTGTTCCATGGCTATATTGTGTGGTGGTGAAGTCTTGACTTTTAGTGTATCCATCACTCAAGTAATGTACATTGTACCCAGTAAGTAGTTTCTCATCACCCATCCCCCTTCCATTCCCCTACTCTTCTGAGCCTCCTATGTCTATCATTCCACACCCCTTGTCCATGTGTACACATTATTTAGCTCCCATTTATAAGTGAGAACAAGCATCTGACTTTCTGTTTCTGAGTTGTTTCACTTAAAGAGAATGGCCTCCAGTTCCATCCTTATTGCTGCAAAAGACATGATTTCATTTTTTATGGATGAATAGTATTTCACTGTGTATATATACCACATTTTTTAATTCAGTCATCCATAGATGGACACTTAGGTTGATTCCATATTTTTGCTATTGTAAATAGTGCTGTGATAAATATATGTGTGCAGGTATCCTTTTGATATAATGATTTCTTTTCCTGAATATATACCTAATAGTGGGATTGCTGGATCAAATGGTCGTTACTTTTTAGTTCTTTGCGCAACCTCCATAGAGTTTTCCATAGTTGTACTAACTTACATTCCCACCAACAGCATATGAGTTCTCTTTTCTTTATATCCTCACCAACATCTGTTATTTTTTGACTTTTTAATAATAGCCATTCTGACTAGTGTAAGATGATATCTCATTGTGGCTTCAATTTGCATTTCTTTGATCATTAGTTATGTTGAGCATTATTTCATATGCCTGTTGTGCATTTGGATGTCTTCTTTGAAAAATGTTTATTCATGTCCCTTGCCTGCTTTTGAATAGGGTTATTTGTTTCTTCTTGTTGTTGTTGTTGAGTTCCATGTAAATTCTGGATATTAGTTCCTTGTTGGACGCATAGTTTGCAAATATTTTATCTTGAGAGGATGGATTTTTTAGTCACATTAGAGAAAAGGCTTAGGACCAAAAGCCAAAGGAGTTATTTATATGGGAGATAATTCTAGTAAAAAATAGCAATAATAATAATGTTACATCAGCACCCAGGTGACAGTATGCTACAGAGAACTGGGACAGGTTAATTCTGTGCCACCACCCCATGCCCCCCACACACACGTGCATACACACTGCCAAATGGCACTCTGAGGGTACATGGTGATGACTGGGACTTAGCTACAGAGGCAGTGCACAGGCCTTCAAGTTGAAGATGTCATTGACAAACAGCATTGAACATCAATGAGGCATTACCCAGGCGGGGCTGAAAACTTAGAAAGGGGCCAAAGTCGTATAGTCTGGCAGAAAGGGTTAAGAATCATTAGAATTTAGGCATTAATGTGACCTCATTTGTAGTCAAAGGCTAGTGGGGCCAGGTAACATTCTAGTTACAAGACATGAAAGAAGTGAAACATGTTTAGATATCATTCCTGAATTGTGTTACCCCAAAATTAATGTGTTGAAACACTAACCCCCAATGTAATAGCATTTGGAGTTGGGGCCTTTGGGAGATAATTAGGTTTAGATGAGGCCATGAGGCTGGGGTCTTTACAGTGGGACTAGTGCCCTTATAAGAAGAGACACCAGAGAGTTAATTCATTCTCTTCCAGTGCCATCTTTCCATCCCTCTCCCTCTGTCTTCCTTTCCCTCTCTCTCTCCCTCTCTGCCCCATGTGAGGACACAGTGAGAAGGCAGCCATCTGCAAGCTAGAAGGAGAGCCCTCACCAGAACCTGGCCATGCTGGAACCTTCATCTTGGACCTCCAGCCTCCAGACCTATGAGAAAATAAATTTCTATTGTTTCAACCACACAGTCGATAGCATTTTGTTATGGCAGCCTGAGCTAAGACAATTCCTACTTCAAAACTTGTATAAAATCTTAATGTGTCTTCGTAAGTAGGCATTTTTGTTATAGCTAAGTGTTCTGGTTCCCAGCTTTTAGAATGTATTCTATTTTACTTGCCAGTAACTGAAGGAGCAAAATAAAAAATACAAATTTTTGCCACTTAAAAAGCCCTATTTTTAGAGCATAAGAAAACAGGGCAGGAGTGGGATGGCCCGCTGGAAAGTGATTATGAAGCCCATGAGGACAAAGAATGTGAAATGGAATAAGACAATCTAGTTAGGTTTATAAACAGAAGGAGGAGACTTTGAACGTTCATCATACATAGTTGAGGTGATATAAAAAGAATACCCACATAGAGGGAAAAAGTCCTGGAGTTGGGAATCTGCTAGGAATGAACCTGGATTAAGCCTATGGCTTCAGGAATGGAAAGAATAAGGGAAAGGAATTATGAAAACATATTGAGCAATACTTGGCATATTATTGGATGGAGAAAATACTGCCCTGATAGGTAGTGAGTCAAAAATCATTCCCAGTTTTCTTGCTCTAAAACTGGTTCTCAACTTGTAGCAGCCATCAGAATCACCTGGAGGAGGAGACGCTGCTGCTGGTGGTGGCCCAGAGACCACACATTGAGAACCACTGCTCTAGAAAACCATCTGTCTTTGCTGATGGAGAAACCTGGCTCTAATAGAAAGCAACTGAGGAGGAAAGGAGTTGCTTGGCTTCAAGGCTATCCATCAAAAGATCATGATGAGTTATACAGTATTCAGCTATGTATCTCTGAATTCAGCCAAGCTCTTTTACATAAGAACTTTGCAATTTCCTAATTAATTCAGGATATATGTTAAATTCCTAAATTGAGCTATATGAATTTTTAGGTGGTTTTGTTGTTGATGGTAATGGTTTGATGTTTAAGACAGTTGCTGCTTATCTTGAGAAACCATGAACTCTCAAAATGTTTCCCAAGGGAAGGGCTCCAGAGAGAAGAAAGGAAGCCATTATTTCCCCTATGTCAAAATGAAATGCTCAGACCTCTGAAACCTAAATAAATGAACAAATAAAAGACAAAAGCATAGATGAGATCAGCCTTCAAATCTACAAAGGCAAAATAATCAAAACTAAGGTGTAAATTACAATGGTGATAAGAGAATTTAAGAATATAGAAAAATTATTTTAACAGAGAAACTGTGTTCCTCCAGGGCCTGTAGTTCAAAATTTTGTAATGCACAATGATCCACCCCCAAAAATTGAATATATATTCAGACCCTAGAACTGCAATATTTAAACCAGTGGTTCTCAACTATTAGTGAGCATTAGAATTACATGAAGAGTTTAATAATAAACACAGATTTGGGGGTCCCCCTCCCCCTTAGAGTGTGTGAATCAGATCTGGGTGGACTCAGGAATTTGTAGTTCACACAATTCCCAGATGATGCTGATGCTGGATATTTGGGACCATACTTTAGGAATTGCGGTTTTTGCTCTATGATTCACAACTTGGTCACATACTAGAATTATCTGGAGAGCTTGCTTTTTAAACTTCAATTCATAGGCCACACCTCAAAACAATTAAAATTATAATCTCTTGGGGTGTGAACCCAGGCATCAGTAGTTTTTGAAGTTCTCAAGTGTCTCCCATGTGCAGCCAAAGTGGAGAATTTCTACTTATATTAGTAGTTGTCAAATTTCAGCACACATTACCTGAAAGACTATTAAAACACAGATTCCTGGGCCCGTCTCATGGAGTTTCTGATTCTGTAAGTCTGGGTTGGGCCCAAGAATTTGCATTTCAACCAAGTTCCCAGATGATGCAGTCAGTCCTGGGATCATACTTGGAGAACCACTGGTAAGACCAACTTCAACCCTGGCTGTATTTGGAATCTACTGGAGAGCTGGCAAAAAAAAAAAAAAAAAAAAAAAATACGGAAGTTGGCTCCATTCTCAAAAACAAAAGAAAACCAGATTGGGATATAATTAGTTTGGGTTGGGGTCTGGCATAAATATGTTTTTAAAACTTCCCAGGTGAGTCTAATATGCAGCCGAGACCTGGAATCACTGCAAAACCAAGCAAGGTTTTGCAGTAAATGTATCACCTGTCATGTTTGCTTGTCATCTGAATTTAAAATGACCTATTCTAACCAGAATATATTTCAACCGCTATATGCAGTATCTTTATTGAAAAAATATACTACATTGAAATAAATGTAAGATCATGTTCATTTCTGAATTTAAGAAACAGGGCCAGGCACAGTGGCTCACGTCTGTAATCCCAGCTACTCAGGAGGCTGAGGAAGGAGGATCGCTTTAGTCCAAGGATTCAAGGTTATGGTGAGCTATGATTGTACCACTGCACTCCAGCCTGGGCAACAGAGCAAGACCTATCTCAGAAAGGAAAGGAAGGGAAAGGGAAGGAAAGGAAAAGGCTAGGTTAAGCCAGGAGGGGATTCTGCCCACCCCTTCTATTGCTATAAATGCAACATACTGTCTGAATTTTTTTAATGTTACATGGTAACCCACCGCTTTGGTGATCTGCAGCCAATCATGTAAACAGAAACATTGTAACTGTTATTATAAAAGCAGTTTCCTTTAAATGAGAAATTACACTTATATCTAAATAAACTTGAAATCTGATCAAACACCCTGGCCCCAAGAAAATAACTCTGGGTTTGGACAACACAACCTAGAGTAACGTTTTACTGCCACTTGATGTTTCTGAATATACAGGGTCATTTTAAATCACATAATATGGAAATAACTTGTCTGCTACGGACAGTAAAAGCTGAGATTTGGGAATGGAGTTGGGGTGTGGATGGGGAGAGTATCAAAAGGAGTCGTCTTTTAACTGGGGCTTATTCGGACAGCTTCATGATACCAGTTAGATACATATTTGTAAATAGTTACTTTCTACTTCAATTTTCACAGAAAATAGTGATACTATTGTGTTTTGGCAGCTGATTTAATAAGTTACCATTCACCACCCTGCTAGAATATACTATGCAAGGTCCACTTCTTGTGCCTCAGAAATTTAGCACTGGAAAATAGCTTAGAGCTCATTGAATCTCCTAATTTTATAGTTTAGGACTGACTTTACACCCGCTAGAGTGGCTATAACCAAAAAGACAAACAATAGCAAATATGGGTGGGAAGCTGGAGAAAAACTAAAACCTCACAGTTGGGAATTTATTGCCAATTTGGAGCAGTTTGGCAGTTTCCTTAGAAGTTAAATATAAATTTACCATCAACTGAGCAATTCTGCTCCTAAGTTATCTATTTACCCAAGAGAAATGAAAACATGTTCACACAAAGACCTGCATGTAAATGTTCATAGCAGCATTCTTCATAGTGGCCAAAAGGTGGAAACAATTCAAATGCCCATCAACTGATGAATGGATAAACAAAATGTGTTTATACCCAGCAATAAAAAGGGAAAACTGAGGATACATGCCACAACCTGGATGAACCTTGAAAACATGCTGAAAGAAACCAGACACAAACGATGACATATATGATTCCATTTATATGAAATGTCTAAAACAGGCAAATCCGAAAATAAATTAGTGGTTGCTTAGAACTAGGGAATGGGAGAGGTTAGCGTTATGGGGTGGATTAATAGCTAAAGGGGACGGGTTTGGGGGATTTGAGGACGAAAATGTTCTAAAATTGGTGATAGTTGCACTATCTGTAAATATGCTAAAAACTGTTGAATCATACACTTCTAAAAATATTTTTATTTTTATTTATGTATTTATTTATTTTTGAGACGGAGTCTCACTCTGTCACCGGGCTGGAGTGCAGTGGCGCAATCTCAGCTCACTGCAACCTCCATCTCCCGGGTTCAAGCAACTCTCCTGCCTCAGCCTCCCGAATAGCTGGAATTACGCATGCGCACCATCACGCCCGGCTAATTTTTGTATTTTAGTAGAGACGGGGTTTCACGATGTTGGTCAGGCTGGTCTCAAACTCCTGACCTCAAGTGATCCGCCTGCCTTGGTCTCCCAAAGCGCTGGGATTGCAGGCGTGGGCTACCACGCCCAGCCGAATTATACACTTTAAATAGGTAAATTGCGTGGCATGTGAATTCTAAATAAAGCTGTTATAAAAATATATATATATATCGGAGTGTAGCGTCCTGGGAAACTTCAGACGCAAATTTCCATCAGCCTATCTGTGAAATCACCTTGGCCGAGGCGACCGCTAGGCGCATGCGCACGGGGCAGCCACCAGCTAGTTAGGGTGAACCCAGGTTAGACGCACCCAGGCTAGAAGCGCCCGGCTCTTGGCCCTCGCTGTTCTGCCCGCTGTCGCCGCTGTTTGGCGCCCCGCAACAGCCCCCTCTCAGCAGGACGCGGAAAGGGCAGAGTCCATGTCTCTTGCATATACTATAAAGAAAGCGCGTTCTCCGCGGCGCCCCGACAGCCCTTAGGCAGACGTCCCGCAGAGTCCCAAGTCCCCACGGTGGGCCCGCGGGCTCCTGAGCTGTCCAGGCCCCTAAACTATCACAAGGAGGATATTTGATGACCGTCTTTCTTCCCTCGCTCTCTCCCAACAAAGGGTAACTGACCTCTCGCGTGACCTGGCCAGCGCTGAGGTTCCCTAAACATGCTTTCCCCTTATTGTGTGCAGACCCCCACAGGGCGGAGGCGAGAGGCGCGACCCACTGGACGGACGCGGCCCGGAGCCCCGGGCGCCCGGACCTGGCGGGCCCTCCCTGGGCGGGCGGGTGGCGCGTCGCCCGCGGCCGATCCGGGCGGGGGAGGGGGGCGCTGTAATTGCGGCGCAGCTCGGGTTCCCACGCTCCTATTGTTGGCGACTTTGTTTCCAATTCCCATCACGTGTGCTAATTAGTTAGAGCTGCTGGCTGGCTGGGAGGCGTGTGGCTGGCCTAAAAGCAGAAAGATCACTTCCTGTAGGGAGCCGGACAGGCTGAATACTACTGGGGCTTCTTTCTCTCTCCTCCTCCTCTGCGCCTCCTTCTCGGCCTCCCAGGAGGGTGGGAGAGGGAAGGGAAGGGGAAGAAATGCTGATTGCCGAACAAATGCCACTGAATTGCAATAGCAACCAAAAAGCCGGGGTTAGCGGGTGGGTTGGGGAATGGAAGGGGGAGAGTAAGAGCGGGGAATAGTGGAAGAAACAGGATTAAATGAGAAATTCACATTAGATCTCTAATGCTTTACAAAATGCCGTTCACAATTTTGATCAGTTAATCTCGTCAAGATTGGGTTAATGGAGGAATTTTTTTCATTTCCTCCATTCATGTTCAGTTTTTAAAAATCTGTGTTTACCCTCTGAATAAAGCAAGCACAGGCATCATTGTACACTAGGAAAAGAGAAAAAAAGTGAAGCAAGTCATGACTTTTGAGTCAGTGACTTGCCTCTGGACCTAAGCTTCTGAGTTCTATTCATTTTGGCACTACACTTTTAGAAGGGGTGCAGTGAGGTGTCAGAGACTAACGGAGGATGGTAGAAGTTTGAAAAATATACATGGGCCCATTACAAGACAATGGTGCTGTTTTTTGGCTTATTGTTGGGTTGCAAGATTTAGGAATGCTCTGATTCTCCTTATGGAAGTCTCTACTTTGAAAATACCATAATATCCATACTTCCCTATAAACGAGAGGAAAGTGGGCATTTGTAAGAACTCACCTTATATGTGGTAGTAATAAGGGAGGAGATTTTGTCCTTTCTTTTGGAAAGTAGTGGAGGAATGAGGTCAAGAGTAACTCCATTCAACACGCATTTAGCAAGGATGCTTTGAGCATCTCCTGTGTGCTAGGCACTGGGCTAGGTCTAGAGGCAGAGAGATAAAACATCCAGAACCTATCCTTAAGTAGCTTACAAATCTAGTTGAGGAGACAGATATGTATGTAGAGCAACAATTAAGGATGACTCAGAAATGGAGGTCTGTACTTGAGACTATGAGGCCAGAGAAGGGCCACGGACCCAGGCAGGGGAATTTGGGAAAACTTTCTGGAGAAGGGATGATTCATTTATCTGACACTTACATGACAAGTAACAATTGTCCAAGAGAAGAAGGGAGGAAAGGGCATTCCAAACAAAGAAGTAGCAGGGTGTACAAAAGGCCTCCAGGTCAGTGACGGAGTATGAGGCACTCTGCAAGCAGGTGTGCCCAGTGGCAGCACAGGGCTCCAGGGGTAGGCGTGGATGAGCCAGAGAGACAGGAACCATGAAAAGTCTTGTTGAGGAGTTTGGACTTTATCCTAATAGACCTAAAGCAAAGGAGCAAAATAATTAAATTTGTCTTTTAGAAAGATTACTTGGGCAGCAATTTAGAGACGGGATTGAAGGGTCTCAGGCTAGGGCAGGGAGAGGAGATTGGGGACGAACACAATGATCTAGCAATAAGAGATACCATAAGAGACTGAAATGAAGAATGAGGTGAGCCCGATTCAAGAGACACTTCGAAGGTGGAACTGACAGAGCATGGGGACCAACTTCACTTTGGCAGTCAGCAACTGGAAAAAATGCGAGATGATTCCAGGTTTCCAAGTTGTACACCTAGATGCATGATGGTGGCATTCACTGGGATAAGCAACCTGGAGGACAAAGAATAGGCTTGACATGGAGTGAAATGATGAGTTTAGTTTGGGCCATGTTGTGGTAGAAGTGACTGGAAGGTATCCAAATAGGGATATCCAAGAGGCATGTAGATATATGTATATGGAGCTCACATGGGAAGGGGTGGGACCAGAGATGGAATCAGTAGCAATAAGAGACAGGAAGGCGGTATAGTTTGCCTGTCCTTACCAAGCACCTGTGTGACCACCGCTTTGCAAATGCAGTAAGTCCTCACTTAACATAATCAATAGGTTCTTGGAAGCTGTGACTTCAAGTGAAATGCATAAAGAAGCCAATTTTACCATTGGCTAATTGATATAAGCAAGAGTTAAGTTCCTACAGCATGTTTCCGGTTACAAAAACATCAACAAATTTCTAAATAAAGACCCAAAGTACTTGTAATAGTAAACATCGAATAAATGTGAGCTATACATACATCTAAGAAAGATTAATATTATTCGCAATAAGGGAGAAAAAATAAAAAGAAAGATGGACAAAAACTAATAATTATTTACCCAATTATTCCAATTCAGTGTCACAGGCTACTGGAGCCCATCCAGGTAGGTAGTTCAAGACACCAAAAATACTGGGGAAAAATGAAGACATTAGATACATTTTTTTTTTTTTCTTTGAGAAGGAGTCTTACTCTGTCACCCAGGCTGGAGTGCAGTGGCTCGATCTCAGCTCGCTGCAACTTCCGCCTCCTGGGCTCAAGCGATTCTCCTGTCTCAGCCTCCTAAGTAGCTGGGATTACAGGCACCCGCCGCCACACCTGGCTAATTTTTTATTTTTAGTAGAGACAGGGTTTCACCATGTTGGCCAGGCTGGTCTCAAACTCCTGACCTCAAGTGATCTGCCCGCCTCAGCCTCCCAAAGTGCTAGGATTACAGGCCTGAGCCACTGCACCCGGCCTAGATATACTTTTAAAACTAAGTGTTCAATACTAGAAAAATAAATAATTAAATATAGTGAAATACCACAAAACTATTACAAATTTTTACCAAAAAAAAATGGATAGAAACATGGGAAATACTTATAAAGTTAAATGAAACAAAATTCAGAATACAAAATTGTATCTATACTTTGATTACAACTATGTCAAATATAGTCTATAAATACAATTTTAAAACCTGAAAGAAAATATTCTAAAATATTTATAGCAGATATTTCTGATTCCCTAGTATTATTTATTATATAAGTGATTTATAAATATATGAAAGGCAAAAGAGGGAGAAATAATCTTCCAGTAAACAATTTTAAAGGCTTTGAAGTTTCCTCCTCCATTCGAATCTCTGTTTCTTTTTGCTTTTCTTCTGTGGGAAAAAGGAAGCAGGGGATCTTAGCTTCAGGAAGTGATGTCAAACATCTTAGCCAATTCTAAGTGCTAGGAAGACAAATTAAGACCTTCTCTTTAATTGGATGTAATCGGTTAAACAAGGCCACCTGTGGCTGAGATGGAGCCAAGTCCTAAGGAGCCCCAGAGACGGCAGCTTTGGTGTTAAGCAGCCCTAAAGGTCAGCACCACCCTCTGGGATGGGCTTTTGATTCTATATCAAGTTACAGGGCTGTGCTAAAAGAAACATTCTAATCAAAACCTGAGCATGAGATTGGGTTTAGAAAGTGTTGATAAAAGGAAGAACGGTATAGAATTTTACCTTAAGGATTTATTTATTTAAAAATAATCAGCAACCTAGCTAGCAAAGAGTGCCTCCTGTGAGGCAGGTACGTTTTTAAGCATTTCACATATAATTAACTTGCTAATAAACCCGTGAAATAGATTCTACTGTTATCACAATCATCTTCACTTTGCAGATGAGGGAACTAAGGTACAGAGCGAGATTAAGCAATTGATTCAATGTCACACAGCTTATACAGGTAAAGCTGAGACTTGAACTCAGACAGTTTGACTCCATCATCTGTGTTCCTAACCACTACACTATGTTGCTTCTCAAGATCTAATATTATTCTTTGCTAGGTAATTGTGAATTCCAAACACACCTTAAATTAAACCTTGCATTTGGAGCAAATGTTTGCAGTGCATTGCGATCTCCTCATGATAGCATAATAATTGCACAAGCAGCATTTGGGAAGTGGGAAGGTCCAGTAAAGACTGAATTAGCAAAGCTGAAATTACCAAATGACAACAAATGTCACAGGCACTTTACACATTCAGTATTTCATCTGAGCTTCCAGCATAAGGTTGAGAAGATTTTGTAAGGAGTAATTGAGCATTCCCTTGGAAGCAGAAAACTGTTCACACATGGCTTTTTCACAGTGTGGCAGGACTGTCTTTGCCACATCTAGGATAGAATCCGGGTTGGCAATGGGAGAAGACTCCTAAAAGAGTGGATAGCCCATATTCTTTTTAGCCAAGAATTATGTCCTCAGAAATTCTCCAAAGGTACCAGTACCCTTTGAACTCCTGTATGAAGTGACAACAAACATCATGATGCAAGTCTAAAAATAAGCTCATCTTCTCCCCAAACAAATTCTTCATTCCAGATCCCTTTACTCAGTAAATGGCACTTCCCTTACCTAGTTGTCTAAGCTACCAGACATTGTGATTGCCTCTCCCAATATCCATCCTCCCCCAAGCCATGATTGTGAGTCCACCATGGTAATGTCATCTTCCTTGCTAGTGATTGGTTGAGGTGGGCAGCTCCAAGTCTGTCTAGCCAATGAAGCATGAGGAGAGACTTGCCCCAGACTTCTCAGAAAAAAGAGGCTAATTTCTCCCCCCATTCTATCTGAACAACATCAAAAAATGTCACTGGGGGTGGCCACAAATTGATTTGATGGAAAAACCAGCCTTAGGATGAAGCCAATGCTAGGGATGGCAGAGTAGAGACAAGGAATGTTGGGCTGATGAACCCATAAGCCCTGAAGCTGGTCCCAGTGGTAAATCTGTTATTTGAGATAATACATTTTCTTTGTTTTCGCCAGCACAAGAAAGGGTTTCAATTTTTTTTGCAACAGAAAGCACCCTCACTGATATATTTTGCACATTCAAATAATCATCAAGTCCAGTTGTATTAGTTCGTTTTTCACACTGCTATAAAGAATACTACCTGAGACTGGATAATTATAAAGGAAAGAGGTTTAATTGACCTACAGTTCCACAGGCTTAACAGGAAGCACGGCTAGACGGCCTCAGGAAACTTACCATCATGGCGGAAGGCGAAGGGGCACCTTCTCCACCAGGAAGCAGGAGGGAGTGAAGAGCAAGTGTGGGGGAACTGCCCTTTATAAAACCATCAGATCTTGTGAGACTTATTCACTATCACAAGACCAGCATGGGGAAAATCGCCCCCATGATCCAGTCAACTCCCACTGGGTTCCTCCCTTGACACGTGGGGATTATGGCGATTACAATTCAAGATGAGATTTGGGTGGGGACACAGAACCAAACCATATTACCAGTCTACTCTCCTTCCTAAGTATTTTGAAACCTATACACCTCTGTCCATCCCCATTACTAATAATGATCCTGATCAGGCTACCAATGAGGTCTCTCATCTGAATTACTCCAAAGTCTCCTAATTCCAAAATGCCTTCATTCATTTCAGTAGGCCTGAAGACAAAGTAAGAAAAAACATGGGCCAGATGTGGTGGCTCATGCCTGTAATCCCAACACTTTGGGAGGATGAGGCAGGTGGATCACCTGAGGTCAGGAATTCAAGACCAACCTAGCCAACATGGTGAAATCCCATCTCTACTAAAAATACAAAATGAGCCGGGCATTGGTGGCACATGCCTGTAATCCCAGCTACGGAGGAGGCTGAGGCAGGAGAATCGCTTGAACCTGGGAGGCAGAGGTTGCAGTGAGCCAAGATCACACCATTGTACTCCAGCCTGGGCAACAAGAGTGAAACTTCGTCTAAAAAAAGAGAGAGAGAGAGAAAGAATATGGAAGGATGATGCTATGACAAGCACAAGATTTCCTTATCTAGTCATAGGGCAAAATTTGAGTGACACCATGCCTCAGTTCATCCTAAAAGACACAAACCTCCACTCTCAGCTCCTCTGACCTAATGGATCATCTACTGAGTGGGCTTTTGGAACCACCTCAAGGTGGTCATATCACTTCATTCATATCCTCATCTCTGAGACATCCTTTGCACTGGTTGCTTGCTGCCTTGGCAGTAATCCCAAATGACAGCAACTTCAGTTGAGTCCAAGTTATTCCCATCAGTCTCTGGACCAACCTTTATGGTGTGGCTTCACTTGGATACACTGGGGCCATCTTTGTAGGAAATGCAGCTATTTCCATCCGTCCTGATTTCAGTTAGACTCTACAAGTACTTGGTGATTGTCTACTCTGCTGTGAATGTGCCAGACCTTAAAAAGGGCAGACAGCGAGTGTATCCTGTTATCTGTACCCCTGTATTTAACGCATAGTTAAATACCCAATATTTAACACATAGTTTTAGTGGTACTCAAAGCTATTTGTTAATGAGAGTTCCCTTTGCCCCACATCCTTGCTAGCATTTTTTATTTTTATTTTTATTTTGAGACACAGTCTCACTCTGTTGCCCAGGCTCTAGTGCAGTGGTGCCATCATGGCTCAATGCAACCTCTGCCTCCCGAGTTCAAGCAATTCTCGGCAATTTTTATTTTTTGTCTTTTTGATATTTTTTTTTTAACTGGAGGGAGATGATATCTCATTTTGGTTTTGATTTGCATTTCCATGATCGTTAGTGATGAGCATTTTTTCATATCTGTTGGCCATTTGTATGTCTTCTTGTGATATCGGTTCAGATCACTTGCCCATTTTTAAATCAAATTATTTAGTTTTTTGCTACTGATTTGTTTGAGTTCCTTATATGTTCTGTTTATTAAACTGTGGTTGGGCAGTTTGCAAATATTTTCTCCCCCTTTCTTTTTTTTTCGAGACAGGCCTCACTCTGTCACCCAAGCTGGAGTGCAGTAGTACAATCATAGTTCACTACAGCCTCAAACTACCAAGTAGCTAAAACCACAGTCATGCACCATCACACCTGGCTAATTTTTATTTTTGTAAAGATGGGGTCTCATTATGTTGCCTACACTGGTCTTGAACTCCTAGCCTCAATCAATCCTCCCACTTCAGCCTCCCAAAGCACCAGGATTACAGACATAAGCCACCTTGGCCAGCAATCTTTCATTCTTTAGGTTTCATTCTTTAGGTTTCTTAAAGAATAAAGAAAATCTCTTTACTCTTTTGATTGTTTCTTTGGTGCACAGAACCCTGTTAGCTTGATATAAGCCCATTTGTATATTTTTTAATACATTGTTGATAGGAATGTAAATTAGTGCAGCCACAATGGAAAACAGTAGGGAAGTTCCTCAAAAAACTGAAAATACACCTGCCATATGATCCTGCAATCCCACTGAGATACATATATGTGTGTGTGTCTGTGTGTGTGTGTATAATATAAATGAAAAATATATATATAATACATATATATATATTATATAAAAGAAAGGAGATCAGGTCAAAGAGGTATCTGCACTCCCATGTTTACTGCAGCACTATTCACAGTAGCTAAGATACGGAACCAACTTACGTGTCCATCAATGAATGAATGGATAAAGAAAATGTGTATCTATATACACATCGATATGTATATATACAATAAAATACTATTCAGTCATAAAAAATAATGGAATTCTATCATTTGCAGTAGCATAAATGAGCATGGAGGACATTATAAAAAGTGAAATAAGCCAAGCACGGAAAGACAAATATTGCGTGTTCTCACTCATATGTGGGAGCTAAAAATGTTGATGTCATAGAGGTAGAGAGTAGAATGATAAAGGGGGGGTTGGGCCATACAGAGGTTGTTTATGGGTAAAAACATGCCATTAGATTGAAAGAATAAGTTCTAGTGTTCCATAGCACAATAGGCTAACTATAATTAGCAATAATTTACTGTGTATTTCAAAATAGCTAAAAGTGAACATTTGGAATGTTTCCAACACAAATAAATAATAAGTGTTTTAGATGATGGATATCCCAATTACCCTGATTTGAACATTACATATTGTATGCATGTATCAAAATATTACAAATACCCTTAAAATATGTACAACTACTAGGTATCAATTTAAATAATTGTTAAACGAGTCAAAGAAAGATATTTTGGTGAACATATGTTAGTCAGTACTCCAGCAACACATAATCTATTGAAGAGATAAACATGAATATAGTTTACCACAAGGCTTAATGGTGTATAAAATGCAAAACAAAAACATGTACTGATGCTTATTAAACTCAAGTCCCTCTTCTAAGGACTTTATATGTATTCCTCTCTTATCTGCAGTTTTGCCTTCCATGATTTCAGTTACCAGTAGTCAACTGTGGTCTAAAAATATTAATTGAAAAATTTCAGAAATAAACAAAAGTTTGAAATTGCAAACTCTTCTGAGTAGCATGATGAAATCTCATGCTATCCTGCTCCATTGCGTCCAGGATATGAGTCATCCCTTTGTCCAGCTTATCCACATGCTACCCGCCTGTTAGTCACTTCATCAGATCAAAACAACATAGTACAATATGTATAGGGTTCAGTACTATCCAAGGTTTCAGGCATCCACTGGGGGTTTTGGAACATATCACTCACAGATTAGAGGGGACTACTGTATTAATTTATTAAATCCTCACAGCGACTCTTGAAATACGTACTAGTATTATCTATATTTTTCAGAATAAGCTGATGCTCAAAGAGGTTAAATATGTTGCCCAGGATTGCACAGCTGGTGGTGTGAAGAAGCAGATGAATTTGAAAATGCAGGAGGAAGATATTTATTTAATGAAGGATCTGAGAAAGCATCACATCATGGAAAAATGGGTTTTGAGCTAGACCTTCAGGATGAAGTAGGTATTCAACGTGCTAAGGGGTGGGTGGCATATTAGATTGAGTAAGACATAGAAGTGGATTTTCAGGGAAAAACAAATAGTCACATGTGGCTGTTGTGTATGCCTACACCCTGGGTATAGGGTGGGAATTAAGTGAGTGGATATGATGGAAATTATGACTGGGCAGATGGTCATTAGCTCAATTGTGGAGGGTCTCTAGTGGCCCACCCAGCTTCCAATCCCTCCTATATCCTCATAGATGTTCTGTAATCTTCCATCCCTAATTAGCCTGGGTACTTCTGGTGAAGTTAACCCTATACCCAGGGGCAGAGTAGCTCCTGATTTGCTTAAGCCAATCAACATTTTCCATTCCCCTGGCCACAAGATGAGTTTGAGGTTGGGCCTGCGACCCAGCCCCGTCCAATCAAGTGAATGTCCTTGATCCAATCAAGGACTCTTGCCCAGCATTCTGGGACAGAACTCTCTCTCTCTCTTTTTCTCTCTCCCTTTGAAAGTGTGGAAATGTGTAGTCTACAAGCTGTGGCCTCCTTGCAAGTACAGGGCCAGCCCCAGCCAGACTCAGTACAGAAAGACGCTGGCACCTGAGGAAGCATAGTAGGGAGACACAAAGAAACTTAGTCCCTGGTCACGTCATTGAGCCACTGGATTGAACCATCCTATAGCCAGTTCTCCCATCTCTGGACCTTCCTGTCACATGAACCTAGAAAGCACCTTTTTTTTTTTTTTTTTTTTTTTTTTGAGACAGAGTCTCACTTTGTTGTCCAGGCTGGAGTACAGTGGCATGATCATGGCTCACTGCAAGCTCCACTTTCCAGGCTCAAGCGATCCTCCCACCTCAGTCTCCCAGCTAGCTGGAACTACAGGCACATGCCACCTTGCCCGGCTAATTTTTCAATTTTTTTGTAGAGACAGGGTTCTAACTGGTTGCCTAGGCTGATCTCAAACTCCTGAGCTCAAGTGATCTGTGTGCCTCAGCCTCCCGAAGTGCTGGGATTACAGGCATGAGTCACCGTGCCCAGAAAGTAAATTTTCTATTTAAGCAGCGTGAGTCAGGTTTTCTGTTACTTGCAATATAAAGTCTTCAATAGTAGGATGTGTGGGGGTTTTTTGTTTGTTTGTTTTTTGAGACAGAGTCTCACTCTGATACCCAGGCTGGAGTGCAGTGGCACAATCTCAGCTCACTGCAACCTCTGCCTTCCAGCTTCAAGCAATTCTGGCACCTCAGCCTTTCAGGTAGCTGGGATTACAGGTGCGCCTCACCATGCCCAGCTAATTTTTATATTTTTAGTACAGACAGGGTATTGCCACGTTGGCCAGGCTGGTCTCGAACTCCTGCCCTCAAGTGATCCGCCCGCCTAGGCCTCCCAAAGTGCTGGGATTACAGGTGTGAGCCACTGTGCCTGGCCAGGATGGTGGTTTTAAATCATTGTTAGGTAAGTGGTTTAAAAAGCTTACTCCCTGGCCACATGGAGGGTAAATTGGTTGGCAAATCTCAAAGCAAGGGGATGGCTGGAAACCACTGCAATATGCCCAGTGAGAATCAGTGCAGGCAAGAGTTAAAGAGTTGACAGTAGACAGAGAAGATTTGAAAGAGGAAGCATGTGTGTGCAAAACTTGTTTAAAATGGGTTGTTAAATTTATCTGGGATTGAAAGCTTCATTTGTTCTTCTATTTAATCCCACTGCAATAAAGGATTGTTTGGGAAAAAAAAAAAACTTCTAAGATTGTGTCAGGTACCTGAAGTCTGTTACTACTCTCATCCCTAAGAGAAAGGAAAAGAGGCCATCTAGGGTGGCTCACGCCTGTAGTCCCAGATACTCGGAGGCTGAGGCAGGAGAATTACTTGAACCTGGGAGGCGGAGGCTGCAGTGAGCCCAGATCACACCATTGCACTCCAGCCTGGGTGACAGAGCTAGACTCCATCCCAAAAAAAAAAGGAAAAGAGAATTACCTCCATTAGTTATTGCTCATTCATTCATTATATCCCATATTCCATACTAAATAGTTCATCTTTCCAGGTATTTCTGTCCTTCACATGCTTACAGCCTGATGTCATATCCCTCAAAGTCATCAAGTAACTCAGTTCCACCTACTTAGCTCCTTTAAATCTTTCTTCATATATCAGATCCTTTCATTCCTCTGCACATAAGAACTTATACTCACATATATTCCCTCCATTCTATTTCACAGCTCTTTAGTGGCAATGGCCCAGTGTGTACAATCTGTTCCATGTGTCCAGACTCGGCAGGAAATAGGGAGCGGGAGAACAGGCAGTGAAATTCTGTAGGTCAAACAGAAGGCTAGGATGGATGCCATTATTGTATTGTGCTTGGAGTGAGAGGACCAGGTTTGCAGCCTATCTGTGCTCAGCTGCATGACTTGGGACAAGCCACTTGACCTTTTGAACCTTGGTATCTTCAGTTATAAAACACAAATGATTTTTAGCCCATAAGGGGCTCGAGTCTATCTTATATTCTTCCTTCATCCCCTCTCCTTTATTCCTTGAGGAGAATGAGGGCTGGCAAGGATGAATCAAGGGCTTGTTCCTGGGCCAACTGGTGAGTAGTGTGGTCTCATCCTCTAAAGAATTATAATCTCTTTGAATTGCAAATCCCTCATGGCTAGTAACTCTGGATAGGTCCTGGGCTACTCCAGCCTAGGAGCTATTCTGCTCTGATAAAGTAAAATAAGCCAGGCTTGCTGTAGGCTTAGAAAGAATCGCCTTTTCCTCTCCTTTGCTTATCTCATATTTTCTTGAACCAGCCTCTCCTTGGAAAAACTCAGGGCAGAAAAACTGAGGGCTGAGAATTAAGTAAAGCTTGGTGGCAGGCAAGTGAAGCTTGGGGCCTACTTACCACATTGCTGCCTCTGCTCTGTCATGAGGAGCCCTACAAGCAGTCCAGCCTGGCTTCCGGGCATGCCCCTGGGTTCAGGGGCAAAAGACTTTGCCTTGGCTTCAGCACATGTCTCTGGGGACAGAGGCAAGGCACTATGGCACTTCACGCTTTCAGCTTCTCCTAATCTTTTTCCACCTCAATAGAACTAATCCTAATAGCACCCTCTTATAGGATTGTTATGACAATGTAATGAGATCATCTAAGTGAAAACTATTCAAAAATGGAAAGTAATAGTCTTGAATTTTAAATTCTTCCTATTTTAGTTTCTTCATCTGTTAAATGTAGTTTTTAAAAAACTGAAAAACAAACATACTCGTGAGTCTTTTGAGGGATTGCAAGAGGAAAAAAAACGCAATCCAGGAGGGGCGCGGTGCTCACGCCTGTAATCCCAGGACTTTGGGAAGCCAAGATGAGTGGATCACCTGAGATCAGGAGTTCAAGACCATCCTGGCCAACATGGTGAAACCCCATCTCTACTAAAAATAGAAAAATTAGCCAGGCGTGGTGGCATGTGCCTGTAGTCCCAGCTACTCGGGGGCTGAGGCAGGAGAATCACATGAAGTGAGGAGGCAGAGGTTGCAGTGAGCCCAGATTGTGCCATTGCACTCCACCCTGGGAGTCAGAGCAAGACTCTGTTTCAAGAAATAATAATAAAAAAAAAAAGGCAATTTATAGTCATGGAAATTATTTCATTTTAACTTTATTAACAGTTTTGGCACTGAAATCCTCTATAAAGTGAATATATGGTTAGCCCTCTTATAGGTCTTATGCCTATTAATGATCTTGTCAATCTGCAGAAAATGGGGCCACCCATTTACTATAATGTCTCACTGAGAAGATATAGTTGGTTTTACTCTTAACACTGCACCACTGTTTCAGTTTAAATTCCTGGTAATTACATAAGTCCTAGCAGTAAGAAGCCTCTTCTGATTCACAGTGACCCTACCCCATAAGCAAGATCTGTCAGTCTATTCTATAGTTCACATGTATTGTATTGTGCACAATTGCTGACCCTCATGTAGTTCACAAGTAGAAAGCATGGCCCGGCCCTGTAGGAGCTATACTCCAGGCAGCAGGCATTGATCTTATAGATACAAACAGATACATATTTCAGCCAATCTCCTACATATGTTCCAAACATCATGTCTTCCCTAACATAAAGAACTAGACATATTGGGGCTTTAAATAAGGTCTAATTTCCTGAAAGCACAGCCAGCATGTCAGGGGGAAAAAACAAAAACAAAAAAACTTCAAGAGTGGAAATGCTATTTAAAAAATCTGGGAGTTTTTCTATCTTTAAGGCAGTAGATGAATGGGTGCCTAAAGATAATTATACCAGACTGGAAGTAAAAATCAGCCAAATAACCATACGACTAAGAGCAGATCTCGCCAAAGCCTCAGCATTATCATAATGCAGGTGTTACTGCACCCCATCTTCCTTCCTCAAGGGGTGCCTTTGCTGAGCCCTGATGCTATGAAAGGGCTGAGTCTTTCTCTATTCAATCTCTGCGCCTCTAGTTGGAGGATTCCAAGGGATTCCGTGTCAGAGCCCACACCAGAGGCTGGAAAGAAAGAGGTTGGACACGCATTTGCCCCTTGCCCTGGACACCCTGATGCTGGGGAGCTGGCACCATCTGGGAGGAGAATCACAGTGTCAGAGGACAGCAGAGACCTTCTGCATCCTGTCACCTGCCCTCATGCCGCATAAAGAGAAAGCTGCCAGGCACAGGCCTCCCAGGAAGGGATTGATTCCAACATATCTCTGTCATTTGTCCCATATCTGCTTTTTAAGTACGCAGACTAAGCCAGACCCTCATGACTAAGTATGTACACTGGTGAACAAAAAGACTTCCCAGGTCCCAGAGCAAAGATGAGGATGAATCCTTCCATTTGGGTTTAAGTTTCTCACCAAAAGAGATCCAGGCCTCCTGTTTCCTCACTAGTGGATCTTAAGGGCATCTCTGCCTTGACAACCCTAACACTAATATCTAACACTCAAAACATTCCTTTTTCTCAGCATAATGTTACTGGTAAAATAAATTTTTTATATATTAGCCCTGCCCTTCTTACATGGGGGTGCAGTGGGCTTCCTCCGGCTAGTTTGAGGCCACTAGCCTCAAACACTTTGTGTTCACTCTCTGAATAACCCAAGGAAATGGCCACTACAAATTCTTTGGATTCAGCTTCTGCCTGACAGAGGGAGGTAAGAGTAGTGGTCGAGGTGCGGGAGTTTCACTTTCTCAATGCCCGAACCTCAGTTAGCACTTTAGAGGACAGAGAGAAGATTCTGAAATTTTCTGTGTAGGAATTCAAAATGATTACTTGACTAAATTTGCATTTCTGAGACAAGCATTTGTAATCACCCCTAAATAAATTATAAATTTCATTCTGTCACAGAGTCTGAATCAATGAGATTTTGACGGATTTCTATTTTGTGGGTGGAGACGGGGAAGATGCCTTGAGGCTGAGGGACTTGCAGGAGTTGACTCTGCTCACGCAGACTCTTGACCTTTCACCAAGGATGGCTTGGGCGTGCCGGGTTAACAGGCTCCTAAACCTGCCTGGAGCAGTACGAAAACAAACATCAACATTCTCTGCACAGGCTGAAGCTCTGAAATGTTCCAGCAACCCACATTACAGAATGCAATTTCAATTCCAATTAACCATATCACTAAATCATTCTAAAGTCACCTGGGGCAGTGTATTGCAAATTGACAGCCACTGCCCACTCAGTTTAACAGGCAATGACCAGTGTTTTCTAAAAATAAGAAAAAGAGTGTAATAGAAAACATTAGAGTACTTTGCACATTATGAAGTATTGTTTTATGAAATACTTAGTTCAGGCAGGTAAGTAGGTGATGCATCATTACTGTGGGCTGGATCATAATACACAATGCATTTTTACTATGCTCTTGGTCGAGTAGACAAACAATGGCTAAAGTGTGCTCTCATCATTTAGTCCTCCCTTTCTTTCTTTCTTTTTTATTTTTTTTCAATGGGTCTTTACAGCAAAAACTGGAAAGCCTGCTAGACAAATTCTGCAAGAGTTGTTAACACTTTTTTTTTTAACTCTTCTTTTTCAGTGCTGCCAAATAAACAGTGTGCTTCCTTATCATTCCCTTGCATTCATATTCCCCAGAGATACCAAATAGCCTCTGCATACCCATCAGGGTTTTACCTGCCTTGAAGGAGTGATTGCAAGACATATATTACTTTTTAGGATGGGAACAGCATGGGTAAAATGAGAGTCACTCATGAAAATTCCACGCATTTTGCAGAACTTAACAAACTGATCACACACACCTTCTCTTTTTCTGGTCAAGGTCATAAGTTGTTTTCAGGATTTGGTCTGAGATTCATCAGAGTCCCATGCATCGTGACACCTTCTGTTGCTAGGCTTCTAAAACCCTGTGTATTTGCACAGGTCCTCTGTGGACAGTGAGCTGGACTGACCTCACAACCCTCCAGAATGTTCAGTGGCTGAGAATGACCCACTCCCAGCAAATTTCTGCAGCCAAGGGGTTAATCCTCCCTGAGCTGAAGCCTGACATGGTGTGAACCACAACCTCCCCCTCACAGCTGTTTTAGCATTTCATGTGCCTGACAAGAAGCATTTATGTCTGACCTAAACCTCACCTGTTGCAACGTGACTCCATTCATTCACTCTGTCACCAGAGTGACGGTCACCAGATATTTGTGGAGCCCCTGCAATGGGCTTGTCATTGCACGAGGTGCTGCAGAGCTCACAGTTCCGCCACAGAGACAACACACTCATAAATCACAATGCCAGGCCACATGTGCGGCAAAGGCCATGAGGCTCTAGGTGTGCAGAGAGGGGACAAAGAGGGTTGGCCTTAGAAGGTCTGGTGTGGCTCACAGAAAGGCTGGTTATGACTTGCAGTCATGTAAGTGCAGATGAAGAATAGTTGATATCTTCCTCCTATGATTAATTCTCCCCAAACTTCTCTTTTGACTCTTGATGAAACATTCTCAATGAATTTTTCTTTTTATATCCAACTGTTAGTCCTTCCAGCAATTTTATCGTCAAAGTCTGTTAATTTTCTATCTCTTCTTGCTGTCGGGTGAATGTTGTGTCGTTTGTTAAAATCCTAAACCCCAAGTACAATGATATGAGGAGGTGGGGCCTTTAAGAGGTGATCAGGTCATGAAGGTGGAGCCCTCACAAGTTCATTTAGTGCCATTATAAAAAGACCCCCAAGAGACCCTCGCCTCTTCTCCCATGTGAGGATACAGAAAAAAAGACAGTGTCGATGAACCAGGAAGGAGGGCCCTCACCAGACACTGAATCTGCCAGCACTTTGATCTTGAACTTCCCAGCCTCAGAACTGGGAAAAATAAATTTCTATTGTTTATGAGTTATCCAGGTTATGGTGTTTTGTTATAGCAGCCCAAATGGACCAGGACTCTCCCTGTATAATGTAAGTTCTATGAAAGTAAGGACTTTGTCTATTTTGTTCCTTGCTCTACCTTCAGCATCTAGTACAGTGCCTGGCAGTAAATATTTGTTCAACAAATGTATGAGCCCACTTTCTATGGGCTTCATTAGGCTGAGATGGGGATGGGGGCTAATGTTTAAAATGGGTTCCTATTACAAATAATGAAACCAACATCTCAAGCTCTCCTTCCTACCCATTGTTGTAGGACCTCCATCCCCTCCAGGTCTCTCCTGCTTGTTTCTGAGCATTCCTGGAGACGTTTTCAGTGTGCACAGGAACAAGTGCTGAAGATGTGGCTACCACACTGGAAATCTCAACAAGCTGAGGAGGTTCTGTGTTCTCTAAAGCCCTCTGTGCATCACATGGCTGTAAGCCATGAAGAAAGGGAAAGAACACCTCCTTCTCGCCTTGTATAACCTCTTCTCACACAGGCACCAAAGCACTATGACGCTGTGCTTTGTAGGTGGAGGTTTTGTATTGAAAATGTTTCCCATATTTACTTACAGGTCTTATTTCCTCTGGATCCAGACATGAGTACAGGAAGAGCTCATCTGAGGACAAGGAGCAGTATTCAGACTCTCTCCTTCCTCCCTGCTGGTCATCAAGACATTCAGATTAGCTGAACTTAATAGGCCAGCTCTTCCTTAGGGTGAGGGACTCCCATGAGGCTATTCAGCGCCCTCTGCAAAGGAGTCTACTCTCTTAGCCCACTAACCATTACCAGGCTGTCTAGATTCCAGCAGTGACCATGTTCAACCTTGAGCTTGAGAGCCACTACAAAATCCTTTCTTATAAATAGAGCTTTGGATTGGCATAGAAATTTGGCATGTACCTGACCAAGCCTGTGTATGTATCATTGGTATTTTATGTCATATTCTAGAGCTTGCACGTGTCCAGGAAGTCTAGTGAATTCGACCATGAATCCAGACATGGCCAGTGGCTACATCCTGTGGGAAGACACTGTGCTTCTCTCTGACCCATGAACACTCTGCTAGTCAAGCTCTCTGTCACAAAGACAACTTGAAGAGACAGTGTGGACCTCAGAGAAGATACCATCATCACTCTTACCAATACAACTGTAGTGAATAGGACCCCTATTATTCCTTAGATCAAAAGGACAGCTCATTCAACAGTGTCTTCATGGCACGCCAGCAATTTGCATAGGATGTTCATAATCGCACTTTGATTATCTAGTGCTTTGTGGATGTGTTGTGTATTATAGAAATCCATATGCAACATGAAGGCAAATTTTCTCTTTTGTTTGTTCGTTTGTTTATCTGAAAATCAACAAATGGTTATAGAATGCCTACTATGTGCCAGGGACTTCTGGTCACAGCCTCAAACAAAAGCGATTTTTCTGTATTCTATTCTTCTGTACCTTACCATAAGTAAGAGCATTACATAGGTAAGATAACAGTTAAATAATAAGATAATTTCACAGAATCATAACTTTGGGCCTGGTGTGATGGCTCATGCTTATAATCCCAGCACTTTGGGAGACCAAAATGGGAGGATCACTTGAGCCCAGGAGTTCAAGACAAGCCCTAGCAACATAGTGAGACCACTCCCCCCAGCCCCGAAAAAAATGGAAAAATTAGCCAAGAATGGTGGTGCACACCTGTAGTCCCACTTACTCTGGAGGCTGAGGTGGGAGGATTGCTTGAGCCTGGGAGGTAAAGGTTATGAGCCCAGGAGGTGAAGATGAAGGTTATTGCTTGAGCCCTGGTGGTGAAGCTAAGATGGTGCCACTGCACTCCAGTCTGGGCAACAGAGCAAGACCCTGTCTCAAAAAAAATAAAATAAAATAAAAGCTAAATTTTATGAAAAAATTATACAAAATAAATTCTATGAAAAGAATTATGCAGAGCAATCTGACACAAAAGGTGGCTGGGATTTGCTGGCCTATGTCATTCACATCACCTTGTCCCTTGCAGTTTCTAGAGTACCTGCCAGAAGGTGAGATGCTTGTTTCCCCATCCTCCCTTACTGCTAAGGGAGTAGCAACCTGACACAAATCCATGGCTCCAAACAAAATACCCTGAGGAACACTTTCCTGCCCAATAAAATGCAGAGCCAGAGCCACATAAGAAAAGACTTTGATCCTTTAAACTCTCCCTTCTCCTTGTTTGAAACAAAGACATAATGCCCAGAGGCACAGCAGCTATCTTGCAATCATGGAGTGATCATCACATGGAAGAATGTTATGATGTTAATGACTACCGCAGAGTAGGAAGCAAGAAGGAGCCTGCATCCCTGCTGTCACCATTGAGCCCTGCAGAGCCTTCGCCTAACTACCCTGTACATCTTCATCTGTGTGAGACAAATAAAGCTCCATCCATTTAGGCCTTTGTTAAGTTTGTTCTTATTTGGAGCCAAACACTTTACTAACTACTAGAGAGACGTACAGCTGTGGGTCAGAAGCCAATTTAGGCCAGGCATGGTGCCTCACGCCTGCAATCCCAGCACTTTGGGGGTCCGAGGTGGGCAGATCATGAAGTCAGGAGTTCGAGACCAGCCTGGCCAACATAGTGAAACCCCACCTCTACTAAAAATACAAAAATTAGCTGGGCATGGTGACACGCGCCTGTAATCCCAGCTACTCAGGAGGCTGAGGCAGAAGAAGAGCTTGAACCTGGGAGGCGGAGGTTGCAGTGAGCCGAGACCACGCCATTGCACTCCAGCCTGGGTGACAGAGCGAGCCTCTATCTCAAGAAAAAAAAGCTAAAGCTAGTTTAACCATGTGGTTATGGAAGTCTTCTCTGAGGAGATGACATTTTAGTTGAGACCTAAATGATAAAAAGGAGCCAGCCATGTAAAGATCTGGGGAAAAGAATTCCAGCCAGAAAGAATAGCAAGTGCAAAGGCCCTTAGACAGAACTAGGTCAGCCATGTTTAAGGAACAGAGAAGATGTGCCTGAAGCACCATGAATGAGGGGGATTTCAACCATGGTGGAGGCCCCAGAGGGTGGGGGCTAGACCTTGGGTAACCCTCTACGCCTACCCAAAACTCCAAATTTTATTTTAATACCAAGGAGCAGATTTGAGATAGATGGATTTGAGATATGTTTTGGCAGTAAACCCTTCAACAGGACTCATTGATGGAGCAAATGTAGAATAAGGGAAATACAGGTGACTCCTAGATCTTTGTTCTGAACAGCTATGTGGAAGATGGAGCCATTGCATGAGTGGGGAAGAATGTAGGAGGTCCGGTTTGGGAAAAGGGAGGGAATGCTGAACCAATTGTATTTTATGTGACATTTGAGATGCCCATTACAATTGCAAGTGGCAGTGTCATATAGGAAGCTGGATACATGAATCTGAAGCTCCAGGGAGAAATGAGGGCTAGAGACAAACATTTGGAACTATCCACATACTGATGCCATTTAAGTCATGGGTCTGGATGTGATTTCCTGGCCGGAGAATATAGAGAAAGAAGTTGAGGCCAGGTGCAGTGGCTCACGCCTATAATCCCAGCACTTCGGGAGGCTGAGTGGGGAGGACTGCTTGAAGCCAGGAGCTGGAGACCAGCCTGGGCAACACAGTGAGATGCTATCTCTACAAAAAAATAAAAATAATTAGTGGTGGTGCATACTGTGGTCCCAGCTACTCTGGAAAGTGAGACCGGAGGAGAGCTTGAGCCCAGGAGTTCAAGGCTGCAATGAGCCATGATCATACCACTACCTTTCAGCCCAGGAGACAGAGCAAGAACCTGTCTCCAAAAAAAAAAAAAAAAGTTGAGGCCTGTGATACTTCAACATTTAGACTTAGAATGGAGGTGACAGAACCAGCAAAGGGGACAAAGAAGGAGCATCCAGAGAAGTGAAACAAAATCAGGGAGCTTTGAGAAGAAGCTTTAACAAAGAGGGAGTGATTGGCTCTGTTGAATGATGCTACAAGGTTCAAAAAAAATGAAACAGGAAAGAGCTGTTGGATTGAACTTGTTGGGTGTGTTTGGTTATCTTGCTAAGAGCAGTTTCAGAAGAGAGGAGAAGCAGAAGTCTCATTTTTGTGGGATCAAGACCAAATGGGAGATGAGGAAAGGAAGTACAGACATCTCTTCAGTACAGAGTAATTTTGCTGTGAAGGGAAGCAAGAAAAATGGGACAGCAGCTGCGGGGTGTTTGGGTTAATAGAGGATTTGGGAAGAGTTTTTAGTTAGAGGACAGATCCCACAGCACTTGTCTGCACAGTAATATAAGTTGTGCAGAGTGAAGCGGAGGGTTTGATATTTATTGAGCTCCTACTGCATATTAGACACTTTACAAATTCCCATTAATTCCTCTCAACAAGCCTGAGAGGTGGGAATTTTTATCCTCTTTATAGAAATGAAGGAGGCTATATAATATATTGGTTAGTACTTCAGGTTTGAGTACAACAAAGTCAGAGCTCACTGCTTGTTAATTGTGTGAGCTTGACCAGTTACTTAACTCTCTTTGCCTCACTTTCCTCATCTGAAAACTGGGAATAAAAACAGTACTTACCTCACATGATTGTTGTGAGGATTAAATAAAATAATCCATCTAAAACAGGTAGCGCAAGGCCTCACATATAGTAATTGCTCAATAAATATTAGTTCTTTTTAGAGATGAGGAAAGAGAACCTCAGAGATTATGTCCATTTATTTAACAAATATGTTGAGCTTCTACTTTTTGCTAAGTACTGTGTGAGGCCAGAGAGTACAGCAATGAAAAACTAAATAACCTTGTCTTCATAGAACTTAGAATCCATAATAATCATGGTCATGGTAATAACAATAAGAGTAAAACCAACAATACTAACATGTACTGACTATGTGCCAGAACACAAAGGTTTAATCGTTTTGAGCAACAAAAGCGGAATCTGTGTTGCTCCATTTTGTCTTTTTATTATGTCATCCTTCCCAGGGGTATCATTTTGCAAGCAGAAGGAAACCCAAGTCTAACGAAATAATCCTCTTGTATGAGGATGTGTGATTGAAAGGAAAACATTAGAGTTGATGAATAACCTCTCTTGCTTTCTCCACTATTTCCCCAAGATCGTATGGGAAACAGATTTCAGGGATTAGTTTTCTCTACTTCCTGACTTGTTTCCCCTTCCCTGGTTTCTTCCCAGGTTGTTTAATTAATTAAGGACACAAACGTGGCTGGCACCATGTTACATACTGTGTGCTATCAAAAATAAGTGTTGTGGGCTGAACTGTGACACCACCCCCAGCAAATTCATCTGCTAAAGCCCTAACCTCCTAGTACCTCAGAATGTGACTATATTTGGGAAAAAAGAGGTCTGGTTTTTTTTTTGTTTTTTGTTTTTTTTTATTCAGAGTCTTGCTCTGTTGCCCAAGCTGGAGTACAGCAGCGCAATCTTGGCTTATTACAACCTTCGCCTCCCGGGTTCAAGCGATTCTCCTGCCTCATCCTCCTGAGTAGCTGGGACTACAGGCATGTGCCACCATGCCCAGATAATTTTTGTATTTTCAGTAGAGATGAGGTTTCACCATGCTGGCCAGGCTGTTCTTGAACTCCTAATCTCGTGATCTGCCCAGGTCAGCCTCCCAAAGTGCTGGGATTACAGGCATAAGCGACCGAGCCTGGCCAAAAAAAGTCTTTAAAAAGATAGTTAAGTAAGGCCAGGCGTGTGGCTCACCCTTGCATTCCCAGCACTTTGGGAGGCTGATGCAGCGGATCACCTGAGGTCAGGAGTTCGAGACCACCCTGGCCAACATGGGGAAACCCTGTCTCTACTAAAAATACAAAAATTAGCTGGGCATGGTGGCGGGTGCCTGTAATCTCAGCTACTTGGGAGGCTGAGGCAGGAGAATCACTTGAACTCAGGAGGCGGAGGTTGCAGTGAGCCGAGATCAGACCACTGCACTCCACTCTGGGTGACAGTGCCAGACTCTGTCTCAAAAAAAAAAAAAAAAAAAAGATAGTTTAGTGAAAACGAGGTCATACGGGTGTGCCCTGATCTGTTCTGACTGTGTGCTTATAAGAAGAGGAGATTGGGACACACACAAACACAAAGGGAAGACGATGTGAAGACATAGGGAGAAGACAGCCATCTGTAGCCAAGGAGAGAGGCCGTGGGAGAAAACAGCCCTGACAACACCTTAATCTCAGATTTGTAGCCTCCAGAACTGTGAAAAATTGATTTCTGCCACCCAGCCTGTGATCCTTTGTGATGACCACTCTAGCACACTATTATACAAGTAAAACAGACCCTTGGCCTGCGAGATGTCACAGGGATGTGAAGGACATGGGACACGCTCATGGCTAACTGCCTAGCAAGACAGGGCAAATACAGCACCACATGAGAAGCACTAAGGTTAAATTCCTGGAGTACCAGGGATAAAGAGACCAGTCACATCCATGGAGGTGGACAGTCAGGAGAGATCTGAGAAAGAAGCCGATTGTAAACTGGGATGAGAATGACTCACTGGGACCTACTGGATATCAGATGTGAGATAAGGGCATTCCAGAGAGATGGAATGAATCCTTTTTTCTTTTTGTCCATTATGAGTTCACTCTCTTTGCACCTCCTTTTATGTATTAACCTTACCAGAATCTAATCAAATTATCATTCTGTTATTATTTCGTTATTAAGGAGCAAAAGCATCATTATCCCTATTTTTCAGATGAGGAGGCTGGGGCACAGAGAGGCAGGTAACTTGTCCAAGGCTGTACATCTAGCAAGATGGACAGCAGGGTGCACGCCTGGGTGGTTCTCCCGCATTGATCCTGTAACTGAGACCAAGTGTGGTCAAGCAGCAGGTGGACATAGATCAAGGCAGTGTGGAGCAAGCGGTGCACAAGAAGCAAGTCCAGCTCCTTTTTCAAGACACACAGGTGGAATTGAAAGGACAGAAGTAGGACAGCAGCCTGCGAAGAAAGGGAAAGCAAAGGAAGTTGTTTTTATCTTTGAACCGGGGGAGATTAGAAATTGTAAGTGAAGGTCGGGTGCGGTGACTCACGCCTGTAATACCAGCACTTCAGGAGGCCAAGGCGGGTGGATCATGAGGTCAGAAGTTCAAGACCAGCCTGGCCAAGATGGTGAAATCCAGTCCCTACTAAAAATACAAAAATTAGCCGTGGTGGCTAATTTTAGGGTGTGGTGGCGGGCACCTGTAATCCCAGCTACTCGGGAGGCTCAGGCAGGGAATTGCTTGAACCTGGGAGGCAGAGGTTGCAGTGAGCCAAGACTGCGCCACTGCACTCTGGCGTGGGTGACAGAGCGAAACTCCGTAAGAAGAAAGGAAGGAAGAAAGAAGGGAAGGAAGGAAGGAAGGAGAGAGAGAGAGAGAGAGAGAGAGAGAGAGAGAAAGAAAGAAAGAAAGAAAGAAAGAAAGAAAGAAAGAAAGAAAGAAAGAAAGAAAGAAAGAAAGAAAGAAATTATAAGTAGGTCAAAGGGAGGAAGGAGGAAAATAGTGAAGATAATAAAGAAGATAGTTGGCAAAGAAAGGTCATGAAGGAGAGCAGAGGCCTAGGATTTAGTGCCTGCTCAGGGCAGGGAGAGTTTGGGGTGGTGAGGTCAGCATTGGAAAAATGCGGGATGCCTTGGGATGTGAAAGTGTAGGAGGGCTGAAGGGAAGAGATTAGGAGATGCAGGTGCCGCAGGACTGAAGGTCGCTGGCCCTGTTTTCTTGTTTGTTTGTTTTGTTTTGTTTTGTTTTGTTTTACTTTTTTTCTTTTTCCTTCCTTCTTTTTTTCTTTATGTTTCTTTCTGTGACATGCAATGCAAGTGGAGGTGGTGGAGTAGGAGATCTGATGGTAGGTGTGAAGTTTGGGGATTTGGAGAGATAGGACAAGAAAATGACAGCAGAAGAGTCACCACCTTCACGCAGCACAATTCTGTCCAGGAAAGCTCCACAGCAGAGGTGGGGGGTAGAGAAGGCAGCCAGTCATGGGAATCATTGGGGGCTGGGTGTGGGGCAAAGTCAAGGAGAGCAGAGAACCAAGGGTAAGGAGAGATGTTGAAGGAACTGAGCGGGAGAACCAGGCTAGGGACGTGAATAGAATAAGAAAGTGAAGGCTTAGGAGAAACAAGGAGGGTTTCTAGGACTGAGAAGGATCTCATTCCAATAGCCATTGTCAGTTCCTTACTAGAGCTATCCTTTATATCTTTTTGTATAGATTTTTTTAAAATATTTATATGTTTTTTATAGATGTGGTCATGCTCTGTTGCCCAGGCTGGAGTGCAGTGGCTATTCACAGGTGAGATCATAAATCACTGTAACCTGGGCTCCTGGGTTTGAGTGATCCTCCTGCTTCAGCCTCCTGAGTAGGTAGAACTAGAGGCACATGGCACTGTGCCTGGCTAATTTTTTTTTTTTTTTTTTTTTTGAGACAGGATCTCACTCTGTTGCCCAGGCTCTCATTTTAAATATTTATTTATTTTTATTTGAGACAGAGTCTCTTTCTGTCACCCAGGCTGAAGCGCAGTGGAAAGACCACTGTTCATCACAGCCTTGACCTCCCAGGCTCAATTAATCCTCCCACTTCAGCCTCCCAAGTAGCTGAGACGACAGGCACACACCACCACCACACCCAGCTAACTTTTGTATTTTTCGTAGGGACAGAGTTTTGCTGTGTTGCCCAGGCTGTTCTCAAACTCCTGGGCTCAAGCAATCCACACTCCTCGGTCCCTCAATATGCCGGGATTATAGGCATGAACCACCACACCTGGCCTCAGATACTTTAAATGAAGACTTCTAAGCAAATGAAGCATGAGCAGAATTTTGTTCTGTGGCAACGTTCATGATCAGCCTATGAGAAGACATCATGAACAAGGCATGACTAGGTGGGAATGTACCTTTTTACCCAAACATCAGAAATTACGTGGCCAATATGTAAGTTCTTCTTGGGAGGCCACATTTATTTCTTGGAGTCTTCTTGGGAGGCCACATCTCTTCCAGGGATGCAGCTGTTATCCCCAATATTTTTTTATCTTCTCTTGGCACTTTCCTTCACATCTCCTCAGTTGTGCCATATCATCTTTCCTTTCTTTTCTTTTCTGTTTCTTTTCTTTTCTTTCCTTCTTTTTTTTTTTTTTTTTTTTTTTTTTTGACAGAGTCTCACTCTGTCACCCAGGATGGAGTGCAGTGGCATGATCTCAGCTCACTACAACCTCCACCTCTCAGGCTCAGGTGATCTTCCCACCTCAGCCTCCCTAATAACTGGTACTACAGACCCGTGCCACCATACCCTGCTAACATTTGAATTTTTAGCGGAGGATAGGTTTTTGCCATGTTGGCCAGGCTGGTCTCAAACTTCTGGCCTCAAGTGATCCACCCACCTCGGCCTCTTAAAGTGCTGGGGTTACAGGCGTGAGCTGCCACACCCAGCCAGCCTACCATTATTCTTTCTGTGTGGATTTGAAGTTGATGGATTTGATTTTTGGAAAAAAAACAAAAACCAGTAAGCATTGTTTGATTCGGCTGAAGTTTTTCCTTTAACAGAAAGCAATGGGGAGATGATTCCCTATTTAATAAATGGTGCTGGGAGAACTGGCTAGCCATATGCAGAAAATTGAAACTGGACCCCTTCCTTCCTACACCTTACACAAAAATTAACTCAAGATGGATTAAAGACTTAAATGTAAAACCCAAAACTATAAAAACCCTAAAGGAAAATCTAGGCAATACCATTCAGGACATAGGCATGGGCTAAGGTTTCATGACGAAATTGCCAAAAGCAATTGCAACAAAAGCAAAAATTGACAAATGGGATCTAATTAAACTAAAGAACTTCTGCACAGCAAAAGAAAGTATCATCAGAGCAAACAGGCAACCTACAGAGTGGGAGAAAATGTTTGCAATCTATCCATCTGACAAAAGATCTAGTATCCAGAACCTACAAGGAACTTAAACAAATTTACAAGAAAAAAAAAAATTAAAAAGTGGGCAAAGGACATGAACAGACACTTCTCAAAAGAAGACATTCATGTGACCAAGAAACATATGGGAAAAAAAGCTCAACATCCCTGATCATTAGAGAAATGCAAATCAAAACCACAATGAGACGCCATCTCATGCCAGTCAGAATGGCAATTATTAAAAAGTCAAGAAACACTGCTGGGTGCGGTGGCTCATGTCTAAAATTCCAGCACTTTGGTAGGTCGAGGTGAGTGGATCACTTGAGGCCAGAAGTTCGAGACCAGCCTGGCCAATGTGGCAAAATCCTGTCTCTACCAAAAATATAAAAATTAGCCAGGCAAGGTGGTGCACACCTGTAATCCCAGCTACTCAGGAGGATGAGGCAGGAGAGTTGCTTGAACCTGGGAGGCAGAGGTTGCAGTGAGCCAAGATCGTGCCACTGCACTCCAGGCTGGGCGACACAGCAAGACTCTGTCTCAAAACAAAACAAAACAAAAAAACCTCCAGAAGTCAAGAAATAAGAGATGCTGGTGAGGTTGCAGAGAAATAGGAATGCTTTTACACTGTTGGTGAGAATGTAAATTAATTCAGTCATTGTGGAAGACCATATGGTGATTCCTCAAAGATCTAGAACCAGAAATATCATTTGACCCAGAAATGCCATTACTGGGTACAGACCCAAAGGAATATAAATCATTCTATTACAAAGATACATGCACACATATGTTCATTTGCAGCACTATTCACAATAGCAAAAACATGGAATCAGCCCAAATGCCCATCGGTGATAAGGTGAATAAAGAAAGTGTGGTACATATACACCATGGAATACTATACAGCCATAAAAAGGAACAAGATCACGTTCTTTGAAGAGACATGGATGAAGCTAGACACCATAATCCTCAGCAAACTAACACAGGAACAGTAAACCAAACACCACATGTTCTCACTTATAAGTGGGAGCTGAACAATGAGAACACATGGACACAAGGAAGGGAACAACACACACTGAGGCCTGTTGGGGAGTAGGGTAGGGGAAGGGAAAGCATTAGGTAAAATAGTTAATGCATGCTGGGCTTAATACCTAGGTGATGGGTTGATAACTGCAGCAAACCACTGTGGCACTTGTTTATCTATGTAACAAACCTTCACATCCTGCACATGTACCCTGGAACTTAAAGTAAAAAAAGTTTAGAAAGCATCGTTTGATAAATGAAGTAGTTGACCAAACTGAGTAATGTATTTTTGGCCCATAATAAAATGACAAGGCTGGGTGCAGTGGCTCACACCTTTAATCCTAGCATTTTGGGAGGCCAAGGCGGGAGGATCACTTGATGCCAGGAGTTCGAGACCAGGCTAGCTAACCTGGTGAAACCCCATCTCTACTGAAAATACAAAAATTATCTAGGCATGGTGGTGGGTGCCTGTGATCACAGCTGCTCAGGAGGCTGAGGCAGGAGAATTGCTATAGCCTGAGAGGTGGAGGTTGCGGTAAGCAGAGATCAGGACACTGCACTCCAGCCTGGGTGACAGAGTGAGACTCTCTCTCTCTCTCTCTCTCTCTCAAAAAAAAAAAAGGAAACCTAATCCCAATTTAATAAATTTTCTTCACAGAAAAATACACATGGCCAAATAAAACAAAATTAAAACATCATCTTTGATATTGAGTTAGAGGAAAAATCAAATTTTCTTAATTGTATTCAATTTATTTTCACTCAAGATGTTATTTTTACTAGGATGCTTAATGTGTAAGGGAGGTAATAAATGTCAGTAGGTAATAAATCTGAGATAAATTTACCAAAAAAAAGTTTATCTTCTAAAAAGAAGCTGCTCCTTAGTATAGTCTAGAGAGGGTCCCAGTGAAGGAGTCAGCAATCCTAACAAATCCAGGAGTCTGGCCTCACCCTGTCATTAAGCCACCATGGGTTTCCAGGCAGGTGCCACAATCAACCCAGCCCCTGAAAGTTCCTGCCCAGCTCTCAACACATGTAATAGTTTCTTACTCTCTCTTACCTGTGCTGCAAAATTCCCTTTCTAAGCACTTCAGTGAGCATCTTTAGTCCCTGTATTAGTTCATTTTCATACTGCCAGGAAGAAACATCCAAGACTGGGTAATTTATAAAGAAAAAGAGATTTAATGGACTCACAGTTCCACATGGCTGGGGAGGTCTCACAATCATAGCTGAAGGTGAAGGAGGAGCAAAGGCACTTCTTATATGGTGGCAGGCAAGAAAGCATGTGCAGGAGAACTGCTCTTTATAAAACCATCCGCTCTAATGAGACTTATTCACTGTCTCAAGAACAGCATGGGAAACCCCCCCCCCCGATTCAATTACCTCCCACTGGGTCCCTCCCATGACATGTGGTGATTATGGCAACTATGATTCAAGATGAGATTTGGGTGGGGACACAGCCAAACCATATCGGTCCCTAATTTCATTATGGAACTGAAATATGTCACTTATTTCTACGTAAAGAAATACCTTAAAAGTTACTTACTTTAGTTATCCTTCACCCATTAAATCATGAGAAAAGATAATAAATGATAAATGTGGTTCACTGTTGTAAAATAAATTATCTTCCTAGCTAGTTTGTTTTATTTGCTCAATTCAAAATTTGAACAGTATAATCAGTATATATTTTTGGTATTTATATGAAATTAGTACTTCATAAATATGAATCATGCTATTAACTGGGTATACTGTGATGTTCTCTAATCACTGTCATTTGCATACTACACAATTCTTATCTTCAATAGTCAAAGGATTGAAGAAAATTTTGGAGAGTGTACTGCACATACCGTATTACAGTTTGATCTTTAAACACGCGTAAGAAAAGCTGTCTACAGGAAAACATTTCCACCTCCATCAAGCTAACAAATTCCAGGAGAAACTCATTTTTAAAACCCCATGGTGTAGAAAGAAGATTATGAGATTGCTTTACTTCAAACAGAATGAAGACGTTTAAAAAAAGTTTTCAAATTTGGGCATCTTTCACCCCTCACCCCCACATTCATCTGGATTACTTCTTTTTTCTATGAAAATAGGGGGGAAAATAAGTTTTTATTTAAATATGCAAAAGCAAAAAGATAATGTAATAAGGGTTATAACTGCTATTTATAAAACATTTGAGATAATAAATGATGTGGATCTCTTAGGAAAGCAATGAAATAGTGCATCATTTTGCTATGTCTCTTTGGTCAGTGTTTTTAACACTTGGGTTTTAAGGGGGTTGGCTCTGACAGTGGCCGTTCAATGTGTAAAGCTCCTTAACACCAGTCCCATAACAGACCACACTTCCTGGAAGAGGTAAAGCTATTTAAGAATATGCATCTTGCAGAGGGATTCATGGAACCCGTCTTCTGAAATGATATCCAGCTTTAACCGTGGTAGTTTCTTCTGGAGGCATAAAACCGTGATTTTCTTCTTTCTCAGTAATTCATGCTAAACCAAGAAGTCATTTGGGAGTAGAAAAAGTCAAGAGTGTTTATGGTTTTGTTCAGATGAGGAATCAACCATCAGGAAAATGAAGAGAATTTACAGCAAACTGATTTTTAATACTTTTCTGGTGGACTTCCCTTGTACAGTCTGATTTCCCACTATTTTCCCCAAGTAAATGCTTGTGCTCTGGGCATGCTGATCTGTCCACAGCAGTTCTCAAAGTGTGAGTTTCCAGACCAGGTGCACCAGCATCACTAGGGAGCTTGCCAGAATGCAACTCATCACACCTCATACTAGACCTGCTAAATCAGAAAGTCTGCTGTGGAGCTCAGGGACATGTATGTTATTAACACGTTCTCTGAATGAGTCTGATGCACACTGAAGCTGGAGAACCACTAGTCTGTGGCATGTGGCCTGTCTTGTTCTCAGTTCATTCATTTTCTCCTTTCTTTTAATGACTTTCCTTCAGCCCTAAGCATCTAACTAAACATCAACCCCCTCAAATCTGGTCTCGCTATTTCACCAAACTTCGACAACTCTTTACTTGAAATTATGTTTATTTATCACCTACATACCACAATTAAATGTTACCTAGGTCTGCAGTGATTTAAGATCATACATGTCTTACATCGTTCTCTAAGTTATTTCTATCCTGTGTTTGTTTCATCACTTCAACTCAAATGAAGGCCTCTTGAAGGCAGGACCTATGTCTTACAGATAGCCCCCAACTTACAATGGTTCAACTTAACATTTTCCAACTTTACAATGGTACGAAAGGAATATACATTCAGTAGAAAGCAGTGGGATTCTCTTTCTCAATGCTGGGCAGTGAGCCACAGCTGCCAGGCAGCTACAGGATCACGAGGGTAAACAACTGATATTCTACAGTGCACTGTGTTGCCAGATGATTTTGCCCAACTATGGGCTAATGGAAGTGTTCTGAGCATGTTTAAGGTAGGCTTGGCTAAGCTATAATGTTCACTAGGGTAGGTATATTAAATGCATTCTTTTTGTTTTTGTTTTTTGGTTTTTGGTTTTTGGTTTTTTTGAGACGGAGTCTTGCTCTGTCGCCCAGGCTGGAGTCAGTGGTGCGGTCTCGGCTCACTGCAACCTCCACCTCCCGGGTTCAAGCGATTCTCCTGCATCAGCCTCCTGAGTAGCTGGAATTACAGGCATGCACCACCACACTCAGCTAATTTTTGTATTTTTAGCAGAGATGGGGTTTCACCGTATTGGCCAGGCTAGTCTTGAACTCCTGACCTCAGGTGATCTGCCCCCCTAGGCCTCCCAAAGTGCTGGGATTACAGGCGTGAACTACCATGCCCGGCACCTAAATGCATTTTCATCTCACAATATTTTCATCTTACAATGGACTTATCAGGACATAACTTCGTTGTAAATTGAGAGGCATCTATACATTATTTTACTTCCCATAGCGTGTATCAGTGCTTAAGCTACATAAGTACTAAGAAAATGCCCACATTTTTGTTGCTTTTGTTCCCCCTCCTAAATGCTTCTTTCTTCTTTCCACCAACTTCCATGTATCCAAATTCCACCTATTTTTCAAGTTTCAACTCAAATGGCAATTTCTCTGATCTGGCTTATTCTCTATAAAGAAATATTTTTCTTGCTTGGAAAAACCATAGAATGTAATGGTATCTTTTTGTTTTTCTGCTTCATACTACAGTCATTTGTACATGTATTATCTCTCTCATCACTGAAAATGGAAATAATTGTTCTAACCCACTGCTTTTTTTTTAAAGGAAGAAAATAATTTTAGCATGCCTCAGGGTATGGGCGTATAATTAGTTTATTTTCCCTAATATTTATACCTCTGATTTTTTGTAATTCGTCTATTTACACAGGAAGTAACTCTCACGTTTCAGAGAGATAGTCTTTTTCCTAGGTACACTGAGGGTCTTGAACAGGATCTGTGTGCTGGAGACAATTGTTCCAATTTGTGTGGTCTAATGAGTGGTCTCAGAAGATTAGACATGAAGTAACGGGAATCTGCAGGAAATCGAGCCACAAGGAAACCAGGGCAACTTTAAGTCACATTGGTAAAAAGGAAAAGAGCCTCACCTCAGGGTAAGGACCAGTAGCAGAAGGCTTAATTGTTACCATGTCGCGGTGTGAACCCACTGGTGCGGCTGCCTGGGCTAATGGGAACCTGATGTAGCCAGCTTCCCGAAACACACCAGTCCCGACTTCAAACACTGCAGCCCAGTCTTTAGGAGGGAGCAGACTGGATTCACAGTCACAGGTTTATTTCTTCTCCAACAAAGGAGATACCTCCCCGCCTCCACCCCATCAGCTACAACGGGCTGCACCAGGACCCAAGCAGGACTCTGAAACCACCCCTCCTGTTTTGCCCACTTAATACTTAATTCTAACCTCCCACTCCGTATTCTGCATAAAAGTCTTCCGGACTTAGCAACCTCCAAGAGCCCCTGGCTTTCTGAGCTTGCAGACTCAAGAGTGAGAGAAAACTCACAGGTCATTTGCCAGCATATCCCACTTGGCCATCTGGGAATGCATCCCAGGTCTACATATGTGTGTCATGAAAGCAGGTATTGAGAATTCATCTTGGATGAGCATGGACAATGCCAGGACGGAGGGTCCATGGGTGAGCCAAAACCTTCCACGTCTGGCTCTCCTGTTCCTACCTGCATCTTTCACTTCTGTTTTACCACCAGCTCTTGACAAGAAAATGCCAAAGTAGCAGGCAATGAAACCCTCAGCTTATGTGCCTGGTAAAGGGTTTCCAGTCCCTGGTATTTGAGGTCAGCTCAAGGCCTGGGGCAGGCCAGCATCGCCCCAGGGCTCCTCTCTGAAAAGAAGGGGTGTTCTGGAACTTAGAGCTTCCTGAGCTCTTATTCCTACTCCAATCCCCGGAGACAGCCTCGGTGTTTTTCCTCTGCTGAGATTTCTCAAGTTCCCTTTTTTACATCCCTTATCGACATGTAAACTCCACACTAGGGTGAAAAGGTAGGTGTTTAAGATAGACGGCAACAGCTGGGATCAACTGCCTCTTAAAAGGCTGTCTTGATGAAATGCATCTCTTTATATTTGGGGCATTTGTAAGCAGAATGGGAATGAAACTTGAGAAGATTATGTGATAAGCAGACCATATCCTGTCAAGAGCGGGAGTGTTTCTCTAATAACACAAAGATGAGCTTCTAGATAGCCCACCAGATAGCCAGCCGTCTTCCGCCCAGCGTCTCCCATCATAAATCTTCATTCTTACTCAGGTTTTCTGTAGATTTTTGAGGATAGAGCTCATTTCCCTGGGGAGACGGGCCTAAGGAAAGATCTGGAATTCCTCCAGTTAAAAAAAAAAAAAACACCATTCTGCTTAATCAACGTTTACTCCATCAGAATCAATATCCTGCAGAGGGTGGTTTACATTGTTCTCAAGTCTGTTTGCAGGTGGCTGGGCAAAGATACAGTTCCTGACCTGGATTTTCTGAAAAGGAAAAGAAAATATTCCTCAGAATAGAAAAAAAAAAAAAAGCCAACCGAACTCCACTTTTTACAAATAAGCTTCCTTTTGCGAGATATTCTGCCTAGGTTTGCACTCCTAACAAATTTCAGTAAGCTGATATAGTTCAAGAACATCTTTTCTCCCAGAGTTCCCTGTTATTTTTCACTAGCAGGGCTCAATCATTTGCCAAGCATCTGTTAAGTTATTGGTCCTCTTGGAATCTTCATTTCTTTATCCTTGATAATAGTTCCCAACCTGTAGTTTCTAAAGGAAATAGTATGTATAAAATTACCTAGCCCGAGTTGAACACTCAAGAATAAGTTTCTCACCTCTTTCTTGATTTATCCATTGAGTGGATAAGAGGAGAATGGGTTTTGGAAGTTGAACTAGGTTCAAGTTCTTGCTCCTTTACTTTTCACAGGCTGCCTCTAAGGCAAAACCCTTAGCCTAGTATGTTCCCTGAACTCCAGTCTCCTCATCTGTAAAAGTAGGATAATGATAGTTTTCTTCATTTCAGAGAGGGCTAAAGAGAACCAAATGAGCGAATATAAACTTTGTAGGAGGCATTTGAAACCATAAAGCACATAAAATTTGTTACTTATAATCATTAATACTCTTTGCAATGGAATAAAATGCATCAAATACTATTATACATAACCACAAATATACTTAAGAAATCAAATACTATCATACTTAACCACAAATATGCTTAAGAAGTTAAAAATCAATTGTTTCTTAATTCATAGAAACCAATTATGATGCATCTTGTTCTAGTTTTGCTAGATTCTTTAAGATTTTGACTCTTTTGAAGGAAGGCTTTTGTAGAGGGGCTGCACCAACTGAAATGCTCAAAGCACGTACTCTTTGAGCTACAAGGAAGAAACCCAGAAAATAAAGGTCTCTTGAAGTCAAATATATGGATACTCAAATAATTTAAGAAAGTCCGAGTAGACTTATTGTGTTCATGATGCTCATCTTTCCGTTTGAGCTCCCCGTGCTTCCTGAGCAGGATCACGTGCCCTGGGACCCAGTGTAGGTGGAACAGCTGGGGATCCTCCCAGTCTCCTGATGTCATAGCTTATCAGTGTTGACGGACAGAGCACACAAGGCCTTTCCTGCCTTGCTGACCAAACAGAAGACACACTTCTCTGTTTCCACTATGCTCTTTTCTTCTTGCAAAGGAAAGAACAACTTTGTTTATGACACTGAAATATATAGGAAGCAATGGATGCATTAATGTCACTGGGGAAATTCCATCCCTGAATGTCAGTGTGACCTAATTGCATTACCTACCTAGTTCTTGCGAACTCCAAATTCCAAGGCAGGCAACTGTTGATCATCTGCAGAAGAAATACCATAGATCTTACGAAAATCATAAACACTCAAGACCCTCCTTTTTGTTTATTTTAACTGGAAGAGTAGGAAGTTGGAACCATCTGTGAATTAGAGAATGTACATATTAGATAAAGCAACTACACATGCTACAAATGGAACACACACGCACACACACACACACACACAAACACACACACACACACCACAATCCGTTTGTTGTAAATTTGAAAGAAATAAGTTAATCTTATGTAAATTTTGGTTTGGGGTTGACCATTTCACAGATTTCCAAATATATATATGTGACAAGGTTTTAGTGGAATCTCGTTTTTGCTAATTTACATCTCAAAAGCAAAGGTAAGCATAACCCTGAAGAAGTCTGAATTCACTTCCATATAATTAATAGATAAAAATCAATAAATTCATTTGTTGTTTCTTCCATAAATATTCCGTGAGTGCTGGGCGGTAGTGGCACATGTCTGTAATCCCAATTATTCAGGAGGCTGAGGCAGGAGAATCGTTTGAACCTGGGAGGCAGAGGTTGGGGTGAGCAGAGATGGCACCACTGTGCTCCAGTCTGGAAAACAGAGTGAGAATCTGTCTCTAAAAAAAAAAAAAAAAAAAAAAAAAAAGGACTTTAAAGGCTCAGCTCAAGCTCCCTTCCTTTAGGAAAATCTTGCCCCTGACTGCCAACAGTCAGGTGTCCCTCCACTCTGTTCTTCCAAAAGCTGTGCACAGCTCTAACCCTTGATTGCACACTGAACTCTAATGGCTTACTTGTGTGTTTCCTCTCACCAGAGGGGCTCCATCAATGTTTGTTGAATGAATGGATGAACGCATCAGTGGAAGGAAGGAGTCAATCTGTCTGGGTTGAACCGGGACTTCTCCACTTCCTAGCTGTGTGCTCTTGGGCAAAATACTTGATCTCCCTGTGAATCTGAAAAACAGTAGTAATATTTATACACACCTCATAAGGCTGTTGCCATGATTAACTAAGTCAAAACACATAAATCCATTAAAACAGTGCCTGGAAAATAGCAGGTGTTCAATAAATGTTAGCAATTGTTATTCTTATCTGACCTTATCTCTCATCATGGCTCTACACACAGTCTAGAGCCCAAGCAGGGTTACTTCCCTTCTTGGCCTCTGCCACAATTTCCCCTGCCTACTTCTCCTCTCCACCCCCCAAAGCCCATGCTTTCACACATGGTATGAGAACCTGGACAGCCTTACCATTTCTTTTCTTCCTAGCAAACTTTTCTTGTATTCTTAAAGGCTCAGCTCAGGTGCAGTGAGTCACGACTATAATCCCAGCACTTTAGGAAGCGGCGGTGGGTGGATCATTTGAGGTCAGGAGTTCAAGACCAGGCTGGCCAACATGGTGAACCCTGTCTCTACTAAAAATACGAAAATTAGCTGGGCGGTAGTGGCACACGCCTGTAATCCCAATTATTCAGGAGGCTGAGGCAGGAGAATCGCTTGAGCCTGGGAGTCAGAGGTTGGGGTGAGCCGAGATAGCACCACTGTACTCCAATCTGGGCAACAGAGTGAGAATCTGTCTCAAAAAAAAAAAAAAAAAGTTTCAAGGCTCAGCTCAAGCTCCCTTCCTCTAGGAAAATCTTGCCCCTGACTGCCAACAGTCAGGTGTCCCTCCACTCTGTTCTTCCAAAAGCTGTGCACCACTCTAATCCTCGATTGCACACTGGACTCTAAGGGTTTATTTGTGTGTTTCCTCTCACCAGAGGGGCTCCATCAATGTTTGTTGAATGAATGGATGAATGCGTCAGTGGAAGAAAGGAAAGAAGGGAGGGAGTGTCCCTGGAACAATCTAACTGGGATACTGAATTTTAATGTGTGGAGCAGGCAGTGAAGAACTCTGAGCCCAGTGATTATTTCCACTTCCTAAGGCTACTGCTCTCTGCTATTGGCCTGAAGACATAAGGGCAGACAGAGATTCATTTAGAAACACAGAGCAGATAACTTATTTATGACTTTACAACCCATGAGCTCTGACCACACCAGAGGCCTGCAAGCACCCTTAAGATAGCATCTGCAGGCCAGGCGCAGAGGCTCACATCTGTAATCCCAACACTTAGGGAGGCTGAGGCTGCAGTGAGCTATGACTGTGCCACTACACTCCAGTCTAGGCAATAAAGCAAGACCCTGTCTCGGGGAAAAAAAAAAAAAAAGCATATGTACCAAACCTCTGTCTTTAAGCATGTGAATACCTGCATTTCTCAAGAGGGATGTTTATCCATTGTTTTAAGAAAGTTAAGTCTAGAAAGTTCGTAGCTTCCCTTAGTAGTATTTGCTTCAGGAATACTACTCAGCAGAAATGACCTTTCTTAAGCTGCAAATCAAGTCCATGATTACTGTCTTCAAAATTGGTTCATTCTTTCAATCTCTGGTTCACCAAAAGCATTACATTTGATGAACTATTTGCATTTCCAACCAAAAAAAAAAATGAATGTTACCTTCCCAATACCAAACACCCCAGACACATTAACATTTACCAAACACACATGCACTGAGGGGTTGGGGGTAGGAGGAGGAATGTTATGTTTGGATATCATTTGGATCACAGTGCTGGAAAAAAGTCACAGACGGACTCATTCACTGAGATCTCTGAAAAGGGTAGGTGTAATATTCATCAGGCAAAACTTTGAACTAGTAAGAGCTTTTAATTTCCCCAATCTGAATAGAAACAAGCATTAGAAAAACAAAGTATAGTTTTTCAAGTTTCAAAAACCATATCTCCATATCCTTGTCTTATTTTCGCTCTCATCTTTCTTAAGTCTTCTGCATAAGACCTACTTTGGGTGTATATTGAGCAATCCCCCTATCTCCATGTCTGGTTGCCAGGGTGAGCCACTTTCATTTTAAGAAGTAAGGCTTTCTGATGGCTGTCCTCAAAATAGGTTCACATTTTTACACACTAATTCATTCAGTAATTATTTATCGGCCTAAGACAAATATTCTATGAACAAAGGGGATAAAATAGGGAGCAAAATCTGCCCTCTGCCCTGGGAAAGTTTTGACTAGTTTATGAGACTACTTGAGGGGGATGATTTGCATGTGTGTACCTAACTTTTTTTGTTTGTTTATTTGTTTTGAGACAGAGAGTCTCACTCTGTCACCCAGGTTGGAGTGCAGTGGCACAATCTTGGCTCACTGCAAGCTCCGCCTCATGGATTCACGCCATTCTCCTGCCTCAGCCTCCTGAGTAGCTGGAACTACAGGCACCTGCCACCACGCCCAGCTAATTTTTTTTATATTTTTAGTAGAGAGGGGGTTTCTCTGTGTTAGCCAGGATGGTCTCGATCTCCTGACCTCGTGATCTGCCTGCCTCGGCCTCCCAAAGTGTTGGGGTTACAGGCGTGAGCCACTGTACCTGGCCATGTAAACCTAACTTTAACTGACAAGTATATTTTGAAAATATTCCACCAGAATTGATTATTTTATAAAATTTAATTTTTTACAAAATGACATAGTCATATCCCGTGACATACTATCTGGATACTATAGGCACTTGGTAAAACTTCATTCCTTTTTCTTTTTCTACCTTTGAAAATCAAATTGTGTGTAAGATGCATTTACGGTCTTGATATTTCTGGTAAAGCATCAAATCCCACTGCACGGAGGAGCTGACTAATGGAGAATTTAAGAGCATAGTCTTTGGAGGTAGACCGATCTGGCTTTCAAAGCTGGTTCTCTCTGGCACTTAGTAGAAAAGTAATCCTCAGGAAGGAGCTAAAGCTCTCTAAACCTTAAGTTCCTCATCTGAAGAATGGGATAGATAGTACACATTTCATTGTGTTGTCAGAATTGCTTGAGATAAAGTATGTAAATGAGTCCTGCATCAGTGGTAGCTACTTTTTTTCTTTTCTTTTCTTTTCTTTTTTTTTTGAGACAAGGTCTCACTCTGTCATCTAGGCTGGAGTGTAGTGGCACGATCACAGCTCACCGCAGCTTCAGCCTCCTCAGGCTCAAGTGATCCTCCCACCTTAGCCTCCTGAGTAGCTGGGACTACAGGTGCACACCACCATGCCCAGCTAATTTTTGTTTTGTTTTGTTTTTGTAGAGATAGGGTTTTACCATGTTGCCCAGGCTGATCTTGAACTCCTGGCCTCAAGCAATCAGCCACCTCAGTCTCCCATGGTGCTGGGATTACAGGCGTGAGCCACCGTGCCCAGCCAGTAGCTGCTATTTAATTTTTTTTTTTTTTTTTTTTGAGACGGAGTCTCGATCTGTCACCCAGGCTGGAGTGCAGTGGCGCGATCTCGGCTCACTGCAAGCTCCGCCTCCCGGGTTCACGCCATTCTCCTGCCTCAGCCTCCCAAGTAGCTGGGAGTACAGGCACCTGCCACCTCGCCCGGCTAATTTTTTTTTGTATTTTTAGTAGAGACGGGGTTTCACCATGTTAGCCAGGATGGTCTCGATCTCCTGACCTTGTGATCCGCCCACTTCAGCCTCCCAAAGTGCTGGGATTATAGGCGTAAACCACAGCGTCTGGCCACCAGTAGCTACTATGTAATGTAAATAATCACCACACCCAACTTCCCAATTCATCTGCTTTGGGAAATCAACTTATCAACACTGGATTTTCTTTTCTTTTCTTTTCCTTTTTTTTTTTTTTTTTTTTTTTTGAGATAGAGTTTCCACTCTTGTTGCCCAGGCTAGAGTGCAATGGCACAATCTTGGTTCACCGCAACATCTGTCTCCCAGGTTCAAGCAATTCTCATGCCTCAGCCTCCCAAGTAGCTGGAATTACAGGTGCGTGCCACCATACCCAGCAAATGTTGTGTTTTTAGTAGATACAGGGTTCCACCATGTTGACCAGGCTGGTCTTGAACTCCTGACCTTGTGATCCACCTGCCTTGGCCTCCCAAAGTGCTGGGATTACAGGCGTGAGCCACCGTTCCTGGCCTAATTTTTGTATTTTTTTGTGGAGACAGGATTTTGCCATGTCGCCCAGGCTGGTCTTGAACTCCTGAGCTCAAGCAATCTGCCTGCTTTGGCCTCCTAAAGTGCTGGGATTACAGGCATGAGCCACTGCCCTGGCCTAACACTGGATTTGTTTAAGGCAAAACATGCCCATAATTTGCATCCAAACATCAACTCCAGAAAGGGAAACTATGGGATTCTGGCATCTTTGTTATTGTTTAAGATGTATTATGAAAACCACCTTTCCCCCAAGAACCTTCCCTACCCTGGCAGAAAGGGGTTTGTACTCCCAGGCCAGTGTACACTCTTCCCATGTGATGGATGCAAATCTTGTTCTATATCTACCCACCTTTCTTATCCAAGAGGTTTATCAAGCCTGAACCCTGTAAACTCTTTAAGGTTCTCATTTATGCTCCTTCTTTTCGTTAATACATCCTCTCAGAGCACCACTTTGGGACTACGAATTCTGGGACAGAGGTATTAACAGAATAGATCCATCCAAGGGAGAGCCATACTCTAGCTGCAGTGTAACCATGTCAAGCAGTGACCCTGTGGGCACACCCTGCCTGCTCATGTGTGTCCTCTCCTAGTTACTGTTTACGTTGAGTTACATGAGTCAAGCAGCCAGGCTCCACGTGGCAAAGTATACAGTAGACAGCACATTGTACTTTGCAGAGCCTGTGATTGAGGGAAACCAATGCTCCCTCTTAAAATTACCTTTGCAAAATATTTAATATAAAACAGTAGTTCTTAAGTCTGGAAGAGTCTTGGCATCTTGAAAATCAGCAGATCTGTTTAACAGAATACATAGGGCTCTCTTCCTGGGGCTGGAGGAAATATACACAATTTTTACATATAAATTTTTCACCCCATTTCAGACGACTCAGACTCTGCAGTTTTTCTTTCTTTCTTTTTTTTTTTTTGAGATCGAATTTCACTCTTCTTGCCCAGGCTGGAGTGCGGTGGTGCAATCTCGGCTCACCGCAACCTCCACCTCCCAGGTTCAAGTGATTCTCCTGCCTCAGCCTTCCTGAGTAGCTGGGATTACAGGCATGTGCCACCATGCCCAGGTAATTTTGTATTTTTAGTGGAGATGGGGTTTCTCCATGTTGGTCAGGCTGGTCTCGAACTCCTAACCTCATCATGGTGGTTACATGATGATACACCCACCTTGTCCTCCCAAAGTGCTGGGATTACAGGCATGAGCCACCGCGCCCGGCCCTTCCTGCAGTTTTTCCACACACTCTTTTGGATATCCATCTAATCTAAGAGAATCTAAACCAGCACCTAAATTCTCATCCAGATTCTAATGGTCTCTTTTTTTCAGTCATGAGAAATCCAATGAAGTGGTGAGCTCCTAAGAATTCAAACATTGAGTCAGATCCCACAGTGTGGACTCTGTCTCTGCTCTGGGTGTTTCTGTCTGTTATCGGGGGATGATCGTTCCTCCTACTGGGAACATCCTGGCAGGTTTCCTCGGGCCCAGGAATTGTACAAAACTCCAGAAGCTGCTCAGTCCGACAAAAGCAGCGCTATGCAGAAAGCCCCCGGGATGGTGACAACATGGGACCTTCAGTGGGCAGTTGTTTGAGGTCATTTTCTCATCAGTAGCAGCAGGCTCAGAATGGATGTGCAATGCCAACCAGGAGATTAGGGAGCACCGAGCAGCCTCAGGGGTTGGTTTCTGCCTGGTTCAGGAGAAGCTGCTGTAGGAATTTTTGCCGCCAGCCTCTTGTTGAGTGACAGGAAGAGAAAAAAGGATCATTTGAAGGCTCCCTGATTCAAATGGCGTATACAGAATGCCAGGCCCTGGCTGCCCTGGAGAAAGTCACTCTGGTGCCAGCTTAGGGAACAAATGTGTTCCCACTGTCTCCTGGAAAGGCTTTCCCCACCCCTGCTGAGGGGGTGGATTTCAAAGCAGCTGACTTCTTGCCCTTTTTAATAGGACTGCAAGTGTTCCCATTTTAATTCTAAAACTTTCTCCCAATTTTCCACTCCTCTAAGGCCTCCCCAAGAAAAGCTGGTATTCTGGGTCATTGAAATGGCGTCAGGTTATTAAGCAGAGAAAGGGGATTAGAGGAACAGTTCCTAGCAGCAGCAGCGAACACAGTTATGGTATTGAGAGCTTGCATTGCATGTTAATAAAATGCTATAAAACATCAAACCCTAAAGGTAGCAGTGAAAGCCACGTAAATCCCTTCCGAAGTTTGCCTTCTGCAGCTGTGGATCTAAAAGTTCCCTGCCTTTCCTGTACTTTGATAATCACGCTTTTCCTCCTTTAGACACATGCAGCGTCGCTCCCAAACCACAGTGTGTTTTAAATGCTGACCACCCCATCTTTCCCTGGCACCATGGAGCCTTTCAGTCTAAAACCCCAGAGTCTGCAAAGTCTGGCCAGTATGCTGGGGAGAGGTAGTAGAGTAATTAAGTTAGCTGTTAGCTGCTGTGAGTGGACTTCGGTATTTCATCGCAGCTGCCTGCCTCTGTCTCCCCAGCCGCCCTCCCACATCTTCCTATGAGACCGGCTGTGTGTGTGAAGGAGGTGCTGTTTCCCACAGCTCTGATCTAATTCAGCTGAAATTCAATCTCCGTGTGACCAACCTCAGCCAGCGCTCTCCCACCCGCCGCCGGCCTCCCCTCTGTAGGCTGTGTGTGCTGCCCATTTACACCATCAATCCCACAGCCTCCCCTCCACCAGTCCCTGGGTATAGACTTACGGTGTCAGCGGGCCAGCCTTGGGGGCTCGCCTGCTGCCCGGACGCTCACCCCTCATCCCCAGTGCTCCAAGGGGAGACACTCTATACCTGCCACTCGGAGGCCTGAATGGGGCCTGTGAGTTATCGCAGGAGAAAGGGCAGTGGAGCCAGCTGAGGCTGAGAACCCAAAACAGATGTCAAAGACATCAGGCCACGTTTTCCATGGATCTTCAGTGCCCAGAAAGATTTATGACCTCTTTTAACCCCCTTTTAACGTGGGTTGAACTGGGCTTGTTTTATAGCGGGGAAACAAGTCTGGCAGTCATTCAGAAAGTCACCAGAGCGACAGGGTCTGCCCTGGGTCTGTGGACCCTTGCTTCCTTTCTTTGTCATCCCTCTCTTAAGCGCCATCCCTTAGCCTCTGTGTTTGGTGGGGACATTTCATCACAGACTCGTCACAGCTCTCCATCCCCTGACAGCCCAAAGCTGCTTGTGGCTTTGACCCTAAACGGTATTCAATTTGGGTTTGCATCTTCATACTGAACAAGGAAATAATAAGTATCTTTTAGAAGAGCAGAGATTGCAGAAGGCCAGCACTGGCCAGTGATGCAGTGCCCTGGCTTTTTTTTTTTTTTTTTTTTTTTTTTTTGGTCTAATTGTTACCTAATCATGTTATCCTGGATCAGGCGCACTCTCTTTTGACCAAGAAAGCTTTGAACTTTGCTTTGCACTTCCTGCAAGAGGAGGATTTCTACCTCGGGGCAGGGAGGCACAGGAAGGCAGAGGTTTGTGGGTGCCTTTTACAAGCCCTATGAAGCAAAAGGGAAGGGGTTTACAAAGGTGTCATAATTAGAAATGATGTGTCAGGGCAGGCAAGCACCACTCGAATGTGACCCTGCCGGTCTCCTCCCAGGCTGCCGCAGGAACACGGGAAATTCAGCATGGCTTCAGCACGGGCACTCAAGCCATTTTCCACTGCAAAGCGTCCCAGTCTTCCAACCTTCCATTCGTTTTACTGCACATTGGTAAGTGACAGGCAGGGTCACACCTTCATACTTTTTTTTTTTTTAAGAGAATTATAATTTGCATGAAGAGATTCCTTTTTGCTAACAACCCACCCGCTCGCTTATCTTGATCTACAGATAAAAACAGGCCAGTGGAGCTGGAAAGTGTTTCCCGCACCTCCCTCAGACTCCCAGACACTCAATTTGCATTCAGTCTCAGAGAGAGTTTAGAGCCTGCTGTGTCTCCATTTTTGGACAGTGGGTAGTTATGACCAGAATTAAAAGGAGAAAAGTCTCCAGCACTTAAAAAAATCAACTAACTTTTTTTATGAACTTCTGCTAACAGTTAGGCTGTGTCACGGAGGGAGGTGTCCTGGGAAGGAGGCTCACCCCTCCCTAGGGAAGAGGAAGCTTCCCGCAGCCAACCTCAGAAATCATCTTCTCCCTGAGTCCTGAGAAAACTGCCCCAAATGTTAACACATCAATCTTAAGGAAACGAGCCTGGCTTTTACCAACTTAATTTCATATAATTATTTCAGAGTTTAAGTCTTTACAAGAAAGAGGGAGTGGAGGGAAAGGATCAGAAAATTGAAGGGGATGAACAGAAGAGGAATGAGATTCCTTTGTTTTGAAGATTCCCATTTCTCTCCTGGTGTGCAGGGCATCTTCGTCTGTGCTTTCGTCTCTCAGGAGCAAATGCACAGCACACTCGACAGCATGTGGAGAGGCCTGGAAGGCACTGATTTCGGCTCAAGTCCATTTTTAAGGGACACTTTAATAAAGCTTCCTTTTGTGTGTTGGATCTTAGAACACCGAATGTACAGTGAAATGAGGTCAGAAGACCTGCATGCCAGTCCTGACTCCTGACCACTAAGTTATAATGTAGTTGGCACAAGTCATTAAGCTTCAGGGAGTTTGTTACATCTCTAAAATGGAGGTCATGAGACCTCCCCTGTCCACCTCTGGGGGGTTATATATAGAAAATAGGAAAACACTTTGAAAAGTTAAAAATGCTGCTATACAATCAAAAGTTACTATTCTTACAATAATAAAGTTTATTAAGAGCATTCTGTAAGTACATTTTTAAATTTCATTTTTTTAAACATAGAAACAAGTTCTCACTATGTTGCCCAAGCTGGTCTCAACCTCCTGAGCTCAAGCGATCCTCCTGCCTTGACCTCCCAAAGAGCTGGGATTACAGGCATGATCCATGATGCCCAGTCTGTAAGCAGTTTATTACCAGTATTCACATAAGAGTCAGCAGCATAGAATTCGTTAAAGAAAAAGCTGGGACACCGTCTAGTCCAATCAGTTTTAAGCACATCCATTTAAAATGTAAATGACAAAGCCCCATCCTCCAGAAATATTGATTCCATAGGTATAGGTAAGCCCAGAAATCTGGATTTTAGATCACCACCTTGGGATATTCAGAGATGGAATCCAACAACCTGACTTTGAGAAACGTTGTTTTGCAAAACGAGGACATTTCTCATTCTCCTACTCCCTGGCCATATCCTTCCTCCCACTGGGGCTGGGTGTGAGAATAGAGCACATTACTTTCATATCTCTTCATTAATATTTCAGAATCTACAACATGAAGGACTGGAAAAAAACAAAGCAGAATGGGGGATTATGTCGATGGGTTTGGTTTCCCTCTAATGATGAGAAAAAATGCATGTCTGCTCTGAGCAGATGATAAATTGATCCAGAAAATGTTGCACAAGTGTTCTTTGCTAAGCTTCAGGGTCAAAGTCAACAATATAAAGGAAAATATACCTCCGTTTAGTTGAAAAGGACTTACATTCAAGGCATTGCACAACAGGGCTGGTGTGGGTTACACTCTGTCAAATGGCCCTGTTCATTTATTCAGCTTTCCACAGAACTTTGCCAAGGAGGACAATGAGGGAGAGAGAGAGATTTAGCTGTTGTGGTTGCAGTTTGTTTTTGCACCTGGTGGGTTTTTTTTTTTTTTTTAATGTCAGCATTTAATGACAATAGTTTGAGAATACCATAACATTTTTAAAGATAATGAAATCATTTGTATGTGAAGTTGGGATAATGAAATGACAGGTCTCTCATAAAAGGAATCTCCTTTTAGTAACCATGGCCTATACTTGCATTAAGTGAAAAAAAAAAAAAAAATGAACTGAGGAAGAACTTTCTAGAAAAATAGATAGCTCCTAGAAATCTGGGAGCTTTTCATCATTATTAAACTCATCTGTCTTGCAACTTTCTATTCCTAAAATGAGCAAAAAATTTAACAAAAGCAGTCTCTGGAAAACCAAAACAGAGAACTCATAACATATTCCATTTACTCATAGGAAACTCTCAGGCACCTCCTCACACCTCTTTATACACAGTTCTGATGCACATCTGCATGGACACGTGTGTAAGTGTGTGTCTATGTTGGTCTTCTATGCTCACAGTAAACATTGAACATTAGAAAATTAGGGTAGAAGAATTTCTGAAAATAGGTACATTGATAACCAGAGTGATAGGTCAATGGACTGATGAAAAGCAGAGAGACGAGAGTCTATTTAAAGTTTTCAAAATAACTTCAGAATCAGAAAATTTTGGACCCTTTATATGCTCCAAAAGACCCCCAAGGCCCTATTGCATTGCAGCAGAGTAACAAAATCTTGTTCACTGTCATGATCCCAAGGCATCAAGAAAAAAATTAAATTTTGCCCTATTTTCTCTGTTTAAGAAGGTACTAAATAATGTATTTTGGAAAGATTTTCATCAAAATGTTTAAAATTAAAAGGTGCCCATGCTGAAAGAGACAAATCCTTATGTTTTGAGAATTCTCATTTACCCAAAAATCTTTTTTCCCAAAGTTTCTGAATAAGCAAAGTTTGTCTAAGGAGTAAAGATTGAGAGAGAAGAGGAGGGGGAGGCGGAAGGGGAGGAACAGCTGTTTTGAGTTAAGAAGCATGTTAATGACAGCACAGGAGTCAGAAAGATGCTCGGGTTCGCCTGCTGGTCTAAGAGGCAATGTATTAAACTGTCTAATAAAAACAATTGTTCTAGGCCTGTGATAATGGACATGAGGAGAAAGATTCAGAAGACAGCATTGACGAATGAAGTATCTGTGGCATAAAACCATCCTCCCCCGCGCCCTCAGTCCAAGGCTATTATCAGAAGTAGGTGACACTGCACAGGCACGGGGTGACAAGGAGCATGCTGGAAATGGCCCAGTCTAACTCACTCACATTTTGGCTTCACAGGGAGTGTTTTCTGAGAGGGTCGATCACCTGAACTGCAGATGGGCCAGGGCAGGAACAAGAGGGCAGAAAAGGGGATGCTTTCAACGGAAAGATTAATGATAAACACGAAATAGCGTGATGACTGTGAAGGTTTCAGACACCGGAGACACTAAGAAAAAAGAAAACAGAAAGTCGTTTTATCTTTACAGTGGTTCCTATAAAGGGGTCAGCAGGTCGTGGTAGAAACTATCAGTTAATTATCTCTAGGTCAGCAGCATGCCTCTAGTCGGAGAGCCCAGCCCCCTTGCATGGAGACCGTGAGCTCATTGATGCCGAAAGGCCAGGGGTGGCGGAAGGAATCTTCCCACTCACCTTCCTGAGCAAGGGACGGAAGCTGCACCAAGCCCCTCATCCTGCTTGCCTCTCACTCCTGCACCTACATCACATGGACACTGAAAACGTTCCCCAAACCTGCCACTGACTAGGGAACTCTGTCTGAATAGAAATAGAACTGAGACTAAAGTGTCCCTATTTTAGAAATGGAGAGATACACCAGGAACACAATCAGAATCAAAAACTGCTATCTCCAGAGCCTAACCCTGACCTTGACTTCAGCCCTCACCTTCTCCCCGGCCACTTGACAAGACGTAGTCACATTTAGGACATTGAAAACATGTAAACCCTTCAAAAATTTTTAAAAATTCTATGTTATGTCATCTAATTGGTGCTGTAGATAAGACATATAAATACACATGCATTATTATGTTTTTTAAAAAAGGCAGAAATCCTAGATACCAACAACTCCCTATAAACAAATGACTCCTAAATCCAGCTCTTTCCTCAGCCCTGGACTTGGATTTCCAACTGCCTGCTGGAAATATCCACCTGGCTATCCCATAACTTGTAAACGATTTGTTTGTGAACAAATTTACTTTCTTGCAGATGCAGGTCTGTTGTCACCTTTTCTGTTTGGCAGGTTATTGAGATGAAGTAAGACTAACAGGATGAATAGTCACAAACACATCTGTCCCATCTCACAACAGAGGTAAAGACGTGTATTGACTGGTTCTTAAGGGCATGTAAAAGATTTAGAAGCTGATTCAAGAATGTGTGCGTCATGGTCTTACATATCAGCAATTCTGAATCATGAGTAGTTGAGGTAAATTGTATTAAGTCAGCAGAAGCACAGAACAGGCATTAACAATAGTTTTTATCACTGTTATGATCACTTAGGTATACAACCCCAGGAGTTTCCTTTGACAGAAGTACACTCTGAGAAAAGTTTGGCATTGGGTGCCCATATCCCCATTGCTGGCCCTTTGCTCCAAGCGTAGAAACCTGCCCACTCAGATCCCATCCCAAAAATGGTCCTACCCATATTGTCTTTTCTCATAGACTCACAGAAAGTTGAACCTAAAAAAAGACATTAGAGATCTTCTAGTTCGCCCCTTTATGTTCAGATGAGGTCATGGAGATGGAAAGAAGGGCTATCCCCATCAGTCACAGAAATCCAGTGGTAGAGCTGTAACTAGAACCAAGATCATCTGTGGTGTTCCTCTTTCTTTTCTGCTTTCACAACTATAATGAAGAAAAATTAATACCTTTCCCAGAGATATTTACATTTTAACAGGGTTCAAAGAATCAAGCTAACCCAGCGATAAGAGCAGAGCATTAGGGATCAACTGCAAAACAGAGCAGGTGTTTATAGACTAGCTACCTATGAGACTGAGTATTCTGAAATACATTCCTTTCAACATCACAGAGGTCTGACGTGTTTACAAAGCTTCCTTGTCTCTGAAACTCCTTTCAATATTAATGCCTTCATAACTGGAAAGGAAAACACCTGAAGTGATTACATTGTATTACTTACTATACAGTGTGCATGTCATAACCAGATTCGTCATGTAATGTAGGGCTTCCTCTTATATGTGCAGTAATCTGCAGTATTTCCCTTGAAGAAAATTGAAGCTAATAAGAAATTCTCATTTCCTTTTCTAGTTGTTCTTGGTATTTTGTTACCAATCTAGTGATGGCTCAACTATAAGTTTGAGCAGGAGGAAGGACTAAAGGTGTGGAGCAAGGTCATGGACATGGGCTTGGGTCCAAGAGATGTCTGTGTTTACTCTCTTTGATGATTGTCAAGTCATTTCCCCTGGGTATCTTAATTCAATTGCAAGAGAACCAACATGTCTAGTCCCAGGCATTGCTTCTGTAACACTATCTCACTTCCTTATCACTTCCCCATCCTTCCCTCTTTCAAGACTGGAAATAGCTTTGTCATTTCCATTTACCTTCACCTCTATCTTCCCCACTTCCTTCCCATTTATCTTAGCAAGATAAACACAAAAGAAAATATATTCAGAAGACATACTTGACCTAGCACGTCATAGGTGTGCAATAAGCATGTTGAGATTAATCCCATAATTGGTATCCCTTCCTCGGTGCCTATGGATAGATGCCCTGGAGAAACTGCCTTAGTATTCATGAAAAATACACACATAAGTTGTACATGATACAGATTGAAGTATTACTTAAATGCCAACAAGGTGAAGATTATGATACTAAATAAGATTTTTGACATTTTTCATTGAGTTTTCCAGGGCTTCTTACAAGGAAGCTACAGGAATTTTTCCACAAAGGATCCATCCACCACTATGAAATCCAAGTCCTGTTCCATGTCCTCAAAAATCTTGAGCTGTTTTGCAGTCTATTCCATCATACATTTATGTTTGTTTTAATATAAAATTTCCCCAAAACGTCTTGTAAAATGGATGCTTCAAGAAGATGCACCATGTTTATCCTATGACTTTCAAAACCGCTCTAATACCACTGCATACTCCAGCTTGAGAAATCAAACTTAACCATCAAAGGAACCATGAAAAGAGCCATGCTCTTTGAAGGCCTCTGACAAGTGTTTCTGCTGAATAAGTATGCTCAACTTTTTTTTCCTTTCTTTTTTTTTCTTTCTTTCTTTCTTTTTTTTTTTTTTTTTTTCCGAGACAGGGTCTCTCTCTGTCACCCAGGCTGGAGTGCAGTGATTTGACCTCGGCTCACTGCAACCTCCGCCTCCCAGGTTCAAGCGATTCTCCTGTCTCAGCCTCCCAAGTAGCTGGGATTACAGGCACCTGCCACCATGCTCGGCTAATTTTTGTATTTTCAGTAGAGAAGTAGTTTTGCCATGTTGGCCAGGCTGATCTTGAACTCTTGACCTCAGGTGATCCACCCGCCTAGGCCTCCCAAAGTGCTGGCATTACAGGTGTGAGCCACTGCACCCAGCCAGTATACTGAACTTCTGAGGTGCTCTCCAGTCCATGTGTCATTGTTAAAATCTATTTTTGTCCACAGCTCTGTTAAAGGGATAGACCAGACCTTGTTAATTCTATGTGCCAGCAATTTCCCAGGGTTGGACCCGACCCAGGCTGATCAAATCAGACACTCCTGAGAATTTAGAATTGGAACCCAGGGGTTACCTGGTTTGGGGCCCCAGAGCTGAGAGGTCACACAGAGCCAGGGCTGGAGCAGTCTTTTTATGTCTAGAACTTTCTGAAGCAGAACAAGTCAGTCCAGAGAGAAAAAGAGAACTAAGCAAAATTGCTTTAAAAAGAAAGGAAGCAATAATAAATAAGTTAATAATATATTTTTCTAGCAAAGGATGGGAAGATTGGGAATAAATTTTTTAAAAATCTAGTCAAAATGGGATTAAATTAGAAATAACAAAAGAGTATATTAAAAACTACCAAATTTATAACTTAAATAGTAATGCTTATAGATAATTCACAGATCAAAGAAAAAATCATAAGATAAATTCTGTATTTTGAAGTAGATGAAAATGAAAACAGCATAACAAAATGTATGAGATGCAGCCGAAACAGCGCTGTGAAGGAAATTTATAGCATTAAGTGCTTACATTAGAAAAATAGAAAAAGAGCCAGGCGCGGTGGCTCACACCTGTAATCCCAGCACTTTGGGAGGCCGAGACGGGCGAATCACGAGGTCAGGAGATCGAGACCATCCTGGCTAACACGGTGAAACCCTGTCTCTACTAAAAATACAAAAAAAAAAATTAGCTGGGCGTCGTGGCGGGCGCCTGTAGTCCCAGCTACTGGGGAGTTGGGAGGCTGAGGCAGGAGAATGGTGTGAACCCAGGAGGCGAAGCTTGCGGTGAACCAAGATCGCGCCACTGCTCTCCAGCCTGGGTGACAGAGCGAGACTCCATCTCTAAAAAAAAAAAAAAAAAAAGAAAAAAAGAAAAAGTCTCAGAAACTATCTAAACCTTTACCTTAAGATATTTGAAAAAGAAGAACAAATAAACCCAACTCATGCAGAGGACATTATAATAAAGGTAACGGCAGAAATCAATGAAGTCAAAAACACAAAAGCAATAGAGAAAATAAAATCAAGAGCTAGGCCAAGTATGGTTGCTCACACCTGTACTCCCAGCACTTTGGGAGGCCAAGGCAGGTGGATCACCTGAGGTCAGGAGTTCGAGACCAGCCTGGCCAACGTGGCGAAACCCCATTGCTACTTAAAAAAAAAAAAATGGGCATGGTGGTACACACCTGTAATCCCAGCCTCTCAGGAGGTTGAGGCACGCGAATTGCTTGAACCCAGGAGGCAGAGGTCACAGTGAGTCAAGACAACACCACTGCACTCCAACCTGGGCAACAGAGTGAGACTTTGTCTCAAAAAAAAAAAAAAAAAAAAAATCAAAAGCTAGTTCTCTGAAATGATCAATTAAATTGAGAAACCTTTCATGAAATTAAACAGGGAAAAGAAAAGAGATGACAAAAATTACCAATGTCAAGAATGAAAGTATGAGCAGACTCTGCAGACATTAAAAGGTAATCATGGAATATTATGAAAAATATTATGCATGTAAATTTCACAGCTTCAGTGAAATAGATAAAGTCCTTGAAATACACAAACTATCACAGTTCACTGAAGAAGAAATAGTTAATGTAAAAAGTTTTATATCTGTTAAAGAAATGGAATTAATATTTAAAAATTTTTCCCAAAATAAAACCCCAGGTCCAGATGGTTCCACTAGTAATTCTACCAAATATCTAAGAAAAAAATTATAACCATTGTATACAAACAATGAACTTTTTAGAAAATAAAAAAGGAGATGACGTTTAGAACTATTTTATGAGTTCAGAATTACCCTGACACTGAAATAAGACAGATATTACACATAGAAAATGTTACAGATTAATATTCTCATGAGCATAGACACAAATATCTGTAACAAAATATTAGCAAATGGAATCCAGCAATGTATAAAGAGGATAATGCATCATGACCAAATGTGATTTTTCTTAGGAATGCAAGGTTGTTTTGACATTTGAAAATCAGTCAATATAATTTACTATATTAACAAATCAAAAAAGAAAAATGATAATCATCCCTTGACAAAATTCCATACTTATTTCTGATTAAAAAAAGAAAATCACAAGAAACTATGAATAGAAAGGACCTTCCTCAACCTGATGAAAGATGTCTACAAAAAAATTGAAAGCTAACAATATATTTAATGGTGAAAGACTAAATGTGTTTCTCTGAAGGTTTAGAACAGTGGAAGGATGTCTTTTCTCCCCACTTCTAATCAATATTGTACTGTAGGTTTTAGCCAACAAAATAAGACCAAAAAAAAAAAAAAAAGGCATGCAGACTGTAAAGGAAGAAGTAAAACTGTTGTTATTTGCACATGACATGATTGTGTTGTCTAGATTCCCAAGGACGCTACAAAAATGTTATAAAATAAATAATAAAAGAGCTGATAAGTAAGTATAGTAAGATAATATATTAAAAATCAATTGCATATTTTTATATACTAGCAAACAAATTGGCATAATCCTTGAAATAATAAATTGATAAGGCTGGGCACAGGGGCTCATGCCTGTAGTCCCAACACCTTAGGAGGCCAAGGCAGGAGGATCACTTGAGAATATGAGACCAGCCCAGGCAACATAATGAGACTCCCTCTGGATGGATAGATGATAGATAGATAGATAGATAGATAGATAGATAGATAGATAGATAAAGCTGGACTTCATTTAAATTAAAAGCCTCTTCTCTGAGAAAGGCACTGTCAAGAAAATGAGAAGACAAGTCACAGACAAGGAGAAAATATTTACGAAACACTAATAAAACACTGTTATCTAAAACATATAAAGAACTCTTAAAATTCAATGATTTTAAAAACCTGATTTAAAATGGACAAAATACCTGGACACCTCACCAAAGAAGATATAAACAGGTGGCAAATAAGCATATGAAAAAATGCTCAATATCCTATATCATTATGAAATTACAAATTAAAACAACAACAAGATACCACTACACATTTATTAGAATGGCCAAAATCCAAAACATTGACGACATCAAATGCTGGTGAGGATGTGGAGCAACAGGAACTCTCATTCACTGTTGGTAGGAATACAAGATGGTACAGCCAATTGAAAAGATAGTTTGGCAGTTTCTCACAAAACTTACAAACTCTTACCATATTATTTTGGCAATTGTGCTCCCAAATGAGTTGAAAACCTATGTCTAAGCCAAAACTTACATAAGAATGTTTATAACAGATTTATTTATAATTGCCCAAACTTGAAAGTAACCAAGATGTTCTTCAGTAGGTAAGTGGGTGGACTGTGGTATATTCTGACCATGAAATATTATGAAATGCTAAAAAGAAATGAGCTATTAAACCATGAAAATATATGGAGGAAACTTAAATGCATGTTACCAAGTGAAAGCCAGTCAGAAAATGCTACAAGTTGTATGATTATGACTATAAGATATTCTGGAAAAAGCAAAACTATGGAGACAGTAAAACAATCAGCGGTTGCCAAGAATTAAGGAGGAGGGAGGGATGAATAGGCAGGACACAGAGGATCTTTAGGGAAGTGAAACTATTTTGTGTAATTCTACAGTGGCAAATACATATCATTATACATGCATCAAAACCCACAGAATGTACAACAAGAGTGAATCCTGATAAACTATGGATTTTGTGTGGTGGCAATATGTCACTGTAAGCTCATGGATTTTATCATTACCATTCTGGTGTGGGAATTTGAAAGTAGTGTAGCTGTGTGTATGTGGGAGCAGGGGATACATAAGAAATCTCTATACCTTCTGGTCAATTTTGCTGTGAATGTAAAACTGTGCTAAAACATAACGTCTATTAAAAAATCACAAAGTGAAAATGTTTTCTTACCATTTATAGTGGTGTGAAAAATAAAATATTTAGGGATAAATACAATAAGTGCAATATTTGTATTCTGAAAACTATAAAACATACCCAAGAGAAAGTAAAGGCCTGGTACCATGGCTCTTGGCTGTAAGTCCAGCACTTTGGGAGGCTGAGGCAGGTGGATCACCTGAAGTCAGGAGTTCAAGATCAGCCTGACCAACATGATGAAACCCTGTCTCTACTAAAAATACAAAATATAGCTGGGTATGGTGGCACACACCTGTACTCCCAGCTACTCGTGAGGCTGAGGCAAGATAATAGCTTGAACCCAGGAGGCAAAGGTTGCAGTGAGCTGAGATTGTGCCACTGCACTCCAGCCTGGGTGACAGAGTGAGACTCCATCTCAAAAAAAAAAAAAAAAAAAAAAGAGAAAGTAGAGAGCTAAATTAATCAAGATATATCCCCTTTCTGAACTGAGTGATCAGTATTATTAAAGCATCAATTGTCCCCTAATGATCTACAGGTTCAGATTAGTTATTCCAGTTAAAATCTTGGCAGGCTTTTGGTAAAAATTGACAAATAGATTCTAAAATTTATATGGAAATGGAAAAGTCCTACGATGGCCAAAACTACATTTAAAAAGAAGAGCAAAGTTAGGGGATTTAAACTACTTGATTTCAAGACTTACCATAAATCTACAGTAATCAAGACAGTATGGTGCTGGTGTAAGGACAGACATATAGATGCTTAGAATAGACAGAAAACCCAGAAACAGACTTACATATGTATGGGCAATTAATTATTGACAAAGCATAAGAATAATTCAATGGGAATAAAAGTAGACTTTTCAACAAATGGTGCAAAAACAACTGTATATACATATGGGAAAGAATGAACCTCAATTCAAAACTCCTGCTATACACAAAAGATTAACTAGAAATCATTCGTAATCAGATCAAAATATAAAGTCTAAAACTATAAAATGTCTAGGAGAAAACCTTAATAACCTTGGGATAAGCAAAGATTTCTGAGGACACAAAAAGCACCATAAAAAAATGATACAATTTTCTTCACTAAGATTCAAAATGTTTGCTCTTCAAAAGACACCAACAAGAAAATGAATTGACAGGCCAAAGACCAGAAGGAAATATTTGCAATGCATGTATCTAACAAAGGACTGCTATTCAGAACATATAAACACAACTTAATAATAAACAGGCAAAAAAAATGGGCAAAAGATTTGTACAGATACTTCACAAAAGAAAATAAACAAATGACCAATGAGTACATAAAAAGATGCTCAATATTCTTAGTCATCAGACAATGGAAATTAGAACCACAATGAGAAACCACCACACACCTATTGGAATCACTAAAAATTTAAAAGTTTTATACAACCAAGTGTTAGTGAGGATATAGAGCAACTAGAACAGTCATACATCACTATTGGGAATGTAAAATAGTATAACCACTTGGAAGGTTGGCCATTTCTTACAGTTAAACATACAGCTACTATGCAACCTAGCAATTATACTCCTAGATATTTTCCATCCACAGTGAAATATATGTTACACAAATTATTTTACCCAAATGTTCATTTGTTAATAATAGCTAAAAACTGGAGACAAGCCAAACATCTACCTTCAGAATAATAAACAAGCTGTGCTATATTCATGCAATGGACTACTATTCATCAATGAGAAGAATGATCTACAGATACATATAGGAACATTGTTGTCTCAAAAGCATCATATTAAGTGAACAAATTCACACAAAAACATTATATATGTTATATGTATAAAATTCTAGAAAAGGCGAAACTACTTCATTGTTATAGAAAGCAGTTCAAGGGTTGCTTGGGGCTGGGGTTGGCAGGTAGGGGCACGCAGCAGTCTTGTGAGGTGATGAAAGTGCTGTGTGTATTAATTATGATGGTAGTTAAACTGATGTATACAAAACATATCAAGCTAAGCACGTGGAATAAGTGCATTTTATTGGATACAAATTATAACTCAATAAGTTTTTTTATAAAATTAATTTGCTAGAGCTAAAATAGAAAGTATTTATGGACAAAAATGGCTTGGAATAAGACTATACAAGGCAGCAGGAGTCAGACCATGAGGGATTTTCATCCCACAGGCATTGTATATTTTGTTTAAAATATGTTTTTACACTATGCATTAAAAGCACTTTTTGTAACAAGTTTAATATCCTAAAAGGAATGCCAATTAAGTTTTGTTAACTGTGTCATCAACTTATCCTAGTACCTCAGTGTTCATTCCTGTTACCTGCATACCTTCTTAAAAGAAATAGCTGTTATTAATGCCTTTTTGTTTTCCATTGAGTGTACACTACTGAATAAGTGTAGGACTTTTATGTTAACCATGTGAGTCCTGCAACACTAAAGATATTTTGAGTATCAGTCATGATGGCAATTTCTGTATAAAAGAGCCTTAAATGGAACATTGTTTTGAGATCAAACTCCCCACCCTTACAAACATGGCCACGTTGCAATAAAAACGGTGGCATATTAAAAATAATAATAATAATAAAATAAAATAAAACATGTTTTTAAAAATATATATTCCGAAAAATGACTTGAGCTGAGACAATTTGGTAATGAGTAGGGAATCTTTTTCTGATCATGACCTGGAATAGGAAGAACATTCTACGTCAAGACCCAGTGCACAAATACACACACGTGTAACAGTACTAACCCTTTCCTACATGCAATGAATATGTATATAAATAGTCATAGAAATAGAAATATTTTCTGTTCTATTCTTTTTTAAATGCCGGTGTCAATACTTTAAATTAATTTCATGACCCATTAATCGGTTGTGGCCTTCAGCTTGTAAAACACTATGTTAAAAACCTACCTGGCATGACTAAATTTTAGTTAAGCAATTCAATATTAATTTCTAGATAAGATCAAGCTTCAAAACTGAGGTGTTCTAGAAGGAAGAGGCTGGGGGAAAAATGAGAGTTAAGAGGATTTGGACATAAACATTGCTATAGACCAAAATTCATGTGTTGAAACCTAATCACCAATGTGATGATATTTGGAGCTGGGATTCTGGGGAGATGATGAGTTCATGAGGGTGGAGCCCTCATAGATAGAATTAGTGGCCTTGTAAAAGACTCCAGGGAAAGCCTTCATTTTTTTGCCATGTGAGGGCACAGTGAGAAGATGCCATCTATGAACCAGAAACAGGGCTCTCACCAGACACTGAATCTGCCAGCACCTTGATCTTGAACTTTCTAACCTAACGAACTGTGAGAATAAATTTCTGTTACTTATAAGCCACCCAGGCTATGGTAATTTCTTATAGTAGCTCAAATGCACTAAGACAAAACTCGTAGGGATGGCCCTGTTTTTTTGCTTCTAGCTGTATAGAGGAAGATGACTCAGAATCAATAGGCCTTGAGAGTCAGACAGACCTGGGTTCACATTTGGTTATGGCAATGACTGTGTGATTTTAGGCAAGTAATTTGACCTCCTGAGTCTCCGTTTTCTTGTTTGTAAAGTGGGGTTAGCAATAGTAAATATTTATCTCAGAGGATTGTGTGAGGATCAAGTAAGATAAAAGGTAGACACTCAGGGCCAAGATGGCTGGCTAGAACCAGCTACAGAGAGGCTCTCATGGAGAGGCTTTCATGGAGAGGAACGAAAGGGGTGAGTAAATATAGCACCTTCAGTGGAAACATCCAGGTACTTGGATTGGGATTAATCAGGGAAACAGCTCAACCCATGTAGAACTGAGAAAAGCAGGGCAGGGCAACGGCTCATCTGGGAGTGACACAGAGCCAAAGGAACATCCCATTGCCTAGGGAAGTAGTAAGTAAATGTGCGACTCCGATAAACCATGCTTCTCCCACAGATCTTTGCATCCCTCAGGTCAGGAGGTCCCCTCATGAGCCCATTCCACCAGGGTCTTAGGTGTGACACACAGAACTACATGGAGCAGCTGCTCAGGCATGCACAGAGACCCAGGAGCTTTACATACCCTGGTTCTGGGCTCCCCAGCAAAAACAATTGCAGCTCAGGCAAGGTGGGAGGTTGGACCTCCATACCCACAACTAGGAAGGGGGCTGAATCCAAGGGCCAAGCAGTGATGGTCTGTGGGCTCCACTTCCGTGATGCCTCACAGGATAAGACCCACTGGCTTGGAATTTTAGCCAGCCACTGGCAACAGTGTTGTGCTTAGTTGGGACAGGACAGAGTTCCCCGGGGGAGGGGCAGGTCACCCATCTTTGCTGTTTGAGTGATTCAGTCATTCCAGCCTGTGGGTTTGGAGATTCCAAACCAAACCAACTGGGGACAGAAGGGATCCCCCAGCACAGCACAGCACAGCTGCTCTACCAAAATGTGGCCAGACTGCTTCTTTCAGCAGGTCTCCAATATGTCCCCACTTACTGGGTGGAACTGCCTCCCAACTGGGGCCTCCAGCCACCCCTGCCCCTGTTCTCCAGCCCAACAGATATTTGATTTCTTCCTGGGATGGAGTTCCCAGAGAAAGGAGTGAGCTGCCATCTTTGCTGTTTGGGTAACTTAGACATTCTAGCCTGTAGCCTTTGGAGAGCCCAAACCAACCGGAGACAGAAGTGGTACCCCAGCATAGCACAGCTGCTCTACGAAAGCATGGCTAGTTCTGCTTCTTTAAGCAAGTCCCCAGTCCCATTCTTCCTGAATGGGTGAGACCTCCCAACCAGGGTCTCCAGCCACCTCCTACACGTGTGTTCAGGCTGGCAACAGGTCTGTACCCCCTGGGATGGAGCTCCCAGAGAAAGGGGAAGGCTGCCGTCTTTGCTATTTTGCAGCCTTCACTGGTGATACCTCCAGGTGCTGGAAAATCTGAGGTGACTGGGGACTAGAGTGAACACCCAGCAAACCGCACCATCCCTATAGAAAAGTGGCTAGACTGTTAAAAGAAAAAAAGCCCCATCTGAAGGTCAACAACCTCAAAGATTTAAGGTAGATAAACCCACAAAGGCGAAAAAGAATCAGTGCAAGAATGCTAAAAATTCAAAAAGCCAGAATGCCCTGTCTCCTCCAAATGACTGCATCACCTCTCCAGCAAGGGTTCAGAACAGGGCTGAGGCTGAGATGGCTGAAATGACAAAAATAGAATTCAGAATATGGATAAAAATGAACTTTACTGAGCAAAACGAGCATGCTGTAACCCAATTTAAAAACCATGATAAAACAGCAGGAGCTGACAGACAAAATAGCCATTATAGAGAAGAATGTAACTCACCTGATAGGGCTGAAAAACACCTTACAATAATTTCATAATGCAATTGCAAGTATTAATAGAAAAACAGACCAAGTAGAGGAAAGAATCTCAGAGCCTGAAAACTGTCTTTCTGAAATAAGACAGGCAGACAAGAATATAGAAAAAAGAATGAAAAAGAATGAACAAAACTTCCAAGAAATATGGGACTATGTAAAAAGACCAAATCTATAACTGATTGGTGTACCTGAAAGAGATGAGGAGAATGGAGCCAATCTGGAAAACATATTCCAGGATATTATCCATGAGGATTCCCCAACCTAGCTACACAGGCCAACATTGAAATTCAGGAAATCCAGAGAACCCCAGTAAGATACTCCATGAGGAGACTATCCCTGAGGCACATAATCATCAGAATCCTCAAGATCAAAATGAAAGAAAAAATGTTAAGGGCAGCCAGAGAGAAAGGTCAGGTCACCTACAAAGGGAAGTCCATCAGACTAACAGTGGACCTCTCAGTGGAAACCCTACAAGCTAGAGGAGATTGGGGGCCAATATTCAACATTCTTAAAGAAAATAAATTCCAACCCAGAATTTCATAACCACCAAAACCAAGCTTCATGAGCAAAGGAGAAATAAGATCATTTTTAGACAAGCAAGTGCTGAGGGAATTCTTTATCATCAGACCTGTCTTACAAGAGCTCCTGCAGGAAGCACTAAATATGGAAAGGAAAAACTGTTACCAGTCACTACAAAAACACGCTGAAGTACATAGACCAGTGACACTATAAAGCAACCACATAAACAAGTCTGCAAAATAACCAGCTAGCATCATGATGACAGTATCAAATCCACACATAACAATACTAACCTTAAATGTGAATGGGCTAAATGCCTTCAATTAAAAGACACAGAAAGGCAAGCTGGATAAAGAACCAAGAACCATCGGTATGCTGTCTTCAAGAAACCCATCTCACATGCAATGATACACATAGGTTCAAAATAAAAGGATGGAAGAAAATTTACCAAGCAAATGGAAAACAGAAAAAAGCAGGAGTTGCAATCCTAGTTGCCAAAAACAGACTTTAACAGAAAAAAGCAGGGGTTGCAAACCTGGTCTGACAAAACAGACATTAAACCAACAAAGATCAAAAAAAAGACAAAGAAGGGCATCATATATAATGGTGTAGGGTTCAATTCAACAAAAAAGAGCTAACTATCCTAAACATATATGCACCCAACACAAGAGGACACAGATTAACAAAACAAGTTCTTGTAAACCTTCAAAGAGACACTCCCACACAATAATAATGGGAGACTTTAACACCCCACTGATAATATTAGACAGATCACTGAGACAGAAAATTAACAAAGAAATTCAAGACCTGAACTCAGCTCTGGATCAAATGGACCTGATAGATATCTACACAATTCTCCATCTAAAACAACAGAATTCACATTCTTCTCTTCACTATATGACACTTACTCTAAAATCAATTACATAATCGGAATTAAAATACTCCTCACAAATGCAAAAGAACTGAAATAATAATACTCTCTTGGACCACAGCACAATCAAATTAGAACTCAAGACTAAGAAATTTACTCAAAACCATACAGTTACATGGAAACTGAATAAGCTACTCCTGATTGACTGATATGGTTTGGCTGTGTCACCACCCAAATCTCATCTTGAATTGTAGTTCCCATAATCCCTACATGTCATGGGAGGGACCCAGTGGGAGGTAATTGAATCATGGGGCAGTTACCCCCATGCTGCTGTTCTTGTGATAATGAGTGAGTTCATCATGAGATCTGATAGTTTTATAAGAGGCTTTTCCGCCTTTTTCTTGGCACTTCTCCTTGCTGCCACCATATGAAGAGGGATGTGTTTGCTTCCCCTTCCACCAAGATTGTAAGTTTCCTGAGTCCTCCCTGGCTATACTGAACTGAGTCAATTAAACCTCTTTTCTTTATAAATTACCCAATCTTGGATATTTCCATATAGCAATGTGAGAACAGACTAAGAAGATGACATTTTCTTTTTTGAGACAAAGTCTTGCTCTGTTGCTCAGGCTAGAGTGCAGCAGCATGATCTCAGCTCACTGCAACCTCCACCTCCTGGGTTAAAGTGATTCTTGTGCCTCAGCTTCCCAAGTAGCTGGGACTACAGGTGCATGCCACCATGCCCAGCTAATTTTTATATTTTTAGTAAAGATGGGGTTTCACCATGTTGACCAGGCTGGTCTTGAACTCCTGACCTCAAATGATCCACTTGCCTCAGCCTCCCAAAGTGCTGGGATTACAGGCACAAGCCACTGCACCCAGCCTACATGATTACTTTTCAGTAAATAATGAAATTAAGGCAGAAATCAATAAGTTATTTGAAAGTAATGACAGCAAAGATACAACTTACCAGAATATCTCTGGGACACAGCTAAGGCAGTGTTAAGAGGGAAATTTATAACACTAAATGCCCACATCAAAAAGTTAGAAAGATCTCAAATTAACAACGTAACATCACAACTAAAAGAACTAGAGAACCAACAACAAACAAATCCCAAAGCTAGCAGAAGACAAGAAATAACTAAAATTAGAGCTGAACTTAAGGAGACAGAGACATACTACACACACACACAAACACACACACACACATCAACACACACACACACACATCATTAAAAAGATCAACGAATCCAGGAGCTGATTTTTGAAAAAAATAAAATAAAATAGACCACTAGCTAGAATAATAAAAAAAGAAAAGAGAGAAGATTCAAATAAAAGCAATCAGAAATAAGGGGGATATTACCACTGACCCCACAGAAATACAGACAACCATCAGAGGATATTAGGAATGCCTCTATGCACGTAAACCAGAAAATCTAGAAGAATATGGATAAATTCCTAGGCATATACACCCGCCCAAGACTGAACCAGGAAGAAATTTAATCTCTGAGCAGACCAATAACAACTTCTGAAATTGAAGCAGTAATAAATAGCTCACCAACCAATAAAAGTCCAGGACCAGATGGATTCACAGCTGAATTGTACCAGATATGCAAAGAAGAGCTGGTACGATTCCTACTGAAACTATTCCAAAAAATTGAGGAGGAGGGACACCTCCCTAACTCATTCCATGAGGCCAGCATCATCCTGATACCAAAAAACTGGCAGAGATACACCACCACCAAAAACTTCGGGCCAACAACCTTGATGAACATCAATGCAAAAATCCTCAGCAAAACACTGGCAAACCAAATCCAGCAGCGCATCAAAAAGTTTATCCTCCACTATCAAGGAGGCTTCACCCCTGGGATGCAAAGTTGGTTTGAAATACTTAAGTCAGTAAATGTGATTCATCACAGAAACAGAACTACAGACAAAAACCACATGATTATCTCAATAGATGAAGAAAAGGTTTTCAATAAAATTCAACATCCCTTCATGTTAAAAACTCTCAATAAACTAGGATTGAAAGAACATACCTCAAAATAATAAGAGCCATATATGACAAACCCACAGCCAATATCATACTGAATGGGCAAAAGCTGGAAGAATTCCCCTTGAAAACTGACACAAGACAAGGATGCCCTCTGTCACCACTTCTATTCAACATATCATTGGAAGTTCTGGCTAGGGCAATCAAGCAAGAGAAAGAAATAAAGGGCATTCAAATAGGAAGAGAGGAAGTCAAACTATCCCTGTTTGCAGATGACATGATACTATATCTAGAAAACCTCCTCATTTCAGCCTCAAAGCTTTCTAAGCTAATAAGCAACTTCAGCAAAGTGTCAGGATACAAAATCAATGTGCAAATATCACTGTGTTTCTATACACCAACAGTCAAGCCAAGAGCCAAATCACAAACAAATTCTCATTCACAATTGGCACAAAAATAATGAAATACCTAGGAATGCAGGTATTTTACAATACCTGTATTGTAAGGGTGGTGAAAGATCTCTACAAGGAGAACTACAAACCACTGCTCAAAGATATCAGAGATGACACAAACAAATGGAAAAACATTCCATGCTCATGGATAGGAGGAATCAATATTGTTAAAGTGGCCATACTGCCCAAAGCAATTTATAGATTCAATGCTATTCCCGTTAAACTACCACTGACATTCTTCACAGCATTAGAGAAAACTATTTTAAAATGTATATGGAACCAAAAAGAGCCCAAATAGCCAAGGCAATCCTAACCAAAAAGAACAAAATTGGCAGCATCATGCTACCTGACTTCAAACTATACTATAGGGCTACAGTAACCAAAACAGCATGGTACTAGTACAAGAGCAGACACATAAACCAATGAAACAGAATACAGAACCCAGAAATAAGACCACACACCTACAACTATCTGACCTTCAACAAACCTGACAAAAACAATCCTTGTTGAAAGGATTCCCTATTCAATAAATGGAGCTGGGATAACTGGATAGCCATATGTAGAAAATTGAAACTGGACCCCTTCCTTATACCATATACAAAAATTAATTCAAGATGGATTAAAAACTTAAATGTAAAACCCAAAACTATAAAAACCCTGGAAGACAATCTAGTCAATACCATTCAGGACATAGGCATGGGCTAAATATTTCATGATGAAGATGCCAAAAGCAATGGCAACAAAAGCAAAAATTGACAAATGGGATCTAATTAAACTAAAGAGCTTCTGCACAGCCAAAGAAACTATCAACAGAGTGAAGAGACAACCTATAGAATGGGAGAAAATTTTTGCAATCTATTCATCTGACAGACTCTACAAGGAACTTAAATCCAGTTATATACTCTACAAGGAACTCATATCCAGACTCTACAAGGAACTTAAATTTAGAAGAAAAAAAAAAAAACCCCATTTAAAAAATGGGCAAAGGACATGAACAGACGCTTCTGAAAAGAAGACATTCATGTGGCCAACAAACATTTGAGAAAGAGCTCAACATCATTGATTATTAGAGAAATGCAAATCAAAACCACAATGATGTCTCATATCAGTCAGAATGGCTATTTTTAAAAAGTCAAAAAATAACAGATGCTGGAGAGGTTGTAGAGAAAAAGGAATTTGTATACACTGTTGGTGGGAGTGTAAATTAGTTCAACCATTCTGGAAGACAGTTTGTTGATTTCTCAAAGACCTAAAGACAGAAATATCATTCAACCCATCAATCCTGTTACTGGGTATAACCCAAAGGAATATAAATCATTCTATTGTAAAAACACACATATGCGTGTGTTCATTGCAGCACAATTAACAACAGCAAAGACATGGAATCAACCCTAATGCCCATCAATAATAGACTGGATAAAGAAAATGTGGTACATATACACCATGGAATACTATGTAGACATAAAAAAGGAGATCCTGTCCTTTGCAGGGACATGGATGGAGCTGGAGGCCGCTATCCTTAGCAAACTAATGCAGGAACAGAAAAACAAATATGGTATGTTCTCATGTATAAGTGGGAGCTAAATGATGAGAACCACACGGACACATAAAGGAGCAAAACATACACTGGGGCCTACCAGAGAGTGGAGGGTGGGAGGAGGGAGAGGATCAGGAAAAACAACTAAAGGATGCTAGGCTTAATACCAGGGTGATGAAATAATCTGTACAACAAACCCCCATGACACACGTTTACCTGTGTTACAAACCTGCACATTCTGCACATGTACCCATGAACTTAAAAGTTTTTTTAAAAAATAGGTAAAAACCAAACGCAAAGTAGTTTTTCTTTCCAATTTTTCATATCATAAAGCAGAAAGCCCTTTCTCCTTTATAAAACAGAAAAGTACTCATAGTCAGTAAAGAATGTTCACAGCAAATCTGAAATGCCCACAAGGCACAAGAGTCCCTTTTATTTCCAGGAGGGTTTGTATTAGTAAAGGCTGGAAAAAGCCATAAATCCAGCTCTTTGTTGACCAGGGACCCTGGAACATTGTATCTCTGAATCCAGAGACAGAGAACTCATGTGTCCTAAAATGCACTGATTCTCAGAAAAGATGGAGCCAGGAAGGATTGTTTCTTCTGCATCTGAGATGAAATTAGAGCTAGAACAGGCAAGGTTAAGTAATGGTTGAATTTCATGCAGATATCAAATTGTATCTTTTTGTTTACACCTGATTCTAAATTGAGCTACTTTCTTATAAATGTCTATAATTTGCAATTAGTAATTATCCAATTGTAATTGCTGATCTCTGTGAGCTACGAACAAGTGCCCTGGAAGGCCTGCCCTTCTTATCTTCATCACTTCCCCCATTCAGTTCTCCCCACTGCACTCTTGCTTCCCCTACCACCCATTCCACTGACACTGCCCTCACTGCAGCCACTGCAGTTAGTCCAGTGGCTCTAAAAGGGTGGTCTGTGCACCCAAAACGGGATGGGGATGAGAGGCGAGAGCCAGATCCTTTCAGAGTCTGCCAACAGAAAAGGTGTCTTAGAGGAACTCAACACTGTGCATGCCAAAGAAAAAATTTTGAATGACTTTAAACCTTTTAGATTAATATCTTCTAAGACTTTTAAAAAATCACATCTGAGAAATAGAAGCAAAATGATATAAAATAACAACAAAAAGAAACATCCAAATAGCAAAAATTTGCCTTTTGAAATTAAATAAATATGACGTTATTTAGCCATCCCACAATGCATACATACATCAAAATCATCATGTTGTATACCATAAATATATATGATTTTTATTTCCCAAGTTAAAAAATAAAAAACTGAATTCAAAAGTTTAAAACATGTGAAATTAAAAATTGTGTAGAAAGTTTAGATGTTAAAGCTATAGAAATCTCCCAGAATAATACAAAACTAAAAAGAGATGGAAAAGGCAGGGAGTGGGGAGAGAAGACAATTAAGGATCAACCCAGGAGGTGCAATATGTGAAAATTTAAGTTCTAGAATAAAAGAACTTCAGAGGAAAAGAAAGAAAATAATCAAAGAAAGAGTTCAACAAAATTTATCTGAGTTTCTGGTTGAGAAAGCCCTCTAAGTGCCAGCACAATGAATGAAACTAAATCCACATGAAAACATATCACAGTTAAATTTTAGACCGAGGACAAAGATTTTACAAATGGCAACGGGGAGAAACAGTTCTTGTCATAATGATTGCTGATCAGAATGACTTCAAACTTCTCAATAGCAACAGGGCAAGCAACCCAAAACGGTAAATGGAGTGCTGACCTCCAAATTCCAAAAAAATTATTGCTCACCTAGGACTGCATACCTTCTCAAAGTAACAAGAAAATATTAAATACAATAAAGGTTTCCTTTATAAAAACACACACACACGTATTATGAACTGAATGTCTGTGTCCACCCAAAAGTCATATGTTGAAGTCCTAACCCCCCAGTGTGGCTATATTTGGAGACAAGGCCTCTAAGGAAGAGTTAAGTTTAAATGAAGTTGGATTTGTGTTCTTTTAAGAAGAGATTCAGCCGGGCGTAGTTTGGCACACCTGTAGTCCCAGCTACCCAGGGAGGCTGAAGTGGGAGGATCACTTGAGCCCAGGAGTTCGAAGTTGCAGTAAGCTGTGATTGCTCCACTGCACTCCAGCCTAAGTGACAAAGCAAGACCCTGTCTAAAAAAAAAAAAAAAAAAAAAAAAAAAAAAAAAAAAAAAAAAAAAAAAAACTCGTGGCGGCAGAGAAATTCCTTCTTCTCGCTGTCTCTATCTCTTTCTTCCATCTCTCTCTCCCTCCTCAGGCACATGTTCCAAAGAATTGCCTTGTGAGGACATAGCAAGAAGGCTACAAGCAGGAAGACAGTTTACACCAGGAACTGAATCAGCTGCCACCCTAATATGGAACATTTAGCTTCCAGCACTGTAAGAAAATACATTTGTGTTGTTAAGCCACTCAGTCTGCAGTACTTTGTTATGGCAGCACAAAGCCGAAGCAAACTCACGCTACTAAAATTCACCTCCCACTTACTCTTTCTCAAAAAGCTAGTAGAAAGTATTCTGGAGCAAAGCAAGAGAACAAAATGAAAAGGAGGAGATGAAAACCAGGACGCTCAACATTGAGAGGCGATGGGAATCCGGGGGAATGGGGATCTGAGATGGCCGCTGTGCACCAGTCACAGAGGGCACCAGCCCAGAAGCAGCAGGTCCCGCCCCAGAAGAAACTTCTTTAAAAAGATGGGCTTGAGCGAATGAACATCTCGAGAAGCAATTCAACAAACGATGGAAATTCTGGGATTGAATTCCTAAATCTATGAAAAGAAAAAGAAACAAATCCATGCAATGGAGAAAAATAAAACACTTGTTAACCAGAGAAAATGATAAATTGTGTAGAAAATTAATCATGGTTTTCTTAAATGCTTGAATGGCTCTACTATGAATAGCATACACGTTCATTAATTATATTGCAATATTACCATTTTGAGAAAGTTAGGCATGGGGAAATAGAAAATTTATCTGGGTGGGGTGCAGTAAAGAGCATTAAATCTTCATCTTCCATAGTGGGAAGTTAATATTCAATTTTTTTTTTTTTCTTTTTTGAGACAGAGTCTCGCTCTGTTGCCCAACCTGGAGTGCAGTGGTGCAATCTCAGCTCACTGCAACCTCCACCTCCTGGGTTCAAGCTATTCTCCTGCCTCAGCCTCCCAAGCAGCTGGGACTACAGGTGCATGCCACCATACCCGGCTCATTTTTGTATTTTTGGTAGAGACGGGGTTTCAACATATTGGTCAGGTTGGCCTCGAACTCCTGACCTCATGATCTGCCCGCCTTGGTCTCCCGAAGTGCTGGGATTACAGGCGTGAGACACCGCGCCTGGCCCAATATTCAATTCTTAAAACTGAAGGAAGAATCAAAACGTAGCTCTGTGATCATGTTAGAGTCATGGAGGCAAACAGAAAAAGTCAACTGAAAGAGGAGAGTGACTCCATTTGGGGAAGGGGAAAAGAGGGAAGGGAGATTGGAGACTTTTTCTCAGCAGACTTTGTTGAACTAGCTGACTTTTAAACTACAAGTATGTATAAAGCTTTGAAAAAAATAAAAGCTTACAATGTGTACTTTCAAAACCAAATGTCCAAGTCTTTCAATCCTCCATTACAAGTTAATTTCATAATGCCCTATTTTCTGCAGGGACACAAACTCCAGCCATTCCCCCTGAGTCATTTTATGGCCTTTCATAATCTTTGTTTGGTTCCAGGGTTGCTCCTAGTAAAAGACAGCACATTGTAAAATGAAGATAAGGACAAGGACAAAGTAGAGTCCAAAATTTTTTTCCTTACTATATTTGAAATGTCCAAATTGACTTAAAATAGAAATTATAGAAAAACAGGTAGGAATAAATCTAAATATGCCAGTAGTCATAATAAATTTGAATAGGTTACTAATTTCACAAAGCAAAGGCAGAGATTCTCAGCTCGAGTTCAAACCAAACCAAACAGGCTGGGCGTGGTGGCTCATGCCCGTAATCCCAGCACTTTCGGAGGCTGAGGTGGGCAGATCACCTGATGTAAGGAGTTCAAGACCAGCCTGTCCAACATGGTGAAACCCCATCTCCACAAAAATACAAAAATTAGCCGGGCATGATGGCAGGTGCCTGTAATCCCACCTACTCAGGAGGCTAAGGCAGGAGAACTGCTTGAACCCTGGAAGCGGAGGTTGCAGTGAGCTAAGGAAAAAAAAAAACAACAAAAAAAACACCAAACCAAACAATCAAACAACTGTAATAGCATCACACCAAACACACACACACACACACACACACACAAAACACACACACACACACACACACACGACATTCATACTAAAGTTTCCTCTGTTGGGGTTACCGTTATTCCACCTCCATCTGCGTCGCCCTGGGGCCCACTCTGGAGCAACTTCCTCTCCTCCCTCAAGCTCAATGTTGGGATAGCCTCCTCTGGAAGTTGCTCTGAGCTGCCTGGCTGAGTTAGTTGCCCTCCTCTGTGTTCCCATAACCCTCTGTTTTTATGTCGATATCCACACCAACTGCTTTGACCACAGTCCCCTCTTCTAGGGGTCTGTCCAAGAATTCCCTTCAGGGGAGTCACCCTGTGTGCCTCTCACACATAACCTGCAATGCGCGATGCCCAGCCCCGTGGCCACAGCAGACAGGACCATGCATGCATCAGAAGCCAAGGAGATTTGATCTATTGGTAGCCTCTAAGTGGTCAGGAATAAAAACTTTGCCTAAAAGAGATGAGCTGATTTTATATGAGACTATAAATACTATAGATGCTCTCATTTGGAGCATCAGATTGGATACTTGGTATCAGGGGGAAAAGCTGAAAGATGTAAGAGAGAAGACAGTATTCAGATCTCCCAAGGCAGTCAGGGGAAGCCACAAGTGAGCAGCCAGGATGAGTAAGTCAGAGCCATGCCATAGAGAAGATACTCTGGTAGAGTGAGATTAGGAAGCGGAAGTGGGAAAAGCAGAGAGGAGCTGAGTCACAACAACCAGTGTGGCTGAGTGAAGCGTAGTTATTAAAACTGCCCAGTCCAGGCGCTCACGCCTGTAATCCCAACACTTTGGGAGGCTGAGGCTGGCAGATCACCTGAGGCCAAGAGTTCAAGACCAGCCTGGTCAGCATGGGGAAACCCTGTCTCCACTAAAAATAAAAAAATTAGCCACATGTGGTGGTGCACGGCTGTAATCCCAGCTACTCAGGAGACTGAGGCAGGATAATCAATTCAATCTGGGAGGTTGAGGTTGCAGTGAGCCGAGATCTTGTCACTGCACTCCAGGCTGCTAGACAGAGCAAGGCTGTGTCTCAAAAAAATAAAATAAAATAAAACTGCCTGGGATCCTACACCTCTTTTTCACTTTGACATGGCATTTCAACTTCCCCAGAGACCTGTCAAGAAAACTGATCCTGGTTCCATGCGATTCCTGTTGCCCTCATATGAGCCATTTGTGTGGCATTCTGCTCCCTGCTACTCAGGAAAACCTAAAGACACCACCTCTCCTATCATTTAACAGTCTGCATTTCATTCCCTGCTTGTGCCTCCCCTTCTAGACAGAGAGCTCCCGGAGGGCACTTTTTTCTGTTATCATTCTGTATGCCTAGTACTAGGCACAGTGCCGGGATCATAGAGGCGGGTTTTACTTGCTATTTGAGCGAGTAAAAGGATGCATGGTTAGTCAAAAGTCTTACAAGCCCATGTCCATGTTGTGGGTCTCACAGAGAAACTTTCCAAAGAGCACAAATTGACTTCTGTTAATTCTTCAGGACCAAATGCTAACAGATAAAGGAAAAACACTTCCTGGTGATGTGGCCCCCAGATTACCAGCTAAATATGCAGAAGGTTTAGGAAGCTGATATCTGTGCAGAGATCTAAATCTCTCGGCTCAGCTGTGCACCTCTGCACATAATTAAGGGTTAAAGAAGTGGTGTGTGGGTTTTTATAGAAATCAAAAGTACATGCAATTCTTCTGAAAGCTTGCTGATTACTCTTAGTGCATTGTGTTTTAATTTTGATCTCTGGAAAATATCAGGAACAAGGAAAGAACTTCCCACCCCCACCCCACCAACCTCTGGCTCCATAGGAAAAACAGTATTGAAATAATACAAACATCTTGGATTGACCCTCTTTTAAAAGTAAGAAACTCGCCTCACCCTCCCAACAGGCCCAATGTCTGCACACTTTGTCCGCCAAAGAGTGGGATTTGGCAGCACTCCTTGTAAACTTCAACCACAGGAGGCCTCTGATTGAATTGAAATTGTTTCCTCAGGTCAGATTTTGTTGGTGGTACACCCCCTCAGGATGTGAATTCATCATGTTTGCCGTGGGGTGAGACTACAGCGGTGGTTGGGGCATGTGAGGGTGAATGTGTGTGTGTGTGCACAAGCACACTTAAACGCCTGTGTGTACACACGTGTACATACATTCATTTATTCCCTAGCGTCCCTAATCAGGACAGGGATGCAACCCAAAAGAATCCTGGAAGGTTATATTCATTCTTGTTCATCCTTGATTTTTTTTTTTTTTTGGTCTTATTATTTTCCTTTTTTTGAGGCAAGTATGTATAGCACATTCTGCTTCAGGAAATTGGATGCTTACATTTACATTTAGTGGAAATATGGATTTTTTAATTTTTTTAATTTTGATTTTAAGTTCAAGAGTACATACGCAGGTTTGTTATCTAGGAAAACTTGTGTCATGGGGATTTGATGTACAGATTATTTCATTGCCCAGGTATTAAGCCTAGTATCCATTCGTTATTTTTCCTGATCCTCTCTCTCCTCTTACCCTCCACCCTCTGACAGGCCCCAGTGTGTGTGGTTCCCCTCTATGTGTCCATGTCTTCTCATCATTTAGCTCCCATTTATAAGTGAGAACATGAAGTATTTGGTTTTCTGTTCCTGTGTTGGTTTACTATCATCCTCAATTTTTTTTATTATTATACTTTAAGTTCTAGGGTACATGTGTACAATGTGCAGGTTTGCTACATATGCATACATGTGCCATGTTGGTTTACTATCATCCTCAATTTTTTTTTATTATTATACTTTCAGTTCTAGGGTACATGTGTACAATGTGCAGGTTTGCTACATATGCATACATGTGCCATGTTGGTTTACTATCATCCTCAATTTTTTTTATTATTATACTTTCAGTTCTAGGGTACATGTGTACAATGTGCAGGTTTGCTACATATGTATACATGTGCCATGTTGGTTTGCTGCACCCATTAACTCGTCATTTACATTAGGTATATCTCCTAATGCTGCCCCTCCCCCCTTCCATCCTCAATATTTTTTTAAGTGATTAGAATTTAATCAGCAAAAGCAAGGCAAGAAGATTGGAAATGGTGAAACGCAAAAGGCAAAACTGGCAGCAGTCTTCCACAAGTCATTAACCTGACCTCCTCTGACAGCACACACATATTTTAAAACCTTTGAGGGGCCAGAGCTATTCAGAGGGGCCAGGGCCATGTCCTCTGGGTTTACGGAGAGAGGAGGAGTGGGGAAGGGGAGCAGATTAGGGTTGTGATGAAATTCCTCCACCACGGCCAGGTACTGTGTAATCCCACGTTCATGCCTGTAATCTCAATGCTTTGGGAGGCTGAGGTGAGGAAGATCACTTGAGGCCAGGAGTTCAAGACCAGCCTGAGTAACACAGTGAGAGCCCTATCTCTACAAAAAGTTATTTGTTAAAAAATTAGCTGTGTGTGGTGGCACACGCATGTAGTCCTAGCTACACTGGAGGCTGAGTCAGGAGGATCACTTGAGCCTGTAGGAGTCAGTGGCTATAGTGAGCTATGATTGTGTCACTGCATTCCAGCCTGGGCGACAGAGCGAGATCCTGTCTCTAAAAATGAAAATACCAGATCTGGACCAGTAGCTCTGCTTGTTCTTCTTCAAGGGCTACCTTACCCTTCAGTTTCCTCCTGAGAAAACTGAAGCCCCATGAGGAGGTAGGAGGTGAAGGCAAGTGGCAGGGGTTGAGGGGAGCGTTTCTTCTTTCTGGTCACTAGATCTAGGACTTGAACTTCTACATTGAAAAACATGCCAGCCTAGGTGAATCCTCATGACGTTCCCAACCCGGACTTCTCACAAGTGTTGCCCAGGGTTAGAGCAGCATACCAGAAAGTAATCGAAGCCGTAGGATAAAATGTGGTATATCTTCCAGTGCATCAGTTTTAGTCAGTGGTGTGTAATTTACAGCATTAGTTTTGTATTAAAACAAACATACATATATTATGAAATATAAGGCATATATGAATTTCTTAAAATAAAACGCAAAACTGGCCAGGCACAGAGGTTCATGCCTGTAATCCCAGCACTTTGGGAGGCTAAGGCAGGCAGACCACAAGGTCAAGAGATTGAGACCATCCTGGCCAACATGGTGAAACCCCGTCTCTATTAAAAATACAAAAATTAGCCAGGCGTAGTGGCACACGCCTGTAGTCCCAGCTACTCGGGAGACTGAGGGAGGAGAATTGCTTGAACCCGGGAGGCAGAGGTTGCAGTGAGCCACGATTGCGCCATTGCACTCCAGCCTGGTGACAGAGCAAGACTCCATCTCAAAAAATACAGAACTATACATGAATCTCCTGCCTGCAGGGGAATGCTTTAAATCACATACACGACAACCCTGGAAGGCACAATCTCTTGTGTTCCCTGCCACTGGAAAACTGGTGGAAAGATTTGAAAAGCGCTACCACATCCCACCCAGGACCATGGAGCATGTTTTCCTCTTCCTATTTATAGAATTTTGTGGGCAAAAAAAACCATGAGAGAACATCTTAACACCTGCTGTCATTTTACACACAAGAAAACAGAAGCCTGAGCAGTGGAGGCCTTGCTCACCTTGCCAATCCACGTAGATGTGTGTGATCCAGGCTTAGAGGATTTAAGTTTCTGAGAAAACGTTGCAGGGATAGAGGGACCACAGACACTCACACTGCTCCTCAGACATGCAGAGAAAATGTGTTTATTGTTTCCGCTGTATTTGATTTGATTTGGCCCCAGTGGCTAGGAAGTGAGAAAATGATAACTAAATCTCTGTCTTAGCTTTAATTCAGTGCAATACCACTTAACCAGTTCGTTAGGTTAGCCTCTCCCTTCTTCCTTCTCCTCTGTCCTGCCCAGAAGGGTGGCTTGTGTACTGAGCAGCCCCCTGACCTGGTGGAGGCAGGGTGACTGGGCCTCAGGACTGGCCGGCTGTTCTCCAGACCAGCTGCACAGTGGCTGTTCCAAGGTCCGCCGGGGAATCATTGGCTTGAGTGGTTCCTGAGTATTCAGCTGGTGTCCGTTGCTAATATCCTGCAGCTGATAAACTTGCAGTCTATTCTTTCGCAGCCAGTCGGGGTGTAGGGACTCTTCCCTGCTGAATCCGCCTCCCTTTGGCTTTTGTTGGCCACTGACTCCCCCAGGTTTCTGCCCCATTCTCCACCTGGCTTCCCAGTCTCACACGGTCATTGCTCTAAGACCCCCTCACCCTCCCACAGCAGGCCCCTTGGGGACTCACTGACTCACCCGGGGCAGCTCCAGGTGCACCCTGGACCCTCTCTCCATCTAACCACACTGCCCCACTGACTAAACTATGCTTAATGGTGGTACTGGGCCCCAGCAAAGTGAATTGTTTCCAAGTCCCAGATGAGAGGCAGGAAAAGAGACCCCAGAACTTGGTGGTTCTCAACTTTATCTAACTTACCTATCCCTTTCAGACTGAAACATACAGAGGGAGGGGAACACCCATCTTCACTCTTCTTCCTATCCCCTTTCTCCCTCTTTCCTTCTCCTCCCCAAATCCACTGGTTCAAAGAGGCAACCTTTCTCTGAATTTAACACTTCAGTCTTTTGGACAGGAGTTTAAACTATGGGGCAGTCTTTATAATCTGATGGGACAAGCTCACTCTCGAGGGACTAATGAAGAGCCAAAAGAACCTACAACAATCTCCCTTTCTTCTTGGTTTTAAAGCCTGTTTTTTGTTTGTTTGAGATGCACTCTCACTCTGTCAACCAGGCTGGAGTGCAATGGCTTGATTTTGGCTCACTTGCCTCCTGGGTTCAAGTGATTCTCGTGCCTCAGACTCCCGAGTAGCTGGGATTACAGGTGCCTGCCACCACACCCAGCTAATTTATTTTGTATTTTTAATAGAAACAGAGTTTCGCCATGTTGGCCAGGCTGGTCTCGAACTCCTGACCTCAGGTGCTCCGCCCGCCTTGGCCTCCCAAAGTGCTGGATTAAAGGCATGAGCCACTGCGCCCAGCCAAGCTCGTTGTTAAGGGCTCACCCTATCTGTCTTCTCACTTGGCTTCTTAGGGGTGGGAAACTATCAGGTGGTGGGAGATGCAGAGAAGGGAATTCAAAAGCATTAACTGAATGTTCATAAAATATATTCCTGCGGCCGGGCGCAGTGGCTCAAGCCTGTAATCCCAGCACTTTGGGAGGCCAAGGTGGGCGGATCACGAGGTCAGGAGATCTAGACCATCCTGGATAATGCAATGTAAACTCCATCTCTACTAAAAATACAAAAACAAAATTAGCCGAGTGTGATGGTGGGCACCTGTAGTCCCAGTTACTCGGGAGGCTGAGGCAGGAGAATGGTGTGAACGCAGGAGGCAGAGCTTGCAGTGAGCCGAGATCGCGCCACTGCACTCCAGCCTGGGCAACAGAGCGAGACTCCGTCTCAAAAAAAAAAAACGATACTCCTGCTACATAGGTATGTTTATTATAGAGTTGAATGACCAAAGTATAAATGACCTCTGTAAATATATAATCCAAAAACTTTGCTTCAAAATGCTTCCCAATAATCAAAATTGCCCAGTGTTTTCAATAACAACTTTTTCTTGCCTCTCTCTGTGCAGCACCATGTCATCTTAATAGAAGACTGGAGTATTTGATAACTTCTCCTTCCTCCTTAATGGAAGAACAGTCCTGGAAGAAAGAGGCAGCTCTTGATCTCAGAAAGAAAGGGGATGGAGATGTCCCCCAATATTACTCCATCATTTGAAATTTACAGAAAGTTGTCCTATGAGTAACTCGACAGACCTGACCCATCCTAAACTGTGCCCCAGTGGGTGGCAGGACCTCTGATGGAGCAGATGAGTGTCTGGGAACCTTAGAATGTAATAAATGGTCTGATAGGTTTGTTAGGACACTACAATGGCACAGAAGAGCAGTCCTGAGCCCCGCTGTATATCTCTATTTTTTTCAAAATAAGGAAAATAATATTTTGCAGCCAACAAAATCATGCAACAAAGCTGGCAAATGTTCTAAAAACAGAAATTGGATTAGTGAATCACATCACAGAACTGCTATTCCACAATAATTTGGTTTTGATTTTTGTCATTGTTGTTTGTTTTTTTGAGACAGGGCCTCTCTCTGTCTCCCGGGCTGGAGTGCAGTGGAAATGATCACAGCTCACTGCAACCTCAAACTCCTGACCTCAAGGGATTCTCCCACCTCAGCCTCCTGAGCAGCTAGGACTACAAGCATGCACAACTACACTCAGCTAATTTTTAAAATTTTTAGTAGAGATGAGGTCTCACTGTGTTGCTCAGGCTAGTCTTGAACTCCTGGCCTCAAGCGGTTCTCATACCTTGGCCTCCCAAAGTGCGAGTGTGGGATTACATGTGTGGGCCACCACGCTGGGCTAAAGCAGAATACCTTAATAGGGACTTTTTTAAAGCAAGGACACTAATGACATCATTTTAAATGTCAGTCACCAGGAATTCAAGATTCCATAGAGTTTAACCAGGACATTGCACAACAGAACTTTGGTCACAAACACCTCATTCCAGGATTTAGAATAATTTAACATTGTCACAGGTGTGGTTTGAAAGAAGTCACCTGTAAGCCCTCCCCTCCTCTGCACAGAACAGGTGGGAGCATTCTTGATTCCTAATTCCACCCTCTATGCCCCCCAACCTCCAGCCTTCCTCCAGGGCAAAGAGCGGGGAATCACGTTTTACAAGGGAGAGCTAAGGGAACTCTCCGTGATCATTTCTCTTAGATTACAGGAGGTATGGCCAAGTGAATCTCAAACTTGCATTTCTCATCCTGGTTGTTAGGTTTCCAAGAGACCTTTTAGGTCTAGCATCTGAAACTTGTCACTCAAGGGATATGAACCTGTTTTATTGCAACAGCCCACTTTTTTTTTTTTTTTTTTAACATTCCAGACCCATGCTTATTTATCCACTTTTATTTAATTTTGAACTGAGTAATTGTAATCAAAGACTGTTCCAATTATACAGTTAAACTTTCTCTTAGATCCATAACATTTTATGTACAAAACAGAGAAAGAAAAAAAAATTCAACCTGAATGTTAGTTTCCTAAAAGAGAACAATATATGATAAAAGGAAAATCAATTAAGAGGTTATTAAGAAAAGATTTTCTTGTATAACTGTTTTAATTTGTTATAATGTGGCATTAGTTTTTATATCATTCTTTCAGTGTACTTTTCTGGTCTTACTTTAATGTCTATTGTATGGAAAGTTAAACTGTTAAATGCATCTTCAAAGACTAAAGTTTCTCTGAAATGTTTATATTATTGTAATGGATTTTGGTACTTTAATATGAACTCTCTGCTCTTGAATAGTCAGTGGTATTACTAAAACACTGTGGGGTTTTAGTTTGCCTGCATTCAAATGGTTATTCTTGCACAAAATTTCAGATAAAGACATAAATGATAGTGGAAAATTGAAAGCAAAACATCTTCATGTAGATTTTATTATTATCGCTAAGCAGAAAATCTAGAGGGGCGGGATTTTTTTTTTTTTTCTTGACAAGGCCTTTCTCTGTCACTCAGGCTGGAGTGCATTGTCAGCAGACTCAACTTCCTGCTTAAGGGAGGGCTCAAACAATCCTCCCACCTCAGCCTCCTGAGTAGCTGGGACTACAGGTGTGCATCGCCATGTCCGGCAATTTTTGTATTTTTTGTAGAGATGGGGTTTCGCCTTGTTGCCCAGGCTGATCTTGAACTCCTGAGCTCAAGCAGTCATCCTGCCTCAGCCTCCCAAAATGCTGGGATTACAGGTATGAGCCTCCATGCCTGGCCGGGGATTTTTTAAGTGCAATCCTATGTGAATCCTCTGACTAAAGTTCAAAATGTCTCAAAACTTTGGAAGTGACCATAAAACTCAGGTGGCACCAGCACAGGTTCCATCATGAATTACATGGGATGACTACAACTGAACCAAAATGATACAAAGCACGACTCTCATCATGACAAAAAAAATGTACATAAGGGCCGAGCGCGGTGGCTCACGCCTGTAATTCCAGCACTTTGGGAGGCGGAGGCAGGTGGGTCACGAGGTCAAAAGATCGAGACCATCCTGGACAACATAGTGAAACTCCATCTCCATTAAAAACACAAAAATTAGCAGGGCGTGGTGGCGGGCACCCGTAGTCCCAGCTACTCGGGAGGCTGAGGCAGGAGAATCACTTGAACCTGGGAGGTGGAGGTTGCAGTGAGCCAAGATTGCACCACTACACTCCAGCCTGGTGACAGAGCGAGACTCCCTCTCAAAAAAAAAAAAAAGAAAAGAAAAAGAAAAATTGCACAAATAATTTATTTCCAAATATTGCTGTTAAACTGTAATAACCCCATCCTATCTTCCTTTTCTCTTTCCTCTGGGACCAAGGCCCATAAACAAATGGGAACTGGGTTTTTCTGTATGTGTTCTTTCATGTGGGCAGCAAGATGTTGGGATAAAGCAGTAGTCAGTGCAGGCACAAAACTCAAAGAGAACCAGGACAAGCAGAGGTAGCAGAAGCCCCTCTCTGCCAAATCCTGTCAATAATGTATGGGCTGTCAGTGGTTTATCACTAGCAAGCCCCTCTCTCTCCTTGGGTAGGCTCCTTTCCCAGTGGACAGTCAGGCCAGCTGTCTAGGCAGCAGGAATAGCACTCCTTTCCCAAGCCCAGACCTGTGGGAAAATCTTCACTGGCCAGTAATTGATTCCACCCTGCCAGCTCCATTACTCTAAGCTACAGTCACACTGGCAGCAAGCTGGAGAAGGGAGCCTGCTGAGGGCTGAGGGCTGAGGGGTGGGAGCAAAGGCCCTCGAAGGCTGGGGGTGGCGGGGGGGAAGGCTGCAATTAACACTAATCTGAAAATTGGCCTCTGACAGCAAAGCCCAGCACCTGACAGCTAATTACTTGTGTCAGACTGATGTGCACTTCATATGGAAAGGTTATTTATCAGAGACCAGGGTTTTCTCTCCCCTCCCCTCTTTTTTTTCTGTTTGTCTTGCTGAAAACAGTGGGGAATTGTTCCTCGTTGCTTAGATCCTGGAAACCCTGAAAGTTCTCATACTTCACTCAACTGAAAGGCTTCTAAAGAACCCTCTATCTAAGACCTGATGCATGAGGGCTGTGCTGCTCACCTGTGCTGGAGACCAGAGAAAAACGTACGTATCCAAGACAGCGGGCCTCATTTCCTTTTGCAAATGAACCAAAGTGATGGAGACACATGCAATTCAAATAATCAGTGTAGAAACAATAAAAAATTCCAGAGGGGTCAGACCAATTTCATTTATCTAATTTTCAAAAAAACAATTCATAGTGGGGAAGATAAATAAATGGCTTACGTTGCAAACAAAATTGAAACTCTGTTGTCTTTAATCATTTTAATATATTTTCCCTAATCCTCATATAGCTATACTGTCTATGTGACACACACAGTTATATTGTCTTTATGTTGTTGATTTCATCTGTCTTACCAAAAATTAAAGTGGTTATCAATGAGGGAGATGAATTTACATGAGACTTTCTCCTTCTACCTTATACTTTCAGTTGACAAAATTTTTTGAGCACCAAATATTTTATGCCAGGCAGTCTTCCAGGTCCTGAGCACACAAAATAAACCTAGTCTTGCTCTTTGGAGGTTTAAGGTTTGGAGAGGAACACAGACAAGTAAGGAAATTACAATGTAGCATGATACATTTTAGATAAAGGGTGAAATACACAATTCGGAAGCACCTAAACCTGGACCTAACCTAAATTTGTGTGGTACAGAGAGGCGCCCCTGGGCTGAGCTCTGAAGAATAAACAGGAGTTAGGCAGGCAGAGGAGGGTGTGTGTGTCAATGAAGGATAAAGATAAAGGAAATGTCATGTACACAAAACCTGACATGAGAGAGAATTCAGCAGGCTTGAAGCCTAGAGCAGACATGACCCAGATGAGGCTGATAATTAAGGCACATGGTTAATTTGTCCCAAGGTTTTCCAAGCAGAAATTATAAGGCCTGTAGTTTAATGAACTTTTCACTATATGTTCTTAATATCCTTTCATCCAAACTGACCCCCAGCTCAAGTACCTAGGTATTGGACAAGACCATGCCAGAGAAAACATAGTGCAATTGAGAAGCAACAAGGTTTATTGGTTATTAGAGCAAATATCAGAAGCCCTGAGAGGTTGGACAGCTACAGGTTTGTTTGGTTTTCTTTGTTGTTGTTGTTGTTGTTGTTGTTGTTTTGTCCATCAAGCATCCATCTTTCCAACGGGATTCTCTCTCCCCTACCCCATGTGAGTCTGGGTTTTTGTAAGAATTGATTTATTTAGGCTGGGTGCGGTGGGTCACGCCTGTAATTCCAGCACTTTGGGAGGCTGAGGCAGGCAGATCATGAGGTCAGGAGATCGAGACCATCCTGGATAACACAGTGAAATCCTATCTCTACTAAAAATGCAGAAAAATTAGCTGGGCATGGTGGCGGGCGCCTGTAGTCCCAGCTACTCGGGAGGCTGAGGCAGGAGAATGATGTGAATCCGGGAGGCGGAGCTTGCAGTGAGCCGAGATCGTGCCACTGCACTCGAGCCTGGGCAATAGAGCGAGACTCCTTCTCAAAAAATAAAAAAAAAAAAGAATTGATTTATTTACTCAACAAAGGTTTTGAGTGTGTCCTCTGTGCCAGGTAATAAGAGGCACAAAGAATACCAAAATGAACTAGGCAGGCAAGGGCCCTGTCCTCAAAGAGCTACTACATACTAAGGAGAGGACAAACATAAAACAGTTACATAACAACTACATTGGTGGCACTTTTGGTAAGTGCTAAAAAAGTAAGAAATACATAATTGAAAATAATGATCTGCATGAAACTGTTATGAAAATTCTGTATAATAACTAAAAAGAAAAGATATTGTCATCAAGATAACTGTAATATAAAGTAATGAGGAAAAGACAGAGGAAAGAAAGGCACATCAGTCAAGTTCTTGCCATGTGTCTGGTGCTGGGATAATGCCCATGTGTTCTGTGTCACTGGTTTCTCATAACAAACTTATGAGGGTGTTCTTACTTCCCCGACTTTGCAAAGCAAGTTACTGAGATTCTAAAGAGCTAAATAACTTGCTCAAGGCCAGCCAACTGGTAAAGGATGAAATGGCAAGGCTGGGCCAAGCTTGGCAGCTTCCCTCCATCCCTCCCAAGTGAGAATGCAATCCCCTCAGCACCCCAGTGGACTTCATTCTTCAGGACTGGGGAACTAGTTCACTCCCAGGCAAGGGACCATATCTAGCACCAAAGCAAAACTGACTGGTATGTTCTATGGCTCTTGCAGGCTGCCTTTACTAATTTAGTAAAATTTATCAACTTATATCATCTTGGGACAAATATTTATCCTTTCCTGAGTACCATTTTTCACAGGACCCAGTAGACATTAGGACACAAATGTAATTTCTATCCCAGTCTTTATACTGCATCTACCACCCAGGAAGTCAGGCCCTTTAAGAAGTGTGGTATTAAATCTAGAACAACTCATCAAACTGACAGTTTTGAAAGACAGAGAAGTTGCTAACAAAGCAGAAGGGCAGGTTATTTGGTGTTTCTGAAAACAGGAAATCGGAGGAATAGACCAAAAAGAAAAATGAGTTTGCAAACAGGTGTCCTATCATATAAGTGTTGCAGGCATACTGCACACTTGTTGGTTTCAGATGGGCCCCGAATGGCAGAATTATTACTGTACAGTCAGTATGCCTGGTTATTATTTAGGAAGCATTATGGTTTCAATAGTCATGACCAAGTCTCTGGGTACCAGCAGGAAATAACTCTACTTGAAATAAGTGATGATCAGAGAGAAGCAGTAGTCTAGCTCACACAAAACACCTGATGAAAGAAAGCCACCCCACACTCTGTGTGATGCCCAACGGTCCCCAGTACTGAAGTTTTCTCATGGCGCCAAGCCCATAGCTCCAACTCAAGTGACCCCTGAGCTGGTGCTCTTGTCAAGACCATGTCAGCAGCAGCTTCTGGAAACCTCAGGCCCTGTGATCTCTGTCCATAACAGATCATTATGTTTGGGCTTTCTAATCACCCACTTGGAGGACAGAAAGAGAACACTAACCAGAGTGACCAGGCTGAGGCCTGTACTTGGCCCTCTGTACCCGCTTGGAGGCCACCTCCCCATAAAGGGTTTTTTTAGGAACTTCAATGGAAACAGATAGTCTCTTGGCCCCAAGTGAGATCTCCATTCCATAGCTCGTCCTGTCTGTTTAGCATGAAACCCAAACGTGTGACACATTCACATCCTCTTGTGTTTTCTAAATGCTTCTGTGGTCATCATTGAAAATGCTTAAGCCTTATCAAAGTCCTATTTTTCCTTCATCTGTCTGTCATTAAATATATCTTTATTTTTAGCTAAGTAAAAGAAAACAAAAGACCTCTAGTGCCAAGAATGAATATGATTTTTTAAGCTTTGACTTGGTTTTTGAAATGATTTCCTATCGATTTGTTTATAAAGGGCAAAATGGTATGATTTCTGATTAAAGGACAGTCCATACCATCTGTTTTATAAAGAAAGGATTCCTGTTTTCATCTTCTCAGAAGTGCTTAGTTTTTTCATAATAAATAGTGCCTAACACCATCTTCCTTCTAAGCATGGAGTTTCTTGCAAGCCAGCCCATGGAATGGCCAAGAGCATGGAATGCCAATATGCCCACCTGGCTCCCACCACCAATTTCCATTCCCCTCTGCTTACCACATATCACAAAACCATATGTTTGCCCAGGACCCCAAAATATTTCTGCATGAGGGGTTCCCCATACAGCCCTCTGGATTGCTGGAAATCGGCCATCGCTCTCAAAGCTTCCGAAGTCCCTGGCCACCATCAGAGTGCACCTCTGAGCCGAGTGACACCTGCTCTCTGCCTGTCTGGATGGGTAGAACCCTGCTGTGAGATCATTGGCATGGTGGAAGACCCCCAGAAAACTCCCTTCACCAAATGCTAGGCAGGTGGGCACCATGGCCACAGCTCCAGGGGCCCACTTGGAGCACTACATTCAAAATCATTGTCATCCAAAAAAAACAAAAAGAGTATTTTTGGCAGCCCGAAACATAAACTCTCATCAAGTTTAATAGAGAATTATTATAAAGACAGGTTTTCTTTCAATTCTCATTTGGCCATATTCTGATCTCTTTGGGGCCTATTTGGCACCCATTGACAACATGAAAATTGTTTCACCTGGAATTGCCTTTCTTAAGCTAAATTCATTGCACCAAGAAGCTAAGTACAGATCAACATTTTCTTAAGCATGAAGATGGTTTTAAAACAGTAACTATTGCTTTGGCTTATATGGTACTTATTCCAACAAAGAGAAATGCACATCTTTCATAATCACTATCTGGCACTAACTGGTATGCAAATTCCCCCTCCCACCCCTGGAGTACACGGAGTTGCATGCTGCACAGCTGTGAGTCATCAGACATTAATGTAGACTTAATTTGAACTGGTGCTGGAGGTAGTGGGCACAACTCAAATTAGACATGTGGTGGGCGTTTAACCACAATATTACCAATTCCCATTCTGACATCTGACAGCCCTTAATAATTAACTGCATGTAAATGGTCAAGCCTTCCCTCCCTGTTGGACCAGTCTCCAGCTATACCAGTCTCTGCATTGTAATTGCTAGTTGGGGCTGTCAATTGCACTTGAGACAAATCATAGGCAAGAGATCAGACAGCTTCAGGAGCCCTGCGTTCTCTGATCTATCTGCCTTTTAATTGCACTGGAAAGCCTTCCCAGCAGCTCCCATATGCTGCCTCTTTAGAAAGATATAATATTCTCTCTGGATAAGAGGGAAATTTGTTGTGCTTTGAGGCTTAATTGGAGGTTTTTGTGATGGGACTTGCTGGGTTCTCTAGAACACACCAGGCAGGCATGTTGCCCCAGACTCTCACCTTACTCCTCCACCTCTGAATTCTCATTTTTATCTAACTTCTCCTCCTTCTCCTTCGAAACTGTCTTATTCAGATTTGAGCCCCAGAGTCACAGGGCTTCTTTTGAGTCTTCCATTGAACAATGATTGGAGTGCTCTGTAAATCCAAGGAAAATATCACACGGCAGAGGTGATCAAACCCAGAACTATAAGCCCACTATCTCTTGAAAAAATGATACCACATTCAAACTTGGAAGCCCCTGAGTAAAACATTGTACTATTTCTGCTCAGCCAAGCTAAGGTCCTAAAGCTGAGTTTGTCCTTCTTGGACAACACAAAGATTCAATTAATTATGCAGGAATGTATGATTGTTCACAAAAAGATCATTATACCTATTAGTAAAGGAAATCTCGATTAGTGATGGCTGCAGCCCACGTACTGTAACCCGTATTCCACATAGGAACTAACGACACAATGATACTTACAATCGACATTTATGTAATGTGTATAGAAACAGAAGTGGCTTTTACTTTTGTATTATGGTTTAAAAACAAGCACTTACTAAACAAACAAGTAACATAAAACTGATTATAGAATTTGTAAAACAAGTCAAAACATGAAGTTTTCAGTGTTGTGAAGTTCTTTGATATGCCATTTAAGAATAGTTGATATGGCAATTATGAAGTTTGTTCTCTTTTTAGTAAAAGAGATCCTGTAAAAACGCGTTCTAAATAGTATTTTATTACTCTAGTTGAATGCTCTTCAAAACATTAAATTTGAACTTGTTTTATAAGAATCTAAAATTCAGGCTGGATATGTCAACTTAGGCTGCAGCAGAAGCTTTCACGGTGGAGCAGGAGGATATCTCACTCCAGCTGCTAGGAAACAGAGAAACAAGCCTGATATTATGTGTTAAATAGTAAGTAAGTAAACAATTAACGTGGCTGTCAGGCTCTGTCTGTGTTCTTAATCCTGTATTCACCCCACAGGCTGAGAAGGCACACTCAGAGAATCAGCCCAGCTACAACCTAATGGAATAAAAATGAGCTAAGCGAGAACAGGAGCAAGAAACAGATGCATTAAAGAGAGAGAGAAAAAAGAAAGCAGCGTTCTCTAAAAATCATGTATATTTGTACATAGAATACACAAAGCAAACAGATGTGAGGGCCCTTGGAATTTAATATATGGCTGTGTCCTGGTCATTTCTCTGTCACAGAAAAAAAATAAGCCCTTTCAAAGCCCTGGTCTGAAGGAAGAGCTAACATCAAACAGCCTCAGAATAACCAGGAGATTAAAGCCTGACGCTATTCAACTTCCTGCCTTGTAACTAACTAATCTCCTTAGAGATGGAAGACGACGAGGAGCCGCCATTGTATCAGAAAAGCTTTCCAGATCAGAGGCAGCAGCAGCGTGGTATATTAAAAGGAGCACAGGACCAGGAGTAAGAGGACTTGTACTGCTGTCCCTCCTAGGTCAGTCCCCAGAATCCTGTGCAGCCCACATATATCCCCTCTCTAGAGGTTAACTCGATGGCCATCCCCCCACACTGCTCCCCTGCTCAGCACACCTGAGAGTAGCCTTTGCCACAGTGAGCGCAGAAGAAAGGCTTTCTGGCAGAGGAAGAACTCGGCACCATTTCAAAGGCTCCTTGCAGCCAGCTCCTCCTGACCACTCATGAGGCCAAGGGCACCTCTAACATTTGCGTGACTCTCGACTGTTCCCTAGACTCTATCTTTAACCACTAGTTTCTAAGCACTCCCCGGTCCTGCCAGCTCCCGGGTCTGGCTCTCCTATTGTTCCATTCCCAGCCTAGCCTTGGCAGTCCCTGGTCCTGGCCTCAGATATCTGCCATAATTCAAGGGCCTGGCATGGCAACAGTACTTTAACTAGAAACCTAAAAGTATTTTGGAAAAATGACTGAGCAAATATGAGAGGGTAAAGCCACTTCCACAAACCAGTAATGCTGACCCAACTTCCACAAACCAGTAATGCTGACCAACAGACACAGCTTTCTGTTATTTGGTGAAACTTAGGAGAAACTTTGCAGAAAGTTTTAATACCGCTCCTGCCCACCCCCCCTCCAAAAAAAGTCAGATCTGTTTATCAGTCAGTCTTACATTCATAATCAGCTTGTGAAACTGGGGATATTATTAATATTTAAACTAAAAAATGAAGTATCTGCAAATATTCACCTTGCAGTACCCTCAAATACTCAGTACATCACAAAAAGTAAACTACAATATTATAATGTACTCAAAACCACCCAAAAGGTACTGATCTACGCAGTGAAAAAATACTGATGAGTTGTAAAAGCAAATATATCATCAAAACCTAGGGACTAATATTCCAAGGTAATGTACTATTGAAACAGAACCATAAGAATAATTATATTCTGCCATATATGTATGTATATATATACACATACACACACACTTTTTTCTTTTTCTTTTTTTTTTGGAGACAGAGTCTGGCTGTGTCATCGAGGCTGAAGTGCAGTGGCATGATCTTATGATCTTGGCTCACTGCAAACTCTGCCTGCTGGGCTCAAGCCACCCTCCCATCTCAGCCTCCAAGTAGCTGGGACTGCAGACATGTGCCACCACACCCAGCTAGTTTTTGGTGTGTTTTTGTAGAGATGGAGTTTTGGCATGTTGCTCAAGCTGGTTTCAAACTCCTGAGCTCAAGCAATCCACTCGCCTCAGCCTCCCAAAGTGTTGGGATTACAGGTGTGAGCCACCGTGCCCAGCCCTATATATTTTACAGTTAAAATATCCTGACCTGTCTGTCTCCTCTCCATCCCCCAACTGAATTCTATGCAAAGTCATAATCTTTTTTTTTTTTTTTTAGACAGAGTCTCTGTTGCCCAGGCTGGAGTGCAGTGGTACGATCTTGGCTCACTGCAACTTCCGCCTCCTGGATTAAAACAATTCTCCTGCCTCATAGCTGGGTTTACAGGCATCTGCCACCATGTCTGGCTAATTTTTTGTATTTTTAGTAGCAACAGGGTTTCACCATGTTGGCCAGGCTGGTCTTGAACTCCTGACCTCAGGTGATCCACCTTTCTTGGCCTCCCAAAGTGCTGGGATTACAGGCATGAGCCACCACGCCTGGCCTTCATAATCTTCTTTCTGTTTGTTGTTTCTCAAAAAACAGGCAATCACTTGAACAATAATACGAAGATTGCAAATATTCACCAAGCAGAATTTAGCACAAGGAATTTAGCACAATGAATGCCTGTTGAGTGATAAATAGATGAATAAACGAATGAATGAATGAATGAATGAGCAGACGAATGAAAATTCAACTCCTGTGATTGCTGCTGAAAAAAATTCAGAACCAGAATCTGATCTTTTTTTTTTTTTTTTTTAAACATCTGGTAGTTCAGAAGACTTGCCTCAGTGTAAGGTGGCATTTAAATAATAGTCCAGAGCTATTTTCAAAGTGAACAGAAACATATGATTCAGGTTCATTTTAAAAGTCAGACTGGTTTGACCAGGTTGGCTCTTTTCTTCCCGTGCACTTGACTCCTGCGCTCTTGGCGCTGGAAGTGATTAAGAGGTGTGAGCCATCCCACTGGAGCTGCTGTTTGTTCACAGTGATGACCCTGGAGCCCGCCAGGCTGTTTCTCTAGGCAACCAAACTTACAAAGAACTCAAGGAGGCAAACTCTTGATTACATTGTAATGTTTTCAGAAGCAACATAAGGCTTCTCTTGAAAATGTCTTTGTGCTCTATTTTTTCTTTTTTATTAAAACTTAAAAGTCAGTGGCTCCAAGAAGAAACAATGGAGAGCCTACCTCCCACCTTACTAGAGTCATTTATGGACCCAAGAAAGAAAGGCAGGGGGGCGGCATTCTGAGCATGTATTCATTTTATTAGACGCCCTGAACCAAGGAAGAGCCAGATCCGTGAGAATGCACATAGTGCCCACTTTTCCCCAGTTCCCCCAATTCCTCAGTTTGCTGCTTTGTTTATGCCTTCTATGTCATGAACGATTAGATTTCACCTCTAATACTTTCTTCCCACAGCATCAAATGTGTCTTGTTTTGTTTTCACTTTTTTTCCTTCAGATTCAACGGTTTCTATCAATATACTGATAAAAACCACAGCACAAACACTAGCTGTATAAGTAAATATACAGTTAAGATTTTACCTTAAAACAGTATACCATCTAAATTGTCCAAGGAGCACGTTTTGGCTTCAAGTAGATTAACATTACCACATTGTCCCCATAGCAGAGGGAGGGGTAGAAACTCTTAGACCATTAGAGCTGGTTTGGAATTGCACCTCTAGGACTGACTGACTGTGTGATCTTAGGTGTTATTTCATTACTGTGTGCCTTTGTTTCTTCATCAATAAAATAAAGATAATACCTATGTGAAAGGGCTAATAAGTATTAAATGAGTAATGTAAAGGAGGAGCAGAGAGCAATACTGGTACATGACAGGCATTTAATTAATACTACTAACATACTACTGTCAGTCAACTACAGACTTTGAAAAATATCAAGTCCTAAGCAAATATAAGACACTATTATAATGACCATATGCTTGGGTTGGGGAGCAAGCAGTGTAAAGAGTTGCCATTCTGAATTTTGAAACATACACACAATAATAACATGGAGCTATGCAAATAGATCAATGAAACACAATAGTCCAGCAATAATCCAAAAAGAAAAGTATTTTCAAGAAATATTTGTTGGAATAGATGAAAATCAGTATGAGGAAACATAAATTGTGATCCCTCTTTTATTCTGTATACAAAAATGAATTCAAGATGGATCATACACCTAAATATACATCCAAGAACTGTGAAGCATCCAGAAGAAAACATAGAATATCTTTACAACCTTGAGGTAGACAAAAGTTTTATAGACTAGATACAAAAAACACTAACCAAAAAAAAAAAATGCCAGACTGCAGTAAAATTAAAAATTGAATGGCCGGGTGCAGTGGCTTATGGCCAGATATGGTGGCTCATCCCTATAATACCAGCACTTTGGGAGGCCAAGGTGGGAGGATGGCTTGAGGCCAGGAATTCCAGACCAGCCTTGGCAACATAGCAAAACCCCATCTCTACAAAACATTTAAAAATTAGCAGAGTGTGATGGTGCACATCTGTAGCCCCAGCCACTCAGGAGGCTGAGGTGGGAGGATTACTTGAGCCCAGGAGTTCGAGACTGCAGAGAGCAATGATGGCTCCACTGTATTCCAGCCTGGGTGACAGAGGGAGATGCCATCTCAAAAAATATACATATATGTATATAAATGTAAAAAATTTGTTCACTAAAAAGCACTATTAAGAAAATGAACAGACAAACCACAGAATAGGAAAGGTAATTGCATACATAAACCCAATTTTAAAATTATATCTAGAATATATAATGAGCACAGTGGCTCACACCTCTAATCCCAGCTTTTTGGGAGGCCAAGGCAGGAAGATTGCTTGAGGGCAGGAGTTCAACACCAACCTGGGCAACATAACGAGACCCTGTCTCATTTTAAAAAACAAAACCAACAACAAAAAAATCCAGAATATATAATAAAGTCCTATACATTACCAATAAAAAGGCAAACAATACTTTAAAAAATGGACAAAAGACTTGAATAGACACTTCACAAAATAAGAAATATTATTGACCGGCCAGGCACGGTGGCTCACATCTGTAATCCCAGCACTTTGGGAGGCCAAAGAGGGCGGATCACAAGGTCAGGAGATGGAGACCATCCTGGCTAACACGGTGAAACCCCGTCTCTACTGAAAGCATAAAAAAAAAAAAATTAGCCAGGCGTGGTGGCGGGCACCTGTAGTCCCAGCTACTTGGGAGGCTGAGGCAGGAGAATGGTGTGAACCCTGGAGGCGGAACTTGCAGTGAGCTGAGATCATGCCTCTGCACTCCAGCCTAGGACACAGAGCGAGACTCCATCTCAAAAACAAAAACAAAAAAAAAGGAAATATGATTGACCAAGAAAGCAGATGTAAAATTGCACAGCAATATTCTCAGGGAGTTGCAAATTAAAACCTCCGTGATACACCATTTCACACCCCCTAGAATGGCTAAACCATAAAAGACTGACAACACTACCTGTGGTCAAAGATGTAGAATACTTGAAACTCTCATACATTCTAGTAGGAATGCAAAATGTTACAACCACTTTGGAGAACTGTTTGGAATTTTCTTATGTTGGTAGACTTACACTGATACTATGAACTAGCAATTTCACGCTTAGATGTTGAAATGAAAACATATGCCCCACTCCAAAGAACCTTATTTATAGTAGACAAATATTAATCAATCAAAATGTCTATCACCAGGAGATAAACAGAAGAATGGATAAATTGTGATACATTCATATGATGGAATATTACTCACAAAAGAGCAAATTACTGATACACATACCAATGTGGCTGAATCTCAAAAACATCATGTTAAGGGGAAGACTACATACCATCCAATTTCATTTATATGAAATCCAAGAACAGGCAAAACCAGTCTACAGCGATAGAATTCAGAAAGCCAGTTGTTTTGTTGGGGATAGGAAATGTGGAAGGCTAAAAAGGAGCACAAGGGAACCTTCTGGAATAATGGAAATGTTCTATATCTTGTTTCAGATCGTGGTCACATTAATGTATACAATTGTCAAAAATTGAGTGACTGAGTGCAATATAGTTGTCATCAAATTGAGTGGCCGGGTACAGTGGCTCATGCCAATAATCCCAGCACTTTGGGAGGTTGAAGGCTGGTCAGGAGTTTGAGACCAACCTGGCCAACAAGGGGAAACCCCACCTCTACTAAAAATACAAAAATTAGCCAGTCATGGTGGCATGCACCTGTAATCCCAGCTACTTGGGAGGCTGAAGCAAGCGAATCACCGGAACCCGGGAGGGAGGCAGAGGTTGCAGTGTGCCAAGATCGTGCCACTGCACTCTGGGCCTGGGCAGCTCTGTCTCAAAAAAACAAACAAACAAACAAAAAAACATCAAATTGAGCACGAAAGATCTGTAAGTGGTAATATATGTTAATTATGCCTTAATAGAACATATGCACACACAAGACCAGGTGACTCCATCTCTGCCCTCAAAAAGTTTACAATAGAGTTGAGGATAATAGATATTGCCCCATTAAGATTATTAGGGAAACTAAATTATAAGGTATTTGTGGAGTCTCATTCGTTCAAACAGCATGTGGCATGACACACAACAAAATGTCTCCCATGAAGCCTGTAAACTTCATAATTGGGATGAGGCTTTTAATGCATAAAGGACCTCTTTTGGCCTGCCTTCCTACCACTTCCAGGGGAGCTAGCAGGCGGCTGTGAAAGGGGCTGTTCTCCTCTAGCAAAAGAGCCCTGGGTTACTAAGTTCTTCCTCCTTGCCTCTTTCACCTTCACTGTTTATTGTTTTGTCTTGTGTATCTGCTGCTGCCAGCCCAAGGCAGGCCCCTGTCCTCTCTGCACTGTGCCCCCAGGGATTAGGCCTCACTCATCACTCCGTAATGTTTTCATTACTGATCCTAGAGCCGCCACAATATGACTCATAAAAGAGCAACCCTCCCCAACACTCACATTCTTGATCCTGAAGCCAGAAAGCAAAAATCCAAATTATTTTTTTCCTCTCTGTTTTATTTTTATGCTCGCTTTCAGTATCTGTATCCTAGAGCCATCATGCTTTTTAATTTGTGATGTTCCAATTGATAGTGACATTGGCCAAAACTTAAAAATCAGTCAACAGAAACCATTCCTGGCTCCCTGGGACAATGGATGGAGGGAAGTGTCCTGACACAGTTCAGAAAAACTCAGTGGGGTGCATGGAGGGAGAAGCCAAGAACAAGTCCTTTATGTGGGGCATTGTTTCCATTTCTAAACCATTCTATCGTGTGTCCTCTTTTCACTCACAAATGGAATATTGTTCCCTTTCTTTCTGCCAGCAGACCCAAAGAGGAGTAAAGAGGGGAGTTTAAGGAGTAGAGCAGGAAAAGAGTATACAAAATGGCTCGGGTTTTTTTTTTTTTTTTTTTTTTTTCCAGTTAAACTCATAGAAACTAGAGAGGGAAAAAGTCTCATTCAGTTACATTGTTCCTCCCTCATTTAGAACAGATTAAGTAGCACGGAGCAGGTGGAGATAGCCTGCAAGGGACGAACTAACACTTACAGTTCCGCCTACCCTTTTGCTTCTGTGCTTCCCATTCAGTAAAAACACAGTACACGTGATTAAAGGTAGAAAATAACCTAATTGACAATCCTCTGGAAACATCACTCAGTGTTTGCACAGGTGCTATTGCCATTTCACCCCTAATTCCTTAAAATCAGTGGGGCCTTCCCACTTGGAGATGAAATTTCCTTCTTGCTTTCCATATTGCAGTCTTTTAGAGAAGGAATCCTTCCAGCTTTTTAGCCATCTGACTTCCAAAACATCCACATCCTACTCATGTTTCAGCGTCTAGATCAAGTATCACCTCGTTCACCAATCCCCTGAGCACCTCTCTTTTCCACACCCCTTGGAAGTTCTTTTGCTTCCCTTTCTCGCTGTACCTGTGCTCTTCTCTCTTATAGCACTCAGCATTTTTCACTTTGTCAGTCTCCTTTTCTTCCTGCAATTCTTAGCTGAAGAGTTCAGCTGACTTTCTAGAGAAATAATTGTCATCTCCTCTAGCGGACTGCCTGGAGGAGCAGTGTGATTTCATCACACTTTATGTGTATTTCCATAAAGCAATGATTTCCTGTATTGTAGACACTCATTAGCTCCCCTGTCTCTGGGCTCCAGGAAGGCAGAAATGATGTCTCTACCTGTTTGATTACCCAGCATGTACCCTTGCTTATCATATACAACACATACTACATACACATGTTCATTGAACTTAGCTATGTTGAGGTCACTGTGAATCTTCTTTGTATTTTTATTATTAGTTATGGAAGTGGAGAAGTAAGAAACAATTCTGCAATGAGTACACGAATGAGAAAGTATAAAGAAAGTAGCAGTGGACAACTCATTTGAGCAACTTGATTATTAAAAAAGAAATAGAGGCCAGGTGCAATAGCTCACACCTGTAATCCCAGCACTTTGTGAGACTAACGTAGATGGATCCCTTGAGCCCAGGAGTTTGAGACCAGCCTGGGCAACATGGCAAAACCCTGTCTCTACTAAAAATACAAAAAAAAAAAAAATGAGCCAGGTGTGGTGGCATGCGCCCGTGGTCCCAGCTACTGAGGAGGCTGAAGTGGGAGGATCACTTGAGCCTGGAGGCAGAGGTAGAGGTTGCAGTAAGCTGAGATGGCACTCCGGCCTGGGTGACAGAGCCAGACCTTGTCTCAAAAAAAAAAAAAAAAAAAAAAGAGTTTGAGACCAACCTGGGCAACATAGCAAGACCTCATCTCTACAAAAAATAAAAATAAAACAGCTAGGCATGGTGGGATATGCCTCTAGTCCCATCTACTAGGGATGTTGAGGCAGGAGGATCGCTTGAGCCTGGAAGATGGAGGCTGCAGTATGCCGTGATGGTGCCACTGCACAACAACCTGGGCAACAGAGAGAGAGATCCTGTCTCAAAAAAATAAAAAATAAAAAAATACACAGGCTATTGGTGGCCCAGTGAAAGATGTCTATCTCCCCATTTAACCAAGTCTGGGTGCTACCACGTGCCAAGTGACTTGCCTTTGATGCTGTTGACAGATCAGTACATCCCCTCACTGTAAGCATATATTAGAAGTGACAGATATTAAGCAAATGCCAATTATTTAATAAACTTGATAAATACTACAAATAAAAAGTTTCAATGCTAAGAGAGCATATGAGACCTAGCCAGAGGGATCAGAGAAATTCTCTCTGAAGAATTAAAGGATATTAAGGAATTACCTAGACTAGGTGGTGGCAGGAGCCTTCCAAGTAGAGAGAAGTATATGCTGAAGGCCCTGAAGCAGTAGAAAATGGGGCATTTGAGAAACTGGGAGGATGGCAGAGTAGGTGGCACAGCACAAAAAGGGGAATAACACAGCAGGGTGAGGATAGAGAGGTGGGTAGACCTGACCTCAGGGAGCACTTTGTAAGTCATGTTAAGGAGTTTGGAAATGCAATTGGTTTTTTTAATTTTTTTTTTTTTTTTTTTTTTTTTGAGACGGGGTCTCACTATGTTGCTCAGGCTGGTCTCAAACTCCTGAGCTCAAGCAAGCTGCATGCCTTGGGCCCCCAAAGTGCTAAGATTACAGGTGTGAGCCACTGCACCTGGCCAGCCACTGATGGTTTTAAACAGATTAGATTTGCACTTCAAAAAGACACTCTGCTTGTAGAGTGGAGAGTGGATTGTTGGGTGGAAAGGGGTGGGGTGCAGTCGTCAAGATCAGATGCTGGAAGACTAGTTAGAATATTGCAGAAATTGAGAATGAAGGTGAATGTGGCTTGGTGTAGCATTGGAGATGGAGAGAAGATGGATTTGGAGAACTTTAGGGAGAAGGACAGACAGGACCAGATCATGGACATGATATGGGAATGGAGGGAGAAGCAGAGTCACCAAAGGGCTACTGAGTGGACAGGATGCTGTTAACTAAAACAGAAACAGAAGAGAACCTCCTTCTCCAGCCAGGAAGTGCATAAGGGCCAGTGTGAAAATCTCCCGTCAGTTGAGCCCTCACCACACAGTGAGAACACAGCCCTCTCAGGCAGCAACACTCTCAGTAGCATGGTCCGTGGTAATGAAAAGATCAGGCGGTTTTGGCTCATACACGTGTACTCGTGTGCTATCTGACAGGGTTTTAGTATTTCCTTCCGTCTTTCCCTAGCTGATATCTCACTCAGACAACAGGAACAAACAGAACTTTGTGATTTTATTTCTTTCTTTATTTATTTTGAGCTTCCAACAATCCTTTTTATATAATCTTCAACAATAACTGGCCTTTGAGTGTCTGGGCACAGGCTGTACGCTGTGCTGGGAGACACTGATCTTCCGTGGTAAGACAGAAAGATAAGCATTGAGCCTACAGATGAAGCATTAGGCAGCTATCACAGCGATGGCAATGCATTTACCCTTCTGCTTCTCTGTTCCCCATTGCAAGTGCCCAACCTCCGGATTTGCCTGGGCTGTCTTAATCCCACTTCACCTACTGTAGCTTTTTATTCTTGGTGATGGGCTTATACCTAACACAGCATAGAAGAGACACACCACCGACTTCTGTTTTCTTTACGAGGACAAGGCAGGGATTCAAAATTCAAAAGAAGCAGCAGCTCGGATTCTAGTTCTAAGGAGGATGTTTTCCTGCTGCATGAAGTCAGATGGTAGACACTTCGCCAGCCCCACCTAAGAAATCGGCACATCCCTCAACCCCATGCTTAAGGCTGCAGGAAGTTCGTGCAGGGTCCTCTGGGTGCCCCAAACCAACGCTTGGCCATAGAATTCCTAGGGCAGATTGTAGAGAGGAATCTAATGACCTGTTTTCTAGTCTTAGTTCGGGTACTAATTGGTCAAGTGACTTTGTACAAGTGACTCACCTCATCTTTCCAAAAATGGGATGGAATGGAGTAGAATGTCTCATCTCATAGTTCAGTTTAGCCTTCAGTATCTTGGCAGAGTCAAAATTACATCCAGATTAATAAGCTGCTGTTGAGGGTCTTGTTTTTTGAGTCATCTTTTGCTTTCCAACTGAATTTCCTAGACAGATAATTTACTGCTATTTTCATCATGCAGAGTTTACGAAGGGTGAGATGAAAAGGTAGGAAAGGCATAATACCCAGGTGATGAAATAATCTATACAACAAATCCCCATGACACACATTTACCCCTATGTAACAAACCAGCACAGCATGCACAAGTTCCCCTGAACTTAAAATAAAAGGTTTTTTTTTTTAAATGTTTAAAAAGGCAGGAATGTGGTTGGGTGCAGTGTCTCACACCTGTAATCCTAGCACTTCGGGAGGCTGAGGCAGGTGGACTGCTTGAGGTCAGGAGTTCGAGACCAGCCTGGCCAATATGGTGAAACCCCATCTCTACCAATAATACAAAAATTAGCCGGGCGTGGTGGCACACGCCTATAGTCCCAACTACTCAGGAGGCTGAGGCAGAAGAATCGCTTGAACCTGGGAGGCGGAGGTTGCAGTGAGCCGAGATCACACCACTGCACTCCAGTCTGGTGACACAGCGAGACTCTGTCTCAAAAACAAATAAAAGGCAGGAATGTCTGCTTATAGTTTATTCCATCTCTCTTAATAGGGTCAGGGCCCATGGGGCTGTCTTGTTTACCACAGTACAGTGTCTGTCACATAGTAGGCACTCAGTAAGTACTTGTTGAATGGACAAGTGAATGTTCAGAACAGATTGTCCTATATGGAGAATAGGAGGCTCCCCTCCAGTAAGGGCAAGGTGAGGGCTTAATGAAAACTGAAATTTCAGCAAGGAGAGGAAAATTCTTTATTTTCATGGAGAACCTACATTCCTGGACCACAAAGAAACAATTCTAGTTGCAGAACAGGAAGCACTGTCTTGGTATAGAGCTACACGAGCCTCAAACGGCAGCCTAAAGCAAACAGTGTGTTGCAATTATGTGAAACCTTCATGAACATCAGTTTTTCTGGTTAAAGTAGTACTAATATTGTTTTCATACTAAAGTAAAAATGTATATGTTATGAAGAAGAATGCAAAGTTAGCATGGCTTTGAAAAGTAAGAAGTGAGTCAGGGCGCGGTGGCTCATGCTCATAATCCCAGCATTTTGGGAGGCTGAGGAGGGTGGATCACTTGAGATCAGGAGTTTGAGACCAGCCTGGCCAACATGGCGAAACCCTGTTCCTACTAAAAACACACACACAAAAATTAGCCGGGCATGGTGGTACATGCCTGTAATCCCAGCTACTTGGTAAGCTGAGGCACGAGAATCGCTTGAACCCAGGAGGCAGGAGTTGCAGTGTGCCAGGATCATGCCACTGCACTCCAGCCTGGGTGACAGAGTGAGACTGTCTCAAAAAAAAAACAAAAAAAGTGAGACTTACAGATTTTGTGGAATAGCACAGTGGAGACAACAGTGGGCCACTAGAGAGGCCAGGCATCTACTCTCATGAATACGCAATCTGACTTTGGAAAAGTTACTTTACCTGTGGCCTCAGTTTCCTTACTTGTGAGAAGGGGATCCGACTAAGTGGTCTCTAATACCTCTTCCAATCTTAGAAGACTCTGATGCTCATTCCCCAGGAAATGACAAAAACCATTCTTATCGAGTTGTAGCTTCTGACATATTTTGTCATTGCTCTGACCTCCTCTCTGGCCTTAGCAGTGATGTTTACTAACTACAGAGGAAGGTAGGAAATCTCTAACAGCAGATCCTGTAAGATACTGCATTTTCCATTCCCACTCCCCCTGCCCTCTTCCCTCTCTCTCTCTCTTTCTCTGTGATATTATATACAACATATAAAAAAAATTATATTATAAAAATGTATTATATGTAGAAATAAATGCTTCCAATGAACCCAGCTAACTCTGGCTACCAGTTTGCCTGAAACCCCTTTTCTCCCATCATGCGCATAGTTCTGGGAATATCTGTCTGTCCTCCTTGCCTCTCCTTCCACACTGTTCACTCACCATTTGATTGCTTTCTGTCTGTCTTGCACTCTTACCACTCTGCAGAAGGTCTTCACTTCCTTTTGCTAAATGCAAACAGTACAATCCTGTGACTTCTGGTGCATTCCTCATTCTCCAACTTCTCCCAGCAATCCTCTCTATAGAGCATATACGAATTAGGCATGGCATATGTATTTGTGGAATTGAATTTCTGAATGTGTTATTTTATACTTAGTGTTACTGTTACTGAAAAGTAACCTACCCCGCTTACTAGAAAGCTTTCTCTTCAGAAGAGATAACCCCCTTTAGCCGAATTGCACTTAGGATAAAGCAAAAATAGCTGAAATAAAGCAAACTACTTCCTCCCCTACCAAAGAAAAACCCTCTAAGGATGATAAACTTCCACAAATTCAGCTAATAGCTTCTTTGTGTCTCAGTATCTGTCTCCCCCTGACCAATCCTAACCACACTTCAAGGCCTATCTCAAGTATCTTTTTTTTTTTTTTAATGAGATAGGGTCTTGTTTTGTTGTCCAGGCTGGAGTGCAGTGGCGCAATTGTGGCTCACTGCAGCCTCAACTTCCCGGGCTCAAGCAGTTCTCCTATGTCACCCTCCCTAGTAGCTGGGACATTTCTTTCCTCTTTCTTTCTTGCTTTCTTGCTTTCTCTTCTCTCTCTCTTTCTTTCTCCTTCCTTCCATCCTTCCCTCCCTCCCTCTCTCTCTCTCTCTTTCTTTCTTTCTCTCTCTCTCTTTCTTTCTTTCCTTCCTTCTTTCTTTCTTTCCTTCTTTCTTTCTTTCTTTTCTTCTCTCTCTCTCTCTCTCTCTCTCTCTCTCTCTCTCTCTTTCTTTCCATTTTAGAGATGGGGGTCTCACTATGGTGCTCAGGCTGATCTCAAACTCTGGGCTCAAGCAATCCACCTGCCTCAGCTTCCCAAAGTGCTGGTATTACCGGTGTGAACTGCACACCTGTAATTGAAATTCTTTTTTTTTTTTTGAGACAGAGTTTCACTCTTGTTGCCCAGGCTAGAGTGCAATGGCATGATCTGGGCTCACTGCAACCTCCACCTCCCGGATTCAAGTGATTCTCCTACCTCAGCCTCCCAAGTAGCCAGGATTACAGGTGTGCACCAGCACACCCGGCTAAGTTTTTTGTATTTTTTGTAGAGACGGTGTTTCTCTGTGTTGGTTGGGCAGGTCTCAAACTCCCAACCTCAGGTGATCTGCCTGCCTCAGCCCCACAAAGTGCTGGGATTACAGGCGTGAGCCACTGTGCCTGGTCTCTATAATTGGAATTCTTGACCACTGCTATTGAAAATATTGTCTCCATGCACTCTGAGAGCTAAATGTTCTTATGACTCTTTTTTTGTGCATATCTCTCATAGAGTATTACAGATATTTACAATCCTACTCAAAAATAAACTCCTTGAAGGGCAATCTCCTTACATTCTTTTCTATATGCACCAAAGCACCTAGTAGATGTCTATTAAATATTTTTCTGAGTGGCTGATGACCATGGTTTCCATAAGATGTTTTAGTGTCAGACTCTGGCAAAATGTAATCATTATTTTTCTAGAGGACTCTCTACTATCATAACAAATTTAGTCTCATAGGTCTTTTTGAGTAACCTGTTTGACTTTGAAGAAGGCCATTAAGAACAATTACAGATCTGTCATGAAGGGCTGGTATAGTCCCCAACTATCAGAATTTATTTGTCCTAAAATATTCATCCATTCCACAAATATTTGTTAGGCATCACTATGTACCAAGCACTATTCTAAACCCTGGAGATACTGCAGTGAATTTTAAAAAGTAGTGGGGGGAAAAAAAACCTGCCCTCATGGAACTTGCATTCCAGGGGTGAGGTGGATATAGAAAATAAGCAAAGAAAACAAGAATATGATATAATATAATAGGTCATAAATGCTATGGAGATAACTAAAACAGGCAAGGGGATGGGGATTATGAGAAAGGGATTATGAGAAAGGTTTCTCAGTAGGACCCCTTGAGAAAGTGGCATTTGAGGAAATGAAGGAGCCAGGCTAAGTGGAAGGGGGTGGGATCATTCCAGGCAGCAGACCTAGTGAAGGCAAAGGCCCCGAGGGCAGTGGGCTAAGGGGATTTCAGGAAAAATGAGGCCAGTATGGCTGGAAGGAGACATTGCTGGAGAAAATAATAGGAGAGGTTTAGGAGCTAAGGGGGTGGTATAAAGGGCAGATTGGGCAAAGCCTTTTCGGCCATTCTAGGGACTTTGGTGTTCATCCTGAGTGAGATGGAGCATTTTGATCCAATGAATGACACAATTTGGCTTTGGTTTTTAAATGATCACTCTGGCTTCTGTTTTGAGAATGTCTATCAGGGAACAGAGTTACAAACAAGGAGACTGCTTCGCAAGCTACTGCAGTAATTCAGGTTAGAGATGATGAGGGGTTGGGCTAAGGTGATGGAAGTAGAGATGGTAAGAAAGAGTTGGATGCTGGATCCATGTTAAAGGTAGATCCAAAGGATTTACGGAGATATCAGAAATGGGGTATACATGAAAGAGAGGGGCCAAGGATGATTTCCAAAATGTTTGGCCTAAGCAACTGGCCAGAGTCGGGACAGAAGGCTGTGGAAAGTGGGAGGTGAAGGGGATCAGAAGTTTATTTTAGGAGATACTAAGTTTTGCAACGCTGTCTGGACATTCTAATGGAGTAGATGTTAAGTAAAGGGGTGTGTGTGTGTGTGTGTGTGTGTCTTGAATTCTGGAAAAGTTCAGGCTACAAATCCAAATCACTTAAAGAGTGAGTGTAGATAAGAGAAGATAATATGTGTGAAGGACTGGTTCCCAGGTACTCCAACTTTAAGATGCAGGGAAAATGAGCAGTGAAAACATGCTTGCATGTTTTGAATCATTTTCTACATTATATTCTCCAAAGGTAACATTCAGAAGCTCCGCTAGGGCCCCTCTTGTGGGTTCCTTCTGCACTAAGCCAACAGCTTCTATAACTGGCTGTGCAATCCCTACATTTTTCTAGGAAGTCACCTCAGAACTGGCTACTAAAATTGTCTGTTGGGCTTATGGGCCTTATATTGGAATCACACCTTCTCTCTTTTGCTTTTGGTAAAAAAAAAATTTGAGAGGAATGGAGAGGGGGCATTACTTGATCTCTTCAGTAATATTTCCCAGAGCCAGGCAGTTCTGGCATGCCCAACTGCAAGATGCATACTTGAACACCAAGATATGTACTTATCTTATCCTGGCAATTAAGACCCTGTTCACTTTTGTTTAGAAAGATAGAAACCAATGCAATGATCTTTGGCTAGATTCTTCACAGAATACATGGAAACCTTGAACCCTAAAGTCAGCGAAACCAAAAATTCTCTTATTTCAAATGAGGCCTTTTAAAATGTATTTTTTCATGTGTTTATGCCTGACTCTTGAGGTCTTAACATCACGAACATTTTTTAAATATGAAAATTATATAAATAAAAATTTTGAGCTTTTGTCTGACTGCCCCCAAGCCCAGCCCCACCACACATTGGGAAGAGAGAGAGGTAGGAAGCAAATAGTAGTCCTTTAGGTAGCTCATTTGAGGAACAAACAGTATTATCTGGAAAGAAATCATGGGAAATGTAGATTTTCTTTTTTGGAAAAAAAAAAGGAAAATTTGATACCATGGGTTAAGTGCTTCCTAATTTTCTTTTTCACATACCTCATCTTTGTGTTATTATCCTATTGTACCTCTCAGAATTGCTGAAACCTCTAAACAAAGAAGTAGAAAGTACACAACTACAAAAGACTCCAAATCCTTTTTCTATGTCAGAACACAATACCAGCCTCTAGTCCAATTACACAGGACTATGCCTTCTTCTCTTTGAGTTGCAGAAAGAACACACTCATGCCTCTTAGCTTGTACTTATGTTCATCAGGCAGCTCTAAATGCATTTTAAGACATTTAATAAATGAGATGCAGACCCCTGACTCAATTTCTAGATTGATACTTTGAAAAGTTTGAATCTCTACTGAAAAGGGGGTAAAAAGAATTCAAAATTTCTGACATGTCACTGATACTCAAATTCTCAAAACATATTCCATAAATTTGTAGATGCCTAAAGATTTCTGTGCATTCAGACCTTGGAACAAATAAACCAGTTCAGCAAATGGAATCTCATTCCTTTGGGAAGTCATATGGGAGGGGCACCTGCTTTAGAAAAACACAGAACAGACTGGGCTTGAAGACTAATTCCATCATTTTCATTACTTGTGTGTCCAAAGGCAAGTTACCTTATCTCTTTAAGCTTTTAGCTTTCTTGTCTGGAAAAAGAAGATAATAAATGCCTTCCTCATTGGATTGTTGTGAATATTAACTGAGATAACTTAGGTAAGCACCTAGAACAGGGCTAGTGCTCAACAAATGTGATACCCCTAAATAGAAATGTAGAGAAATAGACTCAACCATAGTTACTGAAGAAAGGAGATATTTTGAGTGTGTTTTGAAATAGACATCAAATAACAAAGGGAAAGCACACAATTCTTTTTTTCAAGTGATTATATATTGTGATATGCATCATCCTTTCTTAAAGCAAGGAAAGTCTTGGCACTGCCAAATCTATTAATATAGCTTTATAATTATTACTCCGGGGAAAGAGATGAGCTTTTAAAATTTTTTAATTGGAGCTCAGATTTTAGAAATTTCCAAGATTTTGCAAATTCAAATACTAGAATCAATTTTGGAAACATCTACCAGTTATCCTTGCAACTTAGCTAAGACAAATGAAATCTTAATCTTGAAATTTCATTTCTGATGCTCTATTTCCATTCACATAAATTCTTTTCCTCTTTGTATGGCTCAGGAATAACCAAGTTCTTTTGATCTTGTTTCCTTATTTTCGTGTTCTCTAGAGAAACCCAGATATTCTTTTGTTCATATTTGTTGGACCATGACCAACAGTGGTCTGACGTGCCCTGTGCACCTCTAGTATAAGTTTCCATGTAATCCTTGTGGTCAACTCTGAATTTGCCTTTCCCAGATATTTTCTGTAATTTTATCAAACTGCCTCCCAATGCTTAATGACATACACAGAGAATTTGACCCAAATCTAACATGCCTAATGCTCTTTAGCCAGCCTCCTCTGGATTGGGATCTCACGACTAAGCAAAACCAGGCTTCAACTCTTCTTGGATGGAAAATCCAAGGGAAAGAGGATGTAAACTGAATGATAATATTTCCTGCAATCAGCACTGAACCAACCACCCGTTATAGTCTGAGGTTTAACTGGAGCACATCCATTGGAATAACACATAAAACTAAGCTGCTGTTAATTTTTCCACTAAAATGCTTCATTTACCTAACATTCTTGAGGAATGAAGAATTCTACTTATCTATTTCACAACTAACTAAAGCTTATCCCCTTACATGCTAAAATCTTCTATTTTAAATCAAAATCCTTATAATCCTTATACTTGCCTACCTTTCTAAACAGTGCAATACGTGTAATTTCAACTTGTCTTCAATATTAAAGTTCATAATTATTGTCATTTATATGGAGAATATTAATGGCCTTTTGTGCTGAAAAGGAAAGGTTTGTTGTTGTTATTGCTGTTGTCTTGAGACAGAGTATCGCTCTGTTGCCCAGGCTGGAGTGCAGTGGTGCAATCTTGGCTCACTGCAACCTCTGCACTCCCAGGCTCAAGAGATTCTCATGCCTCAGCCTCCGGAGTAGCTGGGAAATTTTCATATTTTTAGTAGAGACAGGGTTTTGCCGTGTTGCTCAGGCTGGTCTGGAACTCCTGAGCTCAAGTGATCTGCCCACCTCAGCCTCCCAAAGTGCTACAATTACAGGCATGAGCCACTGTGCCTGGCTTGGAAAGGGAAGTTTGCTCACACATGCAACGACTCCATATGAACCTAATTGTTCTTTAAATTACTTGGCACTTCTTTTCTGAAGTCTGAAACTCTCTTCAGGTTCTCAGTTACAGTCAGTATTCTATCTTTTCCATTCTAATGGTCTATTGTGAGGTGGATTAAAAGCAAAGAACAACAAACCAATACTATTAGGATTGTGCTTCAAGAAAAAGCAACTAGGCCCTGAGTGGATGTCTGTGGGAATCTCCAAATAACAAGGTATATGACCTTCAGTGCATGGCCGTATAAGTCTTTTTTTTTAAATGCTTTCTAATTTGATAGTTGTGTGTCTGAGAGTTAACGTTGGAGTCATTGTTTGAGTCAAGTGTTACCTCACCAGAGCATTTCCTTATTTTAAAAAAACACACACACAAAAAGTATTTAGTTCTCATCACTTCCCAGGCAGTTTTATGACTGGTCCTGCTTTCCTGTTTTTATTAATGGGAGCGGACAAGTGAAGTGACTTATTGAAGGCTAGCAACACTAGGGGTAGAATCAGATACAGAAGTTTAGTCTTTTAACTTCTCTGATCAATTCAGTAAACGCATCATGATCTACAGGACTTACACTTACCTGAAATTTTAATTGAGTAGTTTTTTGGTAAATCAAATGTTATAATGATAGTATATTTAGTGATGTCTCTAAATGATTTTTCATAAACGGAAGGACTGAGGGAAGCCTTATAGAAAGAGAAGGCAGAGCTTTTACAGTTGCCTTAATGGACTGGATGCCTCAGGATGCCTTTTTCTACCACCTGGGATTTGGTGATCTAAACCCAGTTTAGAATTTTTAAAAATGAAAGTTACTGCCAATCATGTGGCCCCTTGAGAATACGTAACAAAATGAAAGGAGATAGATGGATGTTTCTTGTCAGGTGTCTATAATTCCACCTGATACATAAAAGGCATTAAGTTGGCTGGGTGCGGTGGCTCACGCCTGTAATCGCAGTACTTTGGGAGGCTGAGGCAGGCAGACCATGAGGTCAGGAGATCAAAACCATCCTAGATAACACAGTGAAATCCTGTCTCTACTAAAAATACAAAAAATTTAGCCGGGCATGGTGGCGGGTGCCTGTGGTCCCAGCTACTGCAGAAGCTGAGGCAGGAGAATGGCGTGAACCCAGGAGGCAGAGCTTGCAGTGAGCCTAGATCAGGCCCCTGCACTCAGCCTGAGCGACAGAGCAAGACTGCGTCTCAAAAAAAAAAAAAAAAAAAAAAAAGCATGAAATTGATTTACTTCGTTTTGAGGAGAGTAAAATCCTGCATACAAATCAACAGCTCTTTTAGACTAAATCTTTAGAACACAAAGTTTTTTGTTAGAAGTGAAGCAGTATCTACAATTAACAGATTCATCAGGCTGTATTTTTTGTTTTAATGCAAGCATGAGCCACATAGGCCTCTGCAGGGTAGTATGCTAAAGGCATTATCAGCCCAGATGTTTCTACCTTACCCTTGGCCATTCTGATATGAGAGATTTTGGGCTGTAGGTGGGCGGGAGGACCCCAGGTTACAGGAGTGGGAGGATGGCTGAAAGCAGGCAAACTTCTAAATGCCCTTCTGTGACTCTCCCAGGCTGAGTGGAGTACTATCTGGATCAGAGGGTTTCATTGTACCCAGCTCCACACTAAACTTTCAGCATTGGCCAGGGAGAATTGGTTAACTTCTTGTTGTCCACAAGGCATAAGGTAGTGTTCTGTGAGTTTCACTCACTGCAATTATTTATTTCTTACATTAAATTTTGCTCAAGTCCCTTACAATTTTTCAAAGATAGACATGTGGATGTGGGCAAGCAGGCACAAAAGCAAAAAAGCAAACAACAACAAAACCTCTTGAATTTCATTTTGCTTCTTTTGATTATTCAGAGAAAACTTCTGAAAGTTAATGTAGCACAGATAGAAAAATGTGAAATACAGAGTTGAAAGAAGACAGTGCTTTCATCTGTCAAGCTTTAGGGGTTTCCCAGCCTGGAATGTACCTGGCTTTAATAGTTTTTAAGGGATTGGTTTTTATTCTGAACCCAAATCCCACCCCACCTCCCCAAACACACAAGCGTACACGCAGGCACACGCTTATACATATCGGGTTATACAGTGATGCCAAAACAGACAAGGAAGGGAAGTCAAGATTAATAGCGGTGAGCAGGGCGCTGATTTCAGCCAGTTCTGTTTACACAGCATTTTCCTTCCAGAACCGCAGAGCTCTACACAGATACTATCTCACTAATCCTCAATGGAGCTTTCTCAAAGCGCCTTTATCCAGCCTCTCTCCTAGGAGAAAGTGAGGCACGGCGGGCAGAGGTGGTGAATTCCTCGCAAAAGCTGGAAACATGACCCCGGGCTCCTGACGCACGGGCCATTGTCCTTTGCACTCCACCGCGCCACCTTCCTGTCAGGTGTCTGGTAAACAGGTTAACTGATCACTGATTGGGGCCTCCCGCCTACGTGCCGTGAGTGGCGGAAAGGAGCTTTTCCTTATCGATACGAAAATCTTTGAGTACAAAATCGATAAAGCTAGAGATTCAAAGACTGGCTTTGTAAAACTGGAGAAGATGCACTCTGGCCACAGGCGGAGGGGGCGGCCCGGGGCCCCTGTCAGGAAGCCAAAGCGGCCCGAGGCACCCCTGGAAGGTTGCCGAGTGGGCAGCGCCGCCTCTGGGGACGGCTTCGTGGCGAGTCCGGGACGGGCGAGAAAGAAAACCAAGCCCCATTTGTTAATTTTTTTTTTTTTTTTTTTTTTTTTTTTTTTGTACTCTCAAATGCCACCGGCACATTCCTTTAAAAAAAAAAAAATGAAAGGAAAGAAAGAAAGAAAGAAAAGGAAAATAAGAGAGGAAAAGGTCCTGAGAAATGACGGACGCTTGAACCTCGGGCTCGGGAAGACCAGCGCCCTTCGGCGGCTCGGCCTCGGGGGCGTGCGGAGGGCAGGCCCCGCGCGACCGCCGCTTTCCCAGGCCGCCAGGGGTGAGAAGGTGACGCCGCAGGCTTGGTGGCGGCTGGTTTTTCACACAGGAATCCCGCTCGCCACAGCTCACTCGAAGGCCGCCTCCCCGCTCCACCCCTAGCGCTGGGCGCCCGCGCCTTCCGACTCAGCCCGCCGCCGAGCAGACGGCGCGCCGCGGTAATTGGGCACAGGGGCCTTTTTCAGAGTCGCTCAGTCGATAAATGAAACGTCAGCTCCCCTGTGATCCCGCGTGTGTGGGGCGGCGGCGGCTGCGAGCCGGGGCGCGGGGCCGGCCGGCAGCCGCTGCTCTTTCACAGCCCCAGGCCCTGCGCGGCCTGCAGGCTGCTGGCGACCTCCCTTCCCCTCCCGTGGCGCCTGTGGCCTCCCGTCCCCTCCGGGGGCGTCCGCGGCCTCGGACCCCCTGCCAGAGCGCCCCAAGGGCCGCTGCCATACCAGAGGCTCCTGCGGTCTCCTGATTTGGTTCTACGTCTCTGAAACCCAGAGGTGAACAGGAAACCATGGAGGAGAATCCGAAACAGTCTTACAAATCAGACCTCCAAAATAACTGAATTCTTCTTGTTAATCATTAGATTCTCCCTTTTATTTAATGTGTGAGTCCAAGGGGATTCCCTCTGCTTCCCCATTCAATTAGACAGCAACCGCTTCCTCTAAAGTTCTCTCATCTGAAACCATCTGAGCAGGAGCACTTTGACCAACCCAATTCTGCTCTGGTCTGGACTACTTCTCCCAGTTTAGGGATCAGTAAATTGCCAAACATTTCCCAATTTATCCCTGAAGGAACCCCTGAAAAATGATGGCCTTTATTCTCCCTCAGAGAGGGAGCTTGAGCTCTTGAGGAAGAGATGAAGGCCCTTGCCGCTCTCGGCATCACTTATTCCTCCCTAATCCGGTCAGTTAATTGCTGAGTGCTCGCTTCCTGATCTGCGTGATGGCCTCGGAACGGGGCTGCGTGTAGACCTGGGTGACTCTCAACTCAGATCCCGAGTGGAGGGCCTGGGAAGACGCTCTGTGCTACCTAATAAAAAGCACGAGGTAACAGCCCTTGGTACTTTCCATGGGATTTTATTATTATCTTGTTTACTCTTCACAACGGTCTCTTTTATGGGTAATCAAACAAGCTGAGGGAGGTTCAGAAATCTGCCTGAATCTCACAGTTCATATACGTGGCAGATGTGCCTGCCTCCATGATCTGAAGAGCTCCTCAGTCTCAGGCTAGCCGGAGTTGGATCAATATGGTGTGATAAAAAGCAGCAGAAAGGCAGGAGGGCAATGGGACCTGAGAAGGCATTCTACTTTTTATTAGATACTAGTTTAGAAGCTCAGTTTGCAGAAGCGGCATTCGCATTCTTGCTGGAGGGACCCGGCCTTCGCTTTTACCTCTGAGGGATTTCCTCACAGGCTTGATGCTTTAACCAGCATCAGAGAAAGTCATATGCTCACCATGGTGAGACGCACGCTGTCATTCCTCACTCCTTGGACTTAATGTGAAACTCCTAATACAGGAAATCCTAAAAATTCAACCCTGTTCCAGAATTCAAAGATGTGACAGCTTCAACAGCAACAATTAGATATTGGTTAATGCATTGATATTAATGGAAATGGAGTAAGAGAGAACCAAAGTGATGTCCTTGTTGCTGCCCTAAGAATAGTTTTACAATTTAGAATACGTGGCTTGATATTCATTATTTTGCATATACTATAAAGTGAAGCTCACTGGCATCTTCAGGGTCTAATCCCATGAGACCATCTTCAAGATGGAATTGTATCACAATGCCTTGTGACACTTCGAAAACTAGATTTCTTTCAGGAAAGCTAATGAAGAGTCATTTTATAGAGAATTATATTTGAGAAAGATTCCCTTGTAACTGGAAGCAACTTACACAAATATTTTTACAGGGTTAGAATCATTTATTGAATAGAACAGCTTTGGTTCAAGCTAACATCAGTGGAATGCCATTTTGGTATGGTTTTCCATTATTTCAAAAGCAAGTCTAGGGAAGCCAGATTAATCAGGAATCTGATTATGTTTCTCCATATATGAAAAAAGAATAATCCTATTGAGAAGGCTTATCTTGGTCAAGCATATGGGGAACAGAAGCAATGTAGCTTTCTAGTGACATCTGTGTAGGGTTGGTTGATTGTGGTAAAGAGCTGGGAACGGGGACTGCCAAGTTCTAATAAAATTCCTCTCGCACTTCAGTCTTGCAAAAGAAAAATGATGCACTTTACTCAGAGTAGCCAAGCACAACAAGAAGTGACAGCCATAGTACTGGCCTAAAGAATTGCCACCTATCAGCAAATCCTTCAGTCATGAACATCTTAGTATGAATTTGCTTTCCTCTTAAGTGAGAGACAGAATCAATACATTTTCCCACAGTTTATTCTTTTGCAAATCACTAAATGTTTTATAGTAAATAGTATTTCTTTTCATGATCCACACCCCTTCTGAAAGCCTGTTATTAGACCACTGGAAGGTTTGATGGGATGGAGTAAGAAGTGAAAGTGGGGATAATTCCGATTAATTGTGCCTGGCCTCCTGGATGGTGGGCCTGGGGCTGGGATGGCGAATTGATGGCAAGAGGATTAGAGCTTCAAAACTTCAGTACTGAAGGCACTTAGTGCTCAGTGGGAAGAGGAAATAAGATTTCAGCAGATGGAGAAGAGGTATAGAAAGGAAATCAGGAACCAGACTTAATTTGTTTTGTGGTTTAAATAGATTAGGTCCTAGGCACCGGCAGCCACCTCCTACCCTGACCTGCAGACATGGCCCATTCTTGGTTAGGAAAACTCATGTGGACCATCACCACACTATTAAATCAAAAAGTAAGGTTACTTAACTGCTGTTATTATTTGTGACTGAGACAACTTTTGCTCAGAAATAATTAAGACATTGCATCCTAAATTATAACAATTCAACTTTCCTGGGCTATCTATACCCCTGGGTTCCTGGGCTATCTATACCACTGGGTTTCTACATTTATCTTTTGTTTCAATAGAAACAGGCCATATTAATTCAACAGGGCATATTAAGCCATATCTGCTGGAAAAACTTACACTTTATTTCTTGACCAACAACTACAGAGTGATTACTTAAATTTTTTTATTATGGTAAAATATATATAACATTATAACATTTATAATTTTAATCAGTCTACGTGTACAGTTCAGTGGCATTAAGTACATTCACATTGTTGTACACCCATCACCACCATCCCTCACCAGACTTTTTCATCCTACCATATGGAAATTCTACCCATTAAACATTAACTCCCTATCCTACCCCTAGCCTTTGGGAACCACTGTTCCACTTTCTTTCTGTATGTGATTAACTATTCTACCTTATATAAGTGGAATCATACAATAGGTATCCTTCTGGGTCTGGCTTATTTCACTTGACATAATGTTTTCAAGGTTCATCCATGTGGTAACATGTCAGAATTTCTTTCCTGTTAAAGGTTGCATCATATTCCATTATATGTACATACACATTTTGTTTATCCATTTATCCATGAATGAAAGTAATTATTTTTAAAAAGCACAGCAGTACTTACACATAAAAATGATGCTGTCCTTCAGAATAGGGCACTTCAGAAGTTATACTTACTCAGTGATGACTTGTGTCATGGGCTCTTTAGGGGAATTGTGTTCCCCTAAAATTCCTAGCCCCCAGAACCTCAGAATGTTGAATTCCTTACCCCCAGAACCTCAGAATGTGACTGTATTTGGAGACGGTGCTCTTTAAATAGGTGATTGAACTAAAACAAGCCCTTTAGGTGGGTCATAATATAATGTGACTAAAGTCCTTATAAGAAGAGGAAATTTGGGCACACAAAGAGACACCAGGGGTACACGCAGAGAAGAGGCCATGTGAAGACACAGCGGGAAGATGGCCATCTGCAAGCCAAGGAGAGAGGCCTCCGGAGACACCAAACCTGCCGACAACTTGATCTTGGACTTCATGCCCCCAAAACTGTGAGAAAATAAATTTCTGTTGTTAAAGCCACCCAGTCTGTGGTACTTTGTTATGGCAGCCCTGGCAAAGTAACACAACTTAGTACAAAAGACATTTTGGGTGCTTTTGCTGAAATTGTCTCAGAAACAGCATAAGCCCATGCACCCACATCAGCCTCGTTACTTTACAGTCACAAACACCATTCAGCTTGATCACTAGCTTTTTTCATCATATTGGGCTTTAAGTGGCTTCTGACTCTTTAACAAAAAATTAAATCCTCTCTCAAGGGATAAAGTGCCTTCTCCTGAGAATATGCAAAAGAGTACCCTGCCAACTTTGTAGGCAATTCCAAAAGGAAATTGCTTTGAGCAATAGCAGCAGAGTAAGAAAAAGTGTTTTGTCTACTATGGTAACTTGCACTGAAGAAGACAGCACTCCTTAAGATAAATATGCCCTGTTGTATTTGCTAAAGAATCTGTTGCTGTACTTTATATTGCTGTCTCCTCTATCAAAATGCAATATATGTACATTTTGGAACTTGCCTCACACCTTTTTTTTTCCTGCAAGAGCTCAAGCTCTTCAAAGAGCTCTATGACCTGACTCTTAAACCAAAGCTGCAGAGCCTTCTGTTTCTTAATCCGCAGCTGGATTGCTTTGATACTTTGGTCAAAAGGATCACTTCTCAATGGGGCTCAGTTCATAGGCAAGCTCCAGTACAGCCCTCTCACCCCTACCCTCAGCCCGATCAAGGAAAAGTGGGGGTCGTGAGGAAAGGACTGTGTGATGTGGAGAAGAGAGCAAGTCCCAGGAAAATAGGCTTTGGCGTCTTGAGGGAAAAGAACTGAGTTGGAATCAGGGATTGTATTAGTCGTTTTTTTGCACTGATCTAAAAGAATACCTAAAGCTGGGTAATTTAAAAAGAAAAGAGATTTATTTTCACTCATGATTCTGCAGGCTGTACAGGAAGTGTGGCCCCAGTATCTGCTTCTAGTGAGGCCTCAGGAAGCTTTTACTCATGGCAGAAAGTGAAGGTGGAGCAAGTGTGTCATGTGGCGAAGAGGAAGCAAGAGAGCTGCCAGGCTCTTTTAAACAACCGGCTCTTGTGTGAACTAATAGAACAAGAAGTCACTCATTACCATGGGGAGGTCACCAAGCCATTCATGAGGGATCCGCCCCTCTGACCCAAACACTTCCTACCAGGCATTACCTCTAACATTGGGGATCACATTTTAAGATGAGCTTTGGAGGGAACAAATATCAAACTGTAACAGGGACCTTGAGTTATTATATGCAGTTAGTTTGCCAGATACTTGTCATTTGTCAGGCATTTTCCAAAAAGCTTTCAATTACATTATCTTGAAAGTTATTTTAGAAGAAGAGGTTGGACTAGGAATCATGGTCACTGTCACGATTACATCAATCTCTGACTTTAAGAGGGGTCTTTGCAAATATCTCACTGCAAAAATGTCAAAAATGACACTGGCTAGGAATCTCATTTGTTTTCTAAAAAACAAAGTCCTATTTCTCACTGAGTGGAGCTCCTTGAGGATAGGGTCTGTGCCATCATCATCTTCACACATTTAGCACTGTGCAGGGCACCGAGTAGGTATTCTAAATGTTGAATGAATGACCTACAGCCCTTCACTAGGTTTCCAGCTCCTGTGATTCCAGTGTCTACCATCCTCTGTTGTGTTTCACATTTCTGCCCAGTTCCCACTTGATTTTCCCTTATTTGTATTTCTCAGGTTGAAGCCCAGATTTATTGTAAAACTGTGCCTATGACCAGAATAGGGTTTATCTTCACCATATCTCTGAATTTGAACTTGTAAGGAGGTCTAGAGGCTACAAAAGGTAACTGGATGCTACGTAAGCCTAGGTTTCAGTCTGTTGGAAATGAACTTGAACTTGGACTTGGACTGAAGCTTTCTGCCTTCCCCTTGTCAACCATCTCTCAGGCAAGTAAAGAATGGCATCAGAGCCAAAGGAACCAGCCATCAAAGCTCCCTTAATTTTTGATATCACCTGACTTTAAGATAACATAACCTTAAGACTTCAGACTTCAAATGGTTAATATAATTAGGCTAATGCAAGATAACTATCTGAACTAAGAAAAAGAAAATCTAGTGTATAATGACAATTCCTTTTATCAAAAAGAGACACAGACACAAAAAACAAAACACCTGTTAAAAGGGCTGCCTTTGTCTCCCACTCTCCTGGAGCTCCATGGCTGGTACAAAATTGAAACAACTCTTTTCCCTGTTCCTCCTAAAACATTCCTTGTATGAGACTATTTTCTGTGGGCAGAGATCAACAATGATGCCCCAACACAGTGAAAGAAGTTTGGATTCCTTCTCCTTAAGAAAATATTTCTCCAGCGAGCCCTCACTATTCTAGATGACCAGCTGGCAGGCTGGCAGGTGGAGACACTCTCTTTGCAGACCCCAAAGCCTTCGGCAACTTCTCAACTGTGCCTGAACTTGGCAATCATGCCTATGGAGAATGAGCTTTCTTTTTTTGAGAATGGAGGAATGCAATATGCACAATTTACCTTCTTTCTCAGAAGCTATTTTATACCTCATTAATGCCAGGAGAAAGGGCTTATAAGGGTCCTGACATGTAAATGTCTAATTAGGAAATTTTCAAAGCTGACAGTATGTAAAACACTCACGTTTTATTTAAAATAGAAAGAAATGAAAAGATAATTTATCATCACACTGCTAAGGAAGTCCTCCAATAGAAAAAGGAACGCTTTTACACTGTTGGTGGGAGTATAAATTAGTTCAACCATTGTGGAAGACAGTGTGGTGATTCTCCAAGGATCTAGAACCAGAAATACCATTTGACCCAGCGATCCCGTTACTGGGTATATACCCAAAGGATTATAAATCATTCTACTATAAAGACATATGCACACGTATGTTTATTGCAGCACTGTTCACAATAGGAAAGATTTGGAACCAACCCAAATGTCCATCAATGATAGACTGGATAAAGAAAATTTGGCACATATACACCATGGAATACTATGCATCCATAAAAAAAGGATGAGTTCATGTCCTTTGCAGGGACATGGATAAAGCTGGAAACCATCATTCTTAGCAAACTAACACAGGCACAGAAAACCAAACACTCCATGTTCTCACTCATAAGTGGGGGCTGAACGATGAGAACACATGGACACAGGGAGGGGAATATCACACACCAGGGCCTGTCGGTGGGTGGGGGGATAGGGGAGGGATAGCATTAGGATAAATACCTAATATAGATGACAGGTTGATGGGTGCAGCAAACCACCATGGCACGCATATACCTATGTAACAAACCTGCATGTTCTGCACATGTACCTCAGAACTTAAAGTATAATAAAATAAATAAATAAATAAATAAATAAATAAATAAATATGTTTTGTTTTTAAAAACACTACAGAAGTCCTCCAATAAAATGAACTTCTTATTTATATATTCCACTTAAGCTCGGCTCAGCCTGCTACCCTCATCCATTAAGTCCAATGTTCATGTTCTCCTTTCTTCCTTCCTGCAGGCATTTCGTCACACTCTTATTGCCTTAGCTTGGTTTTCCCTGAAGGAAGAGCCTGATGCCAGCGCTTTTGTGCAGATAGATAACTTTGGAGGTGGTCCTAGGGCAGAAGAGAGAGAGAGCAGGGAGAGTGAGATGGCAAGGCAGGGAAACGCACTACTACGGGAAACAAGGGTTTGATTCTGCCGAGACCACCTGAGAAGCCTGTTTAAATGCCTTCTTGAACTGTTCTCTTGAAAGATAGGAAGCAGGTCCATGGATTCATCAGTTCCCTTCCCATGGGTCAAAGGTTATTCCCAGGAGTTTTAACTTCCCGATCTATGCATATGCTTGGGCAAAGCCAACCCTCCTAGTATCTGTGGTGACCCAGTATAGAAAACAAAAATAAATGATGTATTAGTTATCCATTGCTACAGAAAAATATCACCCCAAAATTTGGTGGCTTCAAATCACAATGATTCCTCCACAGTTTCTGTGAACCTGGATGTCGGAGCAGCTGAGAAACTCTGGCTCAGGGTCCCTCATGATGTTGCAGTCAGGACATGAACCCAAGATTCCATCACCTGAGGGCTTGACTGTGGCTGGGGGATCTGCTTCTAAAAGAGCCCACACACGGCAGCTTCCTCGCTGGTTGTTGGCAGTAGGCCTTATTTACTGTCACAAAGGCCTTCCCATAGGGCTGTTTGAGTGTCCTTACTCTGTGGCAGCTAGCTTCTCAAAGAATCGATGGTCCAAGAGAGAGCAAGGCAGAAGCCACATGTCTTTTGACCTCACCAATAGTATTTATGCTATTGGTCATATAGACCAACCCCAGTGAAATGTGGGAAGGGACTACACAAGAATGGGAATGCCAGGAAGTGGAGACAATTGGGGCCATCATGTGGGCTGGCTACCACATAGGTTATGTGTGCAAGGGTCACATAGTCAGCACAAAATGTACTAAAACCTGCACAGAACTGTCAACCCTGACATGGCTGAAATAATATATGAGTCCATAAAGACGTGAGTCATGCTGAACGCAGTGGCTCACACCTGTAATCCCAGCACTTTGGGAGGCCAAGGTGGGCGGATGACTTGAGCCCACAAGTTCAAGACCAGACTGGGTAACATGGCAAAACCCAGTCTCTACAAAAAATACAAAACTTAGCTGGGCATCGTGGTATGCACCTATAGTCCCAGCTACTTGGGAGGCTGGGGTAGGAGGATAGCTTGAGCCCGGGAGGTGGAGGTTGTAGTGAACCAAGATCGCACCACTGCATCATTCCAGCCCGGGTAATAGAGCCAGATCTAGTCTCAAAAAATTAAAAAAAAATTTAAAGGATATGAGTCATGGTATTCCAGATGCCTGTTCCAGCTATGTCTCTTTCATGCTTCCCACCACTCAGACCCAACCATTTCCTTGGCTCCTCAAGTTGAACCCAGGATTTGCAATTAAACGAAGATCTCAGAAAATACTGAGGTGCTAAGCTGATCTAGAATTCTAACATTACAAGTACAATAAATGATCTGAAAATGGCCTACATCTTGGATTGATTAAATCATTCAGGAAGTTTATTTCTTGGTTTTCTTTTACTCCAAAGCTACAACAGGCAGGCTGCAGAAGCCAACACGTGACTGTCTGCCTTTCAACAGGGGAAGAGAACAGGTCAGATGCTCCAGCTTTATGGAACAGAACATTACCCTAAAGCAAACAAACCTGTGTAAAACATTTTCAACCTGAAAAATATAGAGAAATGAATCTCTAAGTATAACGGTTTTATTTGGGAATAATAGACAAGAAGTAAGATTGCAGTCTGGGACATACATACATGCAGATCATGATGGCCTCTGAAATGTCCAGAAAGCAAAGGAAAGGATTAGGGTCCACTGGGGAAAAAGATTTACTCAAGTTGTTTTGAAAGAAAGCTTATTGGCACTATATGTGTCTTACAAACGCTGGTGAGTTCTGATTGGTGAATGTCAGTAGTTGCTAGGTAGGACTTGTAACCTTGGAGTTATGGTTAGGCGCTTGTAGGTTTTTTTGTTTGTTTGTTTGTTTGGGGTTCTTTATGAGACAGAGTCTCACTCTGTTGCCCAAGCTGGAGTGCAGTGGTGTAATCTCGGCTCACTGCAACCTCTGTCTCCTGGGTTCAAGTGATTCTCCTGCATCAGCCTCCCAAGTAGCTGGGATCACAGGCGCATGCCACCATGCCCAGCTAATTTTTTTTTGTATTTTTAGTAGAGATGGGGCAGGCTGGTCTCGAACTCCTAACCTCAGATGATCCACCCGCCTTGGCCTCCCAAAGTGCTGGGATAACAGGCGTGAGCCACCCTTATAGTTTTTGACTGGGCCTAGTGAGACAGTTTTTAAAACAGGCAAATGTTCTTATATAAGTGGCTATCTCTCCTTGTGCTGCTAGCTGCAGTTTGAAAAAATTCCTTGTGATATTTCCTTTTGTCAGACAAATCATATGTGAGAGCCCTCCCTTCATGGCCTTCTCTGAACCCAGTGGCGAGTTTGACACAAGTGACTTTATTTTGAATCATACAACTTCCATGACATGAACATTAATTGAACACATTGATCACAAGGACAAGATTCGTTTTGATTTAAGTCCAGTTAACAATGCAACTGACTCCTCCAGACTTTCAGAGTCTTAGAGGATGACGAACACATGCCTCAAAGTCATCACTGCAGCATGACTACTCTGACTCCAGTCATTGTCCCCAACTTTCCAGGCAAGGGCAGGACACAAAACATAGGAGTAATGTGTGTATCAGAACAGAAAACCCTAGAACTTGCCAGCCAGCAGACTTCACATATATTTTACTGGCCAGAACAGTGTCACGGGTCATTCCAGGTTGTCAGAGAAGATGGGGAGGTTGTTAAAATGTATTTGTTATTAAAATAACATAAAAAAAATAGAGACAGGTCACGCATGGTGGCTCACACCTGTAATCCCAGCACTTTGGGAGGCCGAGGCGGGTGGATTACTTGAGGCCAGGAGTTCGAGACTAGCCTATCCAACATGGCAAAATCCCATCTCTACTAAAAACCACAAAAATTAGCTGGGCGAGGTGGCACACACCTGTAATCCCAGCTACTTGGGAGGCTAAGGCACAGGAATCACTGGAACCCAGGAGGCGGAGGTTGCAGTGAGCCAAGATTCCACCACTGCACTCCAGCCTAGGCAACAGAGCAAGACTCTCTAAAAAAAAAATAAATAAATAATAAATTTTAGAGACAGGGGTTCATTCTGTTGCCCATGCTGGAGTGCAGTTTTAGAGACAGGGTTTTGTTCTGTTGCCCATGCTGGAATGCAGTGGTGGCATCACAGCTCACTGCAACCTCAAACGCTTGGGCTCAAATGATCCTCTGGCCTTGGCCTCCAAAAGCTCTGGGATTATAGGCATGAGCCACTGTGGGGAGTTTTTTTTTTTTTTTTAAGCTGATTATCCAAATTGGGTTCTATAAATAAGGGAAAAGGGGAGGTTGGATATTGGATGGGCAATTCGTTGTTTTTGCAACCCAGGGTTTTTTAGCCTACTCTATGGGTGGAAATGCTTTTTGCTACAGTCACCCAAAAGGCCCAGATAGTCAAAGGGATCTTGAACCACTAAACAACCAGCCACTGGTTAGTTCTGTACTTGGGCGAAAAAAAAAAACCCACTGTGACATGACCCATTGCTGCTGGATTTTCTGTTACATGCAGCTGAACTCAATGCCTGATTGATACAACCCACAGAAATATTTTTATTTATTTTTACTTTTTCTTGAGACAGAGTCTCGCTGTGTCGCCCAGGCTGGAGTGCAGTGGTGCAATCTTGGCTCCCTGCAACCTTCACCTCCCGGATTCAAATGATTCTCCTGCCTCAGCCTCCCGGGTAGCTGGGGTTACAGGCATGCACCACCACATCTGGCTAATTTTTTAATTTTTAGTAGAGACTGGGTTTCACCATGTTGGCCAGGCTGGTCTCGAACTCCTGACCTCAGGTGATCCACCCACCTTGGCCTCCCAAAGTATTGGGATTACAGGCGTGAGCCACCATGCCCGGAAAGAAATATTTTTAGATCATCTCTAACCAAGTGACAATTTTGTTGCATTAATTGTTAAATTTAAAATTTGTTCATTATCTTCAAAGATGTGGTTTCAAATTTGTCAAATTTATAAACATCATCATTATTGATCTTCTGAAAAAATAATAGCCACGTGATAATCCTGACGCTTCTGCACATTGGTGTTTTTCTGTTTGTTTATTGTTTTTTCCAGTCCCTTTAACTGGACATGCTCTCACACACCTTTGGGTCTTCATGTCTGACAGGCCCTCTGTCTAGATGCTATCCACTCTCCCTACCCCATCCCCAATTTGCCAAACACCTCCTTGCAAAGGCTTTCCCTGAATCTTCCAGTCTAAATCAAGTAACTCAGTTAAATTATCAGGCAGACAGAACACTTTCTTTCTGAAACTTACTGCATTTTATACATACCTATTTCTTTTTGAGGGTATGTATATAATATGTTTTCCCACTGAACTGTAAGTCCTATGAGGTCAGGGGCTGTGTTAGTTGTGTTCACGCCTGTCCTGATCCTGAGAGGAGAAAAGTGCCAGCTGGAATGTTATGTCCACATTGACTTTCAAGAAGCCCCTGGAAAGGTCAAGTGGGATGCTCTTGTTCAAGGGATTGATAGACTCTAGACATGATCAAGGATGATGTCCATAGTGGATTCTGCTAATTGAAATGTTTAAGCCTTTCTATTTGTTTCTTATTTTTTATTTTTTTTCTTCTTGTAAGCCTCTGGGGAACAAGGAATGTGTCCAGGAATGGCAGGCTCCACAAAGCAGTCTGGGCAAACTTCCAGGCTGTCCAGCCAATCAATAGAGTTTCCAGGGGTGACAGGCCAAGTTGTAATCCCTCTTAGTAACTCTAAACAGAGCAAAAATACGGATCGACCACAGTTAAAGGTGAGAATCTCTTAATGCTTGCTTATATAATATTTCTTAAGGCTTGCAGTTTGCAGAAGTAAATACAGATTGGAAAATATCTGTTTATACTCTCGTGGCAAAGCAGGCATCTGGAGCGCATTTAACTGTGGTAATACTTTGCTCCCAAGTAAATGTTCTGTTTGTGACAATACAACACCAGGTTATTTGGCATTTCAGAAAGGCACCATTCTCCTCCTGGGTTCTATACAAAACTGAAGGCAAGATTTCAGGACAATCCATTCTGAGAATATTAAAACATGCACCAACTCAAACGAGAAGACCAGGAAAAACTGGAAAGAAGTTCAAGTTATAAGAAAATTAGAAAATATAATGCCGTCGTAGAAAATTACTGTTTGTTGTCTATTCTACTTCTTTCCTTTAAAGATTACTATGATGGAAATGCCCATTAATGACTCCTGCCTATGAGGAAGTCTTGTTTATCCACACTATCTGGGGTTTGAAAGATGTGGAGGCAGGAAGTGGGGTAAGAGAGATGGGAGATAGAGGTCAACTGGAAGCTGCACTTCCAGGTATAGGCTACACACTGTGAGGCTATAATAATAGCTGGTCAGCTAGAGATGGGGGTTCTGGAATATTTGGATGTTTATGTATCCAGATTACTTGAGTCCCAAAGGAGCCAGGTAGAAGGAATTCTAGTGAATAAATAAAACTCTGACTCAGCATTTATTTAATTCAAGGTAGTAATTTTACAAGCTGCTTCATTTTTTTACTGAAATTAGGACAAATTCTAAATAAATTAAGAGTTTAAGTCACTAAATAAAATTAAAAGTAGACTACATAGCGGGGGGATAAAAATTATCTTACTAATCACTTACTCAGTATTTGAGAGGTACCGCTCTAAGAGGGAAAAATATTATTTATCTATTTTTTCCTGGTTTTTATACACCAAAACATCCTAAAAGTACTGTGAGAAAATAACATTTTTAAAAATGGATAATATTTTTCAGTGTCTTTTAGAAAATAATTTTTGAAAGGTTACTGATAAATTATTCACCAGAGGTAATCCATCATAAAGAATTAACCAGAAAATATCAGAGACACAGTTAACAAACCTAAGGCAGAGAATTGTATGCTTTTGTACTTTCTGTATCACTATAAGGGAAATAGGTTTAAATCCAGAGAGGAGATACTGCCTTTGCCAGAAACAGAAACATTTTTAACACTATTCTTCCTGGGAAAAAAGCATTTAAAAATTCGATGGGGCCAGAATACCCATCCAGAAGTTATGACCTTAAAGCCACTTTCAAGTCCACAAGAACAAGGTGTGCTGTGGTCTACTCAATCTACCTCCTGGGGAGTCAGGCTCATAAAGCTGAAGTTGAGGTCAGAAAAATGAGTAGGATGCAGCATACACCTTTTATCAGTGCCAGCAAACGGTCCATGAGCTCTCAAAAATGCTTCTATTGTTGTTGCTGTTTCAACTATGACTTGGAATTAACACAGCACAGAACGATACTGCCTCTCTGTTCTGAAGTCCTGGTAGGTAAGTAAACAAGTAACTTGCTACAACTTCCCCGCAAAAGTATGTATAAGAAGCCTGCCCCTGGCCGGGTGCGGTGGCTCACGCCTGTAATCCCAGCACTTTGGGAGGTCGAGGTGGGTGGATCACAAGGTCAGGAGATCGAGACCATCCTAGCCAACATGGTGAAACTCCGTCTCTACTAAAAATACAAAAATTAGCCAGGTGTGGTGGCACGCGCCTGTAGTCCCAGCTACTCATTGAACCCGGGAGGCGGAGGTTGCAGTGAGCCAAGATCATGCCACTGCACTCTCGCTTGGGCAACAAAGAGCAAGACTCTCTCTCTCAAAAAAAAAAAAAAAAAAGCCTGGTAGAACTTTGAGTCTAGCTGAGCTTCTTTCATAGCTTCCATTGCTTGTGTTTTCTTCTTTAGGTAAATAGTAGAACTATTTCGCCAGTCATATTACAGTTTAATCTGCGGCACTTGGTCTAGAAGAAACACAGATGGAACTGATGAAGGTTTTACTGCGTGGACAGTGTGATACTCACCATGTTTGAGTGACACTGTTTTGTATATATACACATAGAAAAGTTTAACAAGCCATCATTTGCTATGACAATGGGGCATATGAGTGGTTCTCAAACCAAGGAGCAGAGATTATCTCTTTGTGAGGACAAATTTGATTAAGAGGCATTCCTTGTGTGCTTTTTGTGGTATTGAACAGAGAGCCAAATGCTTAGCTTCAATGTAACCATCTTTCCAGTACCCTTGAGAAAAAAAGCTGCCTGTCAACACTTGGGTAAACAATATCTAGAAGTGATGGAAGGAAAAATACTCAGAGGCAGGAAAGCAATGGAGATTGCAAGTCTTACAGACTTGCATACAATTCATGAAAGAACCAGAAGGCTCAAAAAGAATAGAATTCTGGGCCCTCCCCTCTTCAGTTTCCTCAAACATTCCACAGCCTTTAGACTCAAGGGATTCTTCTTTGGTTGCAATGAATATAGTGAACACTTCAAGGTTTGTGCCAACAGGGAAGTAAGAGAGCCCAGTTAACACAAAATAATGAGACATCCTTTAAAGTCATACACAGTCACTTCCCCTGTCCCTGCCCCACAGGCCAGCAAAATGCTAGACGTGGAGACATGGGCCCAGCAACCAGCTCTTTTCTAGAAAATTACCAGGAGAGATGAACCAGACTCAGATGAATACTTAAAATCTGGATATGCAAAATCTGTTCATGTAGCATGATCTTTTTATTTCTGTTAAGTCTCTAAAACAAAATGTGATGAAACATCATTTAGGCAGAAAGCTTGTGGAGTTATGGGGTGGCAGAGATGAGGGGGTGAGGTGAAGGGGACTGTGGAAGAGGAGGAGTGAAAAGGGAAAAAATCCAGGAGATTATCTGTATCAATCTCATTGCTAAAAATGTCTGCTTCCTTCCTTGGGGATCAGAGTTTGCGGGGTTTTCTCTTTCTCTGTTGACAGAAGATCTTGTAAAATGATAGCCACTGAATCAACTAAATACATTCAACAAATATTGATGAGTATTCTCTATGTTTTTGACACTGTGCTGGCACAAAAGAAGATACAAAAATGAGTAAAACTCAATTGCCCATCGTTGACACTTCTACAGTTTATTAAGAATGTATACATTGACACTTCTACAGTTTATTAAGAATGTATACATTAACTCCCCAGGAGATTAATCTACAAAGTACATGAATTGGTTTCAAAGCAGAGGTAATTGATTAATTCATATCCATTTACCCACTTATTTACTTAGATACTTAAGGTCTAGGAGATTGTATCAGGACAGTCTTTAAAGTTGTTTTAAAAAATATCAATTTTCTTACTAGTTTTATCTTCTTTTCTAGAGCCTTTAATTGTAAATGATAGAATGAAATAAAATTAACAACCTTTGACATGAGACACAGCTGTGGTTCTGAAAATAAGGGACAAAGGCTGTGAAATAGAAAACAGATATCCAAAATTCATGCATTGTTCCACAGTTTTACAAAATTGGCCTCAAAGCCTCTTCCAGACTACTGTAAAACAAGCTTATAAATTAGAAGCAGAAAAGCACACTGATACCAATAAAAGTTACAAATTTAGAGAACAGAGATGGAAAAATATTTAATGCAAACAGAAGAACTAAAGAAGGATAGTTATTGATGGTCATTTTGTACATAGGCATAAAGCTCCCTCAATTAGATCAGGAGCAACTTGTTAGACAAGCAGGAAATTACTAGAAGTAGGTACATTAGCATAAGTAAAAACTATCAGCTGATAGTAAGGGAAGTTGTAGGTAACCAGTTAAAAAATTCAAAGAGCACAAATGGTCTGGGACCACTTGGTAGAAGCTAGCAGCTCTACCCACCTTAATAATCCCTGGGAAATCACATCATTACAAAATTGTTTTTCATAATGGTGGCCCTGAGTCATCAAGGAAGACTTTAAATCCTGTCAGTATTCTCTGTTTTAAAAAGCAGGAAATGTTTTGGGGCCAGGAGACTATGTAATGCATTTTAGGGTTTTATAGACAACATTTGGTTGTGTAGACTATTCCCTAGGAACTGAAATCTCCCTGATTAATCAGGAATTTACAGTGCCTTTGACCAAGAAAATACTCTTTGAAAAACTTTCTCTAATAACTATCAACCATGTTTCATTAGAGAAAATAGTAGGTTATCTTTTCCATATATTCCCACAATTATTTTAAAACACTGAATCTGGCCTACTCTAGGGAAAGCTTTTTGTGTAGAATTTATGTAGATGGAGAGATGATAGGGAGGAAGGTGACAGCAGCAGAAATAGCAGGAAGGTATGTGGCGACTTGACACATTCACTAATGCTAAGTAAAAACTGACTGCAGAGCTTCTGTGGTGGAAGGTACAGAGATGCAGGACCCTATGAGTGAGTCATGGTGTTGGTAGAGTATAAGAAAATGACCCCATGTGTCTGTCTTTCTTTAATACATGTGAAGACTGCAGTGTTTCGTTGCAACAGGCATGTCCTGTTCAGGCCCCAGGAAAGGGCCACACTTCTGTGAAGAGTCCCTATCTTTCATATGGAGGAAGATAGCACTAGAATAAAAACTAAACTTGACAAACAGGCCCTTACAGAGGTGGGTGAGAGAACGCCTTGTTTCCTCTAGGCCTCACTTTCCTGGGCCTTGACTTGGAGTTGCCTGGATATGCTGAGGGAGCAGCCTGGTGAAAGCGGATGCTGGTCTCTGTCTTGGGGCAGGAGGAAAGGAACAAAGCCAAAACACATCCAGGGGTCTTGTATGGATGAGCAAGCCTGATCTCATTATCTAGAGTTCTTAGTTACAGGTGAATTCTATGTCCATTTTCCTTTAATAACCATGGAACTTTTGCTGCGTCTTCCTGCACCTTACCACCTCTTCTCAAGTGGTCATCCAGTTCACACTGCAAACAGCTGTGACCAACTTCCTACCTCTCGAGGCAATCTTAGAGAATCATTTAGGAGACAGCCATGTTAATGTTAATTCACCTCATAACAGTAAGACTTTAATCTCTGGCTTACCAGAGGATCCAACTTTATAATCATTCTTTTTCTTGCTCTTTGTGGAATAATGTCTTTTCTAGTTTTTCTAGTCCTTGCATCCACACTTATCAAGTGACATGTACCTTAGACTACATGGAGGCTGATAATACTATGCCCTTGGTAGATTTTCCAGGACTTTTTCTGGTGCATTAGTCCATTCAGATTTTGTTAATACCCACACCAGAGGCTGAGTGGGAAAAAGAGAGGTGTTAACAAAGACTGAAATGACTAATGGACCAGATTTTTTTTTAGACAAAATTAGAGGGGATTACCTTAAATTGTCATCCCTTTTGTGGCTCTATTTTAAAAATTTACTAGTATATTAGGCATTGCTAAATATGTCTAAAAGACAGTTATGCAGCAACATAGCTCAGACATAGTATTATTTCCCACCAAGAAAGATGGTAGCATTTTACCCACAATCCTTGTCTCAGATGCCTGCCTGAGTGGAATTCCCACTCCTTTTGGTATGGTTTTGAGAGTTGAGACATCATCTTTATCTACTGGCTTCTGTGGTATTTACTGCATCTAAAATGAAAGATTCTGCATTTAAGTGTTACCTAGAAAAAAACACAGTATCTTGCTTTCTTTTATTCATTCATTTGAAGTAATTATTGCTATCACAGTCTCATGTGCATTTTTCCCAAACCATAATGATTTGAGACTTATAGAGTATGGTAAAACAGTTGGATTGTTTTTTCAGAGAGGCAATTTTGTGAAGAAAATGGTAGTAATCTGAGCCACTTTTTGGTTTCTAAAGATTTCATCTGTTCACAGGACAATTTTGGGGTTCACACAATTTTTTACCTGGAAGCTGAGAACCTATGTTCAAAATCTTGTTTTCCATCTTCCACATGTAGAGTGCAGGTATAAGAACTTAAAATAAGACACATTCTTTTGTAGAATTTTCCTTTCCTTCCTCCTTTGCCTCAGAGCATCTCTGAGTTCTTTGTAATTAGTTTTAAAGAAACATGCAAAAAGTTATAGTCTTTTCAAATAAAATACATGTTTCCCTTAGGAATTTATACTAAAATATGTATTTATTTTTAAAAACCAAATGATATGAATATAAGAAATGCAATACTGGGTCAGCCCAATGGTCTAACCAGCCTGTGGTTTCAAAGTTTCATAGTACTCCATTAATGTTGACCTCAGAAGTTTTGGGATGTATTTCAAACTCCCTGGTTTCCTTTAATACTGAAATCTGAATTTACCATTCAGAGATTCATCTAAATCTTTTCCTGAACTTATTTATATCTCTAACTTATATCAACTATCGAAATAATGAGTACCATAATGGCGAGGTTACTATATCCTATCTACTGTGAGACCATAGAAAGGATATTACTACAGGGGGATGAAGAATTGGGATGGATAATTCAATCTCTTACAATTATTTTCTTTTTCTTGAGACAGGGTCTCGCTCTGTTGCCCAGTCTGGGGTGTAGTGGTATGATCTCGGCTCACTTCAACCTCAACATCCTGGGCTGAAGCAATACTCCTGCCTCAACCTCCTGAGAAGTTGGAACCATATGCATGTGCTATCATGCTGGCTATTTTTTTTTTTTTTTTTTTTTTTTTTCACTTTTTGTAGAGATAGGCTCTATGTTGCCCAGGCCGGTCTTGAACTCCTGGGCTCAAGCAATCCTTCCATCTCGGCCTCCCAAAGTGCTGGGATTACAGGTGTGAGTCACTATGCCTGGCCTACAATTATTTTCTTGGTTACAACTATTTATATCCCTCCCACATGCAAAACTCCCCCATCCCCATCTTGTGACATCTTTCCCCGATCCCAAAGCCTCATCCAACCATGGCATCTGCCAAAAACCTATGATCTTGTGATCTATAAATCCAAATGCTGCTACTTAGATCCAAATACCTATAAGCTGGATAGAAATTATCTACCTCCTGCATACCCATGGTAGGCAGCTTCTAAGATGGTCCCAATGGTTCCTGCCCACTGGTATTTGTGGCCTTGTGTTATCTTCTTCCTATGAGTAACTTGCTTCTAGAATGTGGCAGCATTAAGGGGATGTCACTTCTGTGAATATGTTACATAAGAATGACTTCTATCTTGCTAGCAGACTCTGTCTCTTTTGCTGGCTCTGATAAAGCAAGGTACCATGCTAAGGAGGCTCACAAGGTAAGGAACTGAAGGTGACTTCTGGCCAATAGCCAGCAAGGAATTGAAGCCTCAGTCTAACAGCCATCAAGGAACTGAATCCTGGCAATTATGTAAGTGAACTTGGGAGTGGATCCCTCCCCAGTCAAACCTTCAGATGAACCCCAAGCCCTGGCTGACAACTTGAACAAAGCCTATGACAGACCCTGAATCAGAGAATCCAGTTCAGCTGTGCCTGGAATTCTGACCCACAGAAACTATGAGATAACAAATATGTGTTCTGTTGTTTTAAGTGACTAAATTTTGGGGATGTTACTTAGCAACAGATAATTAATTAGTACATCTAATGTACAATGGTGGAACAGGGACAGGATAACCGCAATAAATACTCCCATTTGAAAAAGTAAAGACTGGGCTGGGTGTAATCTTAACACTTTGGGAAGCTGAGTAGGGGCAGATTGCTTCAGTTCAGGCATTTGTGACCAGCCTGGACAACATGGCAAAACCCTAGCTCTCAAAAAAAAATTAGCTGGGCATGATGGTGTGCACCTGTAGTCCCAGCTACTCAGGAGACTGAGGCACGAGAATCACTTGAACTCGGGAGGTGGAGGTTGCAGTGAGCTGAGACTGTGCAACTGTACTTCAGCCTGGGCAACAGAGTGAGACCCTGTCTCAAAAAAAAAAAAGGAAAAAAAAAAAAAAAGGAAAAAAAAGACTGAAGGCACATCATAATCATTGGCCCAACGATTCTAAAATCCCATTAGGTAAGTGTTGTGGGAGTCCCTCTTATGAACAGAGTGGGGTCCCTCTACCCCAAGGCAAGGATGTTCCTTACTAGATCTCCATTCTGCTTCATGAGTATAGCTCTCAAGTCGATTTTTCTCCATTGCTCTTGGTTCTGTTTTCTCAGAGACCCCTCCTGTTCCATGATACTTCTTGCTCCTTTGTGAAGAGAGCATTGGAACAATTTCAGTTGAACATTGGAACCACCCAATCCCAGAACCAATGCCACTTCTAAGTATTAATTTCTGTTTTGGTCAGGTATTGCTGCTTAACAAACAACCACAAAAATGTCAGTAGCTTACAACAATAAGCACTTATTGCACCCTGTGGTCTGCAGACCTGAGGGTGGCTCTGCTTCAGGCTGGGAGTCCATTTGACTTATTTTAGTCTGAGGGTCTATGCCAAAAAGCAAGGCCACACTCAGAAGCATCTTCTCTGTTCACATCACAGACATTAAAATCCTATTGACCAAAGCAAGTCATATGGCCAAGGCCAAAGTCAAGGCGCAGGAAAGTATTTTGCCATCATGAGATCATGTGGAGAATATGGATATACAATATCACTACATTTGAGGAAAGAACTGAGTTCAATTATTCAACCTATCACACTATATACATTTTATGTGAAGAAGGGTTCCTATGCCTAAAAATATTTTTAAGTTCCTGGCCAAAAGGATTTCTAAAATCTCTAGTTTTTAGAGCATCATGGAAACAGAATATTTGCATGGGTAAGGGGTAAATAAGTAAGTACAGAGAGGCCAGTCCTGTTTGGCAGGCACTGAGGGCGGTTGTGTATTTCATCAAGCACCTGGAAGGAGTACAGGAAAGGCAGAATGAGGATGCTGGATAATTAAGTAGCTTATCCAGAATTAGCCCATTATTTATTATGGGATAAAAAAAATATTTTTGCATGTCTCAAGCAAGATAGATGCATTCAGTTGTAAGTTCAAAAGTATATTGTAGTACCCTAGTGTTTGCAGTGGCATGATACATAATAGCAAAAGATGGAAACAACCCAATGTTCTAGATGACTAGATAAACAAATGACTATATATACACACAATGAAATATTATTCACCTTAAAAAGGAGTAAAATTCTGATACATGCTACCACCTTATGAATCTTGAAAACATTATGCTAAATGGAATAAACCAGACACAAAAGAACAAATACTGTATGAGTCCACTTACATGGGGTACTTAAAATAGTCAAACTCATAGCACACAAAGTAGGATAGTGGTTACTAGGGGCTGGGAAGAAATGAAGAGTTCTTGTCTAATGGATACAGAGTTTCAGTTTGGGATGACTGAAAAGTTCTGGTGATGGATAGTGATGATAGTTGCATAATGTGAATGGACTTCAAGCCACTGAATTGTACATTTAAAATATGGCTAAAATGGTAGATTTTATTTTTTCTTCTTTTTAGCCATCTATAGGCTTATCAATTTTGTTATCCTATGTGGTATATTTTATCACAAAAAATTTGCTTCATAGAAAAAATATATTCTAAAGCTAACCACAAATAATTAGGATAATCTACACCACTGTACTTCTCCACCATAATGGGTAAAAGGTTGACCATATTTAATAATGAAATCTTATGCCAAATAAAAATGAAATTGGGAAGGGCTGAGAAACTCTTATGACATGTCTATATTTCAAAGAAAATTAGGCTCCTACCGAGACATGATAAACCTGTTATGATTGAAGAAAATCCACTTATTTCCAGCTTCTGTTCTTGTTCAGAAAACCAAGAGACAAATCAGAATGGCAATAGTCCTCATATGTCAGTACTTTTATGTTTGAAAATTCCATAACCCTAGGAATACACTCTTAGATCTCCCTTTAAGAAAGCCTAATTCCTGTAATCCCAGCACTTTGGGATGCCGAGGCAGGTAATCACCTGAGGTCGGGAGTTTGAGACCAGCCTGACCAACATGGTGAAACCCCGTCTCTATTAAAAATACAAAAAATGAGCCGGGTGTGATTGTGGGCGCCTGTAATCCCACCTACTCAGGAGGCTGAGGCAGGAGAATTGCTTGAACCCTGCGGATGGAGGTCACAGTGAGCCGAGATCGTGCCACTGTACTCTAGCCTGGGCAACAGAGCAAGATGCCGTTTCAAAAAAAGAAGAAAGAGAAAGAGAGAGCCTGATTCAAGGAGCGTAGTTTGCAGACAGCCTCCAGCTGCTGAACCTTCAGAATCCAGCAGTGTCATGCTGAGGTGACACTCCCCGGACCTCTCCAATGACTGAGCTTGGTGGGAGTAGTAGAGATGGGCCATTCTTGCCTACTGTGGAACTCTTCTAATGGGCAATCTTCGCTCTGACACTCCCATTAGCCTGGCTGAGAATTTCACAGAGCTGCACCGCAGTCTGGACACTCTTCCTACCCAACCTCCCTTTACAGGTGTCAGATGGTCATCACAGCTTGAGGCTCTCCTGTCTACTCCTGCTCCCTCTCCCCTTTATCCTTCACTGGCATTTCTCCCAGAATTGCACGTCTAGTTCTGTCTTGGTGTCTGTTTCCTGGAGGGCCTGAGCTGACAGAGAAACACTATGAGTTAAGTTTTGTTTGTTTGGCATGCTGACTTAGAAAAAAGGTATTGGCTTTATTCAAATATTTGCCCTACTTTAATAATATTAAAAGAATGAAGACTGTTCCCTGAAAACTGGTTCTCTAGGCTATCTCAACCTGGCTGACTTGAACTAGGTGACTGGGGTTTGGGGAGCTGGTTTTGCTAGGTTGAATATAGCTGGAGGCCCCACTGATGTTTTCATTCAGGCTGTAAAAGAGGTCAATGCTGGACCAAAATATAAAAGTAAACCAAAAAAGAAAGGAGCACAGGAAACTGGAGATATAATATGGGCTGCAAATGGCAATCACAGAGTCAAAGCATTGGGAGAGATGGACAGCTGTTCTCTGAGTCAGGCTGGGAAATCAATCCCTGACTAGACATCGTATGTCTTAGAGATGCCTGGTGTAATTAGTTTTCTAGGGCTTTCCTAACATATTACATATTGGGTGGCTTAAGGCTTAAAACAACAAAAAGTCATATTCTCACAGTTCAAGAGGCCGGCAGTCTGCAGTCAAGGTGTTGGTGTACTGATTCCTTCTTAAGGTATTCAGCGGGAGAACCTGTTCCATGCAGCTCTCTGAGCTTCTGGTGGCTGCTGGCAATCCTTAGCTTGTGGCAGCAGAACTTACCATCTCTCCCTCACAAGCCACATGGCATTCTCCCTGTGTGTCGGTGTCCAAAGCTTGCCTCCCCTTCTAAGGACACCAGTCATACTGCATTCAGTATGACCCACTTCAATCCAGCATGACCTCATCTTAACTTGACTACACCTGCAAAGTCCCTATTCCAAATAAGGTCACATTCACAAGTTCCAGATGGACATGAATATGGGAGAAGGTTGGGGGGTGGGGGAACTCTTCAACCCAGTACACCTGGGAACTTGAGTTTAGATTAAAAAGAAGCCTTAGATTGGTGTCTTAAGAGATGAGGAAGAATTTTCTGGTGGTGAGACTTTGAAAATAGGAATATAGGGTCTTGTTGCAGATCTGAAACATCAGACGGTACAGACTGCCTTCTTTCCTGACCACTGTTCTTAAGGTATTACTTAATCGGGCTGGGTGCAGTGGCTCACGCCTATAATCCTAGCACTATGGGAGGCCGAGGGGGGTAGATCACAAAGTCAGGAGATCGAGACCATCCTGGCTAACACAGCGATTCCCCGTCTCTACTAAAAATATACAAAATTAGCTGGGTATGGTGGCACACGCCTGTAATCCCAGCTACTCAGGAGCTCAGGCAGGAGAATTGCTTGAACCCGAGGTTGCAGTGAGTTGAGATTGTACCACTGCACTGCAGCCTGGGTGACAGAGCAAGACTCCATCCCACGCCCCCCCCCCCCAAAAAAAAATATCACTCAATCGATACTCTCCTTGGCTTCTAGTCTTCAGAGCAGTGAAATATCTGGTTTAGTGCATTTGTGTATGTGCATTTGACCCACTCCTTTACTGCCCCACCCCCAACTGTTTCTACAGAGGAAGGCAGATAGCAAAGTCCAAATACGAAATTGCCAGAATCATGCTGGAAAGGGAGAGAGACAGCCACTTTGGGTGGAAGTGGGCTGCCACATCATTTAAGTGGAATGGGGAAAGGAATCTAGGTTATTTTTTAGCTTTTACCCAAAAAAAATTTTTCCCTTGAGATGGAGTTTCACTCTTGTTGCCCAGGCTAGAGTGCAATGGTGTGATCTTGGCTCACTGCAACCTCCGCCTCCTGGGTTCAAGCGATTCTCCTACCTCAGCTTCCCGAATAGCTGGGATTACAGGTGCACACAACCAGGCCTGGCTTTTTTGTATTTTTAGTTGAGACGAGGTTTCACCATGTTGGCCAGGCTGGTCTTGAACTCCTGACCTCGGGTGATCTGCCCACCTTGGCCACCCAAAGTGATGGGATTACAGGCGCAAGCCACCATGGCTGACCCCCAAACCTCTTTATTCTGACCTCCCCTAACCCCACTTCACTCTTAGATCTAGAAGTACCCGGTTCTGCCAGTTCCTGAATATTCTGAGGATTCTGCAGTAAATCAGGTTGGTTCTCAGCTTTCTGCGCTGACAGCTAAGAATGTGTCTATCTCTGTTCTGCTATGTAAATGTCTATTCATCCATCTATTTTCAGATTGCAAAATTTTGTTCTTTTCCTGTTTTTCTCACACTTGACTTTTTCTTTGCTGTGGGTATTCATGTGTCTCTATCATCTATCTTCCTATTCATCCATCCATCTCCCTTTGTTGTAATTTTAGTGAGGCTTTGGAGGGAATAAAATTAGATGTATGTATTAACCTGACATCTTAACCTGAAATTCCAGATTTAAAGTGATACCAATCAATATAATTGTAAGGTTGTCTTCTGTAATGCTGAACAGCTCAGGTGCAGGAATGAAGCAGGTAGACATTTAATCAGGGTTGAAGTTATGCCAGGTGAAAAATGGAGGAAGGGAGGAGACTCAATGGTGTTTTGTTTGCAAGGGAGTCATCATAGCGATGCACCCCAGACTCTAAAGCTGGATGAAGGGGATAGTGAGAACATAAGATGATGAGTGAAAAAATTGGGAGTCAATGGGGATTGGAATCTCAAAGATTTTTGAAAAAGTGCTCAATTGGGTACACAAAATTAAGGGAGCACGAAGGATAGTGAGTGGAGGGGTTAAAATTTAGATTTGAGACTTTGCAGAGGCTATTGGCTACTGGGATGACCTTGGGAAGGGGTGGTGTGGCAGGCTCTTTTGCCACAGTATCATTAATCCACTGACCTTCTACACTGTGACACTGTCACACCTCCATTAAGAGGTGGAGTCTTATTCCTTCCCCTTGAATCCGGACCTTATAACTTTTTTTCTAACCAACTGGGTAGAAGTGAAGCTGTGTGATTTCCTACGCTCGGTCAGATAGTGTCAGCCTGGTTCTTGTGGAATGCTCCCTCTGGGGAAAGCCAGCCCATGAGAGCCATCTTACTACCCTGAGACTGCCATGCTGGAGAGGCCACGTGTAGGTGCTCTGGTTGACTGTTCCAGCTGAACCTAACCTTTCAAGCACCCCTGCCAAAGTACTGGACACGTGTGTGAAGCTGTCTTGGATGCTACTAGAGCGGCCAGCCAGGTGACTTCAACTGATACCATGAGAAACAAAACTGCCTAGGCCAGGTCAAGAACCCTGCCTGAATTCTTGACCTACATCATTTGTGAAGTATGATTATGACTTGCAAGTATGTTTATGATCTGCAAGTCTCTTTCTTTCATCCAGAGCTCTCCCGTGAACTCCAGAGCCATATATCCAACTGCCTTCAGAACATCTCCAGTTAGATGGCTAATATGCATCTCAAATTTAACATGTCCAAAATTGAGTTCAGAATAGTTTCCTCAAACCTGCTCTTTACCTACCTCAGTTAAAGGCAATTAAAGTCTTCCAACTGTGCAGGCCAAAAACCTTGTTGTCATCCTCACTCCTTCCTTTCTCATATATTCCATATCCAATGTGTTAGGAAATCCCACAGGCTCCATCTTCAAAATATATCCAGATTTCAAGAACTTCTCACCAATTCCACTGCTACTACCTTGGTCTAAGCTGCCATCATCTCTTGCCTGGATAAGTCTCCTTACGGGTCTTGCTGTGGCTGTCCTTGTTCAACTTAGGTCTACGCAGCTAACTTACTCAAAGAGATCCTGCTAAAATGTCAGATTATATCCTTCCTCTGCTCAGAATCCTCCAATGACCTGCCATCTCAATCAGTAAATAAATGCCAGAGTGCATACGAGGACCGACAGAGCCTACCTCACCTCTCTGTTCATCTCCTACTTTTTTTGTGCTCCTACAGTGGTTTCCTCCCTGGTCCTTAATCTGGATAGGTGCAGTCGTGTCTCAGGGGCTTTGCACTAGTCGCTCCTTCTGCTGGAAAATTCTTCCTCAGAGACCCATGTAGCTAGCAACCTATCACTCAGACACCTTGTAACCCCATTCCTTGCTTCCTTTTTCTCCTTAGCCATGTATCACTGTCTAACATACCATATATTTTACTTATTTATTGCCTGTTTTCCCCAGTGGAATGTAAGGGCCACAAGGCAGGCAATTTTGTCTAATTTGTTTATTGCTGTTTAAACTAGTACCATACACATAGACAGCACTCAAAACATATTTATTGAATGACAATTTCTCAGTACAGTGTATACTATCCCCAACAAAGGAAAAAACATTAAGGGAAAAACAAGGGGTAAGGGGCAGGAATATTGCTAAAGAAAATTCTAACAAGAGCTATCTATAATTATAGCTTTTATTTATTATATCTTAATTCAATCATTTATTCACAATTAGTCTAACTGCATTCTTGATGAATACCTGACTTCAGCAAAGGAATGAATCCACTAAGCAAAGTTCATTTATTTTTCATGATGTTCTTCTTTAGATCTTGAGTCTTTACTCTCCTGGATTCCTAAGAGAACTGCATCAGCCTCTAGTATAGTTGTATCTGTTGTTGCTCCCAGGAACCTAGATGTAAGCTCAAGATCTAATAGCCGCAACCGGACCCTGGTTCCTTTCTGGTATTTCCTAAATAGTAAAAAAAACAAAAAAACATTAATTCTGAATATCATAACATGAACAACTAGTTTAACGACAACAACCAAATTCCAATTTTAATTTCTGTTAGCTCAAGATGAAGTTAACACTTGAAGTAATTTGATTGTATCAGAAATCCTGCCCCCCACCCCCAAACTTTTTTGTTTTGGGAAAAAAAAAAAAGACAGGGTCTCATTCTGTTACCCAGGCTGGAGTAGAGCGGCGTAATCAGAGCTTACTGTAACTTCAAACTTCTGGGCTCAAGCGACTCTCCTGCCTCAACCTCCCAAGCAGCTAAGACTACAAGCATGCACCACCACGGCCAGCTAATTTCAGAGTCAGGGTCTCTCTATGTTGCCCAGGCTAGTCTCAAACTCCTGGCCTCCAGTGACCCTCCCACTTTGACCTCCTAAATTTTGGGCATAACAGGTGTGAGCCACTGCCAGCTCTAGAATTATCATCTTAAAAGTTGCCTTTAAAGATTTTAAAACCCACAGTAAACGGAAATTCAAGCCAGACAGTTCTTAAAACTGGTGTCTGCTTTGTCAATTAAAGTCAGAGAGTATCAAGGGGAAAAGAAGTTTCAGATACATTTTCCTTCTAAAATTAAAACTTTATTTTAAAGTAAAATTTTACAAAATGTCTAAGTGTAAATAACTCAGTATTTGGGATTGGTTGCATTGTTATTAATATGTAATGCCAGTTGGATGAACCTGGAGGACTTTATAAACCAGGCACAGCATGACAAACCCCACATGATCTCTCACTTATATGTGAAATCTAAAAAAGTTTAACATCTTGTAGTAGAGATAACTACAGCTCCTGTGGTTACCAGGTCAAAGGATGTTAGTCAAAGGATACAAAATTTCAGTTAGATAGGAGGAGTAAGTTCAAGAGATCTATTGTACATCATGGTGATGACAGTTAATAACAGTGTGTTGTAGACTTGGAAACTGATGAGTATATTTTATGTTCTCATCACCAAAAATGATTTAAGTATGTGAGGTAATGCATTTGTTAATTAGCTCGATTTGGCTATCCCACAATGTATACATATTTCAAAACAGCATGTTATACCCAATAAATATGTACAATTTTTTTTTTTTTTTGAGATGGAGTCTTGCTCATCACCCAGGCTGGAGTGCTGTGGCATGATCTCCACTCACTGCAAGCTCCGCCTCCCAGGTTCACGCCATTCTCCTGCCTCAGCCTTCGGAGTAGCTGGGACTACAGGCGCCTGCTAATTTTTGTATTTTTAGTAGAGACAGGGTTTCACCATGTTAGCCAGGATGGTCTCGATCTCCTGACCTCGTGATCCACCTGCATCGGCCTCCCAAAGTGCTGGGATTACAGGCGTCAGTGCCTGTAATTACACGGTGGTGCCCGGCCAAATATGTACAATTTTTATTAGTTAAAAAATAAATTATGAAAGAAAATGTAATGCCAGTCATAACACATGATGACTCAATTTAGTAAATAAAAGATTCAAGTATTTTATAATACCAAATGAAAACTGATATCCATTTGCCTTTCTTCCTCAATCAATTATTTTAAAAGTTAAACATCAACATTATAGAATAGCAAGATGGAAGTACTGCTGATTAAAAACCACAAATCTTCAACAATCTAAATATATACTTTATATTTTCTAATTTAATTTTAAAATTAAAATAACTATATAAACAAAAAATGAAGAAACAAAGTTCTCAAAAAAGTCACTGGAAAATAATTTTGGTAGACTACATATGAAGAGTCTCCACATAATAATTGGGTATTCTGAAGAAATTTATATACGGTCCATCAAGTAAACATTTAGGCTATTCAGCTTTTTTTGAGAAGTTACTTTTTCTGATTTTAGAAATAAATGTCCTTTTGTAAAATCTGAAAAATGATGAAGTCAGTCACATTTTCTAGTCCTTCTATATGTTTATATGCATATATGTATATATGTGTGTTTGACATCATAGGTGTATTTTGTGTCTTTGTTTTAAAAAACTAGAGATATCCTCCATGTTACAGACAGAAAAATTATGGTACATGGAAGTAAAGCTACTGGCCTAATGCCACACAGTGGTGTAAAACGATTCACAGATTCTTCTGCTCCTCCTTAAGTTTTCAATTACCTATGACCTCTTGAAAGAACTGTAAACATAATCCCTTTAGGAGTGGTAAGAATTTATCACTTCATATAGTCTCATGTCTTTCCTATGAAGTAAAATATAAGCTATATTGTTGCCATTCAACTCATTATTTTAATTATTCTCCATTAGAAAAATGGCTACTTTCAAATAAATTATCATTAAAAACAATACTGCCTCGTGCAATGTGATTTTTTACATCTTTTTTTAAATCGGGGAAAAAGCCCCCCAGGCAGCAGTTTTTCAGAAATTTTGTATTTCCTATTAAAACCAAAGAATACTGCTGTCTTGAAAGGCAAATAGGATGTCTCCACTGAGCACATTCAAAATGAAAGCCTGTTTTTACTGCTTGGTGTGTTTCTTTTAACTTCAAGTACTTGCTTCTGACTGATCTTTGTGAACTCCAGCCTAAATGGATTCAATCTCAGCCTTTACCAAGACTGCTCTCTTCCACTGTGCACTTTCTCAGGCCATATGCTGCAGTAAACGAGCCTGCATGTCTGAGCTGTATAGGAAAAGGGCAATTAAATCTGGTTTTGCATTTCTGTATTAAGGGCATGTTTTAAAGACTTTCCTTTGGAGAGGTTTCTGACATTCTTTCCACAGACATTCTTTAACATCTGCCAGTGCATGCTACTGATGGTTCTCACAGACTTAAAATAGAGAGAATCTCTCTCACTAGTTCTTTGATATAAATAATAATATTAAGTAATACAAAGCCAACAAATACAAAGCTTGGATTGAACCTCGGTATCCAAAGAGAATACTGTGAGAAATTCTGACACTGCTAGTCAAATTAGCTGTCTTGCTGTAATCATAATTCTCACAAGTTTTAAAATAGTTCTTTTGAAATCATTAACCATCTATGTTTTCATCCTACTAAGTTAAAATCATTCAGATATTTTTCTGGCTTTCTCGCAATTCCTTAATTAGAGTTTTAAGACTACAGAAGTTTCCATTTTCTCTTTTTTCAAGAGGAAGAAAAACATTTCTAAAGGTTTAATTAACATCAATTTGTTTCTTTTTCTAATTCATACAAATGCTCATAGTCATACCAATCTATATGTGAAGTCAGTAGCCATGTCCCTGTGTGTATGTGTGTAAGTAGGAATGTGTATGTATTTTCTTCTTTAAATAAACTGTCTGGGCTTCAATTTCATCATTGTTAAAAAGCACAGGGTCAGAAAAGACCTTAGATCTTTTGCAGTTGGATGATTTTATTCTACTTTATACAATTCTAACTATTTGGAAATTGATATAATGTAAAGTGATATTACATGCAAAATTGATTATATACACAAAATGCAAACTTTTAAGCCTTTTTATTAGCTTATATAAAACATTGTAATAATCTTGAACATCCAATTAACAAATGAATCTTTATACGCAGACTACTTGGTTTATTTCAGGTTTGCCCCACTTTTTCAAAGTACCATCTGCCATGTTCCCTTGACCTGTCTAGTCTATTGCTTCTTTCCACTCAATCTGTAAGATGCCTATAAAAAGTCTGTCATTTGTTGTTTTTATTCCCTAGATGATCATAAGCATGTAACATTACATAACCCCGATTTCTAGACAATCTATTGAATAAGTGGCTATTTAAACTATGTGTGCTTTAGTACTGCTATGTGTTTTAATATTGTTCATCACTGTACTATCTGTACTGTACACCATCAAGCACAGAAGCCAAGATTAACAAAATAAACATGACAGGGTGTTCAAAAAGTTCTACTCCTCTCCAATATTTCTAGTCATCATTAAAATTTCAAATACAGCACACATCTTAAGTCCTAATTTATTATCCCAGGCCATTAGAAGATACAAATTAAGATATAAAAATTATTATAATCATAATTTTTGCTACCTGAATTATTCCCAAAAGTCCTTTGGAAAAAAAAAACCTAATGATTATCACTTAAAAATACTATCTAGAGTGTGCCTACCATTAGGCCAAATAAACAATATGTATAACTGGCCCGCTGGAAATCTACATACTCTCACAGCAATGAGCAAAAGATACTATTCATAATATACCAAAACACATTTCCTCAAACTGCAATTATCCTGGATAAAGATTTTAATCTTGTTCTAAAATTCTAATATGAATATATATTTTTCAAGTTCTTTTTAACCTTGCCCTGCTAGTATTCTGTGCCACCACAAACAGAAGTTTTGTCTCTTGTTCAAGAATTGATTTATTTTATAAAATGTGAAAATGGAGAATTTAAAAAGTCTAGTAAATGATTTCATTTTTTAATAGTGTGGAATATGCATATAATACATTATAAATGGTATCAATAATGACAGTTATAATTTTTTCTCAAGTTACAAAAGAAGATGTGTCAAGAAATGAGGGAAGGCCAGCCATGGTGGCTCACGCCTGTAATCCCAGCACTTTGGGAGACTGAGGCAGGAGGACTGCTTGAGTTCAGAGTTCAAGACCAGTCTGGGCAACATGGCAAAATCCCATCTCTACAAAAAATACAGAAATTAGCCAGGCGTGGTGGCACGCATCTGTGGTCCCAGCTACTCAGAAGGCTAAGGTGGGAGGACTGCTTGAGCCTGGCTGGTCGAGGCTACAGTAAGCCAAGATTACACCACTACACTCAGGCCTGGGTGACAGAGCAAGATCCTGTAGAGAAAGGAGAGAAGAGGAGAGGGGAGGGGAAGAGGGGAGGGGAGGAGGGGAGGGGAGGGGGGGAGGGGAGGGG